>NC_043704.1:47033365-47147631 GCF_006229205.1 Suricata suricatta
CTACTTGGCATGACTTAGCAAGCAACGTCTTCTTCAATAAGAACAAACCACTTATTTTTGATGACATACATTCTTGAGTAGGGCTCTGACCAGGACAACATTGCCCAAGGCGGCAGGCTGTGCTCATTGGCCCTCTTTTTTGAGCAGCCCTACTTTCATGTCCCAGTTACTCAACTTTGAGCACAGCCAAAAATGATCTCAAGCCAAGTTCTTCTGGACAAAAAACATTCAGAACTCTTGCTTGCTTCAAGCCAGTAGAAGACTCCAGCCGGATATTGGACCCTTCAAGTAGTTTTAATAACTAAAAGAAGAACATATTAGATTCTTGTTCTCATTCTCTGTAGTGCTGAGCCACATTCTTATAAGCCATTTCTATTAGACTTTTTATGTTTCAATTTAAATTCTCTGCTGGTTTTATTGCTTCTGTACATATGATGATATTTCAGAATATAGTTTACAATCATGTGTGTATTCCCAAAGACCCATGGAAGTGATGACTTCAGGTATATATCACAATTCTCTGTTTTAGGGGAGAATATTCCAGGTTGTATGATAATCCCCATTCTCCTTTTACTGCATTCTACTTATCTCCCACTCTTTTCCCCCAAATCTTTTGGAGTTTGACTCCAGGCTTACGGTTTTCTTCTCCAACCTAACGACTGTTCACGTGAAGAAGTTATCCAAACCCCAAATATCTGTAATTGACAACTTTCTCCATCAATTACTTCTAAAACATCCCACCACACAAATTGCTCGAGTTCTAAAAATTACAAATTCAGTTTCCTCACTTCCATCACACCCTTTAATTTTTCTAATTTAGTGGGCATTATTCTATCCTTCTTGGTCCCCCAGTTCATTGACTTTCCTATTTCTATCTTATTATCATTTTTTCTCTCCCTTTTGGTCAGATTACATCATCCAGAATTTCTATAATTATCCTGATAAAACCATTGAATTTTTTTTGTATTCTTTCCCTCAGAAAAATCTAATCCTATATCAATTCATTCGTTTGCTTTGGAAAATAGATCTCACAATATTTTGCAATTGCAAACCTTATCTTTTTATCTAGTCAACCTGACTTCCTACTTTCTCCAAAGATTATTTCAAATTTTTTTCTATATTTAAACTGCAACTTCTCTCTCAACTTCATACCATAGTTATTTATTTTTAGCTGATATTACCATTTACTTCACAGAAGAGAAAGATCCACTTGAAAAGAATCAACTAAATTAATGAGCATCCAAACCACAAACTTACCTGAATCTGCATGCACCTTCTCTTCCTTCCCTCTATGCTACTAGGTACAGGAAAGGGCCCTCTGGTCTAAATCACGTCTTATAATCATCTGGGCTCTGGGCTCCCATGCCCATCTGTTTACTCTAGAATCTTTTACTTCCTCTACTTTCTCCTGAATCATCAGTCTTCCACTTTATTATTTTATTTTAGGTTTATTTAAGATAGAAAGAGCATGCACATGGGGCTATTAGCTATCAGCATACAGCCCGAGGCAGGGCTTGATCCCACAAAGCAGGAGATCATGACCTGAGTGGAAATGAAGAGTGGGATGCTTAACTGACTGAGCCACCCAGGTGCTCCCTATCTCCAACTTCATATAAGAGCTTTCTCAACATCATTACCTAGTCTTCCAACCATTTTAACCATTCTTCATTTCAGTAATTTTGAAACTCTATGTTTATTAGTTATTTGAGTTTCTTTTTCTGTAAAGGTTGTATTTATATAGTTTTAAAATTGTCTTTCTATGCAATTGTCTCCTCCTCAGTGATTTATAAGACTTTTTGGAGATTCCAGATATAAATCTTATGTCAGGTAAATGAATTAAGTGTTCTTTGTAGTTTGCCTTTTAGATTTGTTTATGAGGGCTTTTGTCATACAGGAGTTTTCAATTTACTGTGATCAAATTTAATAGGCTTTTATAATATCTTTTTTTAAACTTTGTTTTATGATATATTTCAATATTTTCTTCTAGGATATTCCAAGTATGCCTTTTATATTAAGTCTTTAATTCACATAAGAATTTTTAAACAATATGGGGGCCTTGGATGGCTCAGTCAGTTGACCGTCCAACTCTTGATTTCAAATCAGGTCATAATTTCATAGTTGCTAGATTTGAGCCCCACATCAGGCTCTGCACCACCAGTGACTGATTGGGATTCTCTGTCTCCCTCTCTCTCGGCCCCTCCCTTTCACTCACTCTCTTTCTCAAAATAAATGAATAAATGTTTCTTTTAAAATAATTTTTAGAGAATAATGTAAACTAAATATAAATTTAATTTTTTTCTTATAGTTTATTATCCAAGCAGTATTTATTCAACTGCCCAATTTCCATCCAATGATTTGAAACAGGAACTTAATCATCTATTTCTGAATTTTATATTTTGTCCCATTGGCTGATTTTCTACTCATGCATTAATATCACTCTGTTTTCATTATTATTTTGCAATAGTTTTTTATATATTTTGGTATCTGATATGGTGGATTCTTCCATCATAGATTTTTTTCTCAAAACTCTTGCCCTTTTGTTTGAATTTTAGTGATTATCGTAGTCATAAGAAATTGTATTAGATTTTTTTTTGAATTGCACCAATTTTATAATTTTTGGTGAAATGACTTCTTTTTAAAATTTTTGATTCCCAGCTATAAACATGGTGCAGTGTTTTCATCTATTTCAGTCTTCTTTTATATATTCACAGAGTGTGAATGAGGGAGGGGCAGAGAGAGAAGAAGACATAGAATCCAAAGCAGGCTTCAGGCTCTGAGCAAGCTGTCAGCACAGAGACTGACACAGGGCTCGAACCTGTGAACTGTGAGATCATGACCTGAGCCGAAGTTGGACACTCAACTGACTTAGGCACCCAGGTGCCCCAATCCTCATTTACTTTAAATTGTTTTTGGTAATAAATCGGAATGTATTTAATATCTCTAAATTCTCTCAATCGTGCTATAGTTTTGTTGTATATTTGCTTTGTCCATATTTACAATAAGATCTCTAAGAACAGTGAAAATTTTGGCATTCCTCTTTTGTTCATATATACTTTTGTCTTCCTTGCCATGGTTCACATATTCAAAAATATGTTAAGCAGTAACAGTGATAAAGAGAAACCTTATTTCTGACTAATGATATTTGTTGTAGGGTTTTGTCAATAATATGTTTGGGAAATTTCTTTCTATTCTTAGTTTGCAAGATTTTTCACTAGAAATGGACTTTGAGTTTAAATTAATGCTTCATTTTACATCTGTGGAGATGGTATTTGATAATACACTAAATTATAGTATTACATGGCAAAAGGGACCTTGCAAATGTAATTAAGATTATGGACCTTAGAATGAAGGGACTATCCTGAACTTTTATGTGGGTCAAATTCAATCATAAGAGCACTTAAAAGTAGAGACTTTTTTCAGTTGGAGCCAAAAGAGAGAGAGAGCAGGAGAGGCAAGAGAAGTGGCATAAAGAATATTCATAAATTCCAAGTGTGAGAAGGATGCTTTGGTGCACTGTTGCTGGTTCTAAGTTGGGGCACCCACATCAGGGACTAGGGAAGCTCAAAGAGCTAAGGATGGCCTTTGGTTGACAGCTAGCAGGCTAATATAACCTCAGTCATACAGCCACAAGGAAAAGGACTCTGAGAATTATTCTCAGAACCTCTAAGAGCCCAGTTGTCTGACACGTTGTGAAACCTAGAGCAGAGAAACCAGCTGAGTAAACAGAGCCGTGAGATAATAAATGTATACAACCATTAAGCCATTATACACATATAATTTCTATATATACACATGTATATGTATATGTGTGTATGAGTGTGTTTGTTCTTTTAGATTTACTCTCACACGTCTAGGCTCCCTTATAGTATCACATTCTTTAGCTAAGTAATCTTTCTTATTCTATAGTGCAGGTTTACTGGAGAAAATTTTCTCAGCTTTTACCTTTTGTCTATTTGAAAGTTTCTTTAACATGCCTTCATTTCTGAAGCATATATTCATTGAAGATAGAATTCTATATTGACATATTTTTGTTTTCATTTAATACTTTCAGTACACATATTTTTCCAGCAATAAACCATCAGTCTTCTTGTTTCCCTGTGTATATGTGAGTTGTCAGAGTTTTTTCTGCTTTTATGAGTTTCAGTTAATCCTTAGTGTTTATCATTTTGACTATGATTTCCTTAAGTATGGTTTATTTTGTTTTTATCCTGTGTGATAGTCTAAACTTCAAGGATATATGGGTTAGTATATGTTGTCAACTTAGGAAAATTCTAGCCCTCATGTCTTCAAATATTTTGTCGGTACCATTTACTTTCTATCCTCTTTCTGGGACTTTGTTTACACCTACGTTAAACTGCTTAATTTTATTCCCACAAATCTTAAATTCTCTGTTCCATTTTTCTCTTTTTTCTCTTTGTGTTTTGGTTTGATTAATTTCCAATTTTCTATTTTCAAGTTCACTTATCACTTGCGCTGCTTTATACAATGTGCTACTAAGCCTCAAACAAATCTTTACTTCTGTTTTTATCTAGCATTTTAATTTTGTTGTATCTTGTCTTGAGCTCGTTCTGTTAAAGCTTTTTTAGAGATAGTCAACTCTGTCTTTAAATATTTTGAGTGTGAGATTAAAACTTTTGTTTCAGCAGGGTTTGTAATCTGAACTTTGGAAGACTCTAAAAATCTTTTTATACTTTCATTAGTCCAGCCATCAGCTTTCCAAAGCACGAAGGATAGTTTTAGAGTTCAGCTGACACCTCTTTGAGTTTTCCTTTCCAGTCTTGTCCTGGAAAAGTCACTCTCTGCCCTGTCACCCGGCCCAAGCCCTCAAAGCCTACTACAGTGTATTGGCTGCAGGTGCCAAGGGAGAGAAGAAAAAGGAGAGGAGGAGAGAGGGATCAAGGGTGGGAGGACGGAGGAGAGAGAGAGAGTTCATTAGTTCTCTGGTTCTCCTGCCTGGCCCCAATCTTTGGTGCAGGTGGTGAATAAAGGATTGGTGGTTGGGTACAGGTTCTCTCTGTGGCTAGAAGTACTTGGCATGCTAATGCATCATTCTAGACCATAGGTGGCTAATAGAAATTTGATAATAGCCTGCAATCTCCTTCTAATAGCTTCATTCTCTTCTTACTGGTCTTCCATAGATGAAAACAGCTGCAAGTTTCATTCTTCATTTAGATTTATTTTTATTCTAAACTCTCTGATGGGTTTTTTTGTCTGATGTGTTTTTAAAACCATGATTCTATAGCTTAATCAGTTCCCTCCATGTCTCTGAGTAATGTTTTGTTTCTAAATAAATATGGCAGAGAAACCTTGTATGGCCTATGACCTCATCCACTGAATTCAAGGATATAGTATCCTCCAAGGATAGATTTTCTTTGTTTTCTCTGTTCTTCAATGCTCTCTCACTCTAGGGAAGAGCAGATACCATAACTGGGGCTAATCTTGACTTCAATTCCAGTTTTGATTTCTGTCCTGACCCTGGCCTCAAGCTTTAAAATGAAATTTTAATTATCTCCTTTTCACTAAATAAATGGGCCCTTGAAATTCAATCATAGATTCATTTGGTTTAACTATCTACTCATCTAGAGCAAATGGACTTTGGAAAGCTACCAGTCTTTTATATGTCAGTATGAATTAGAAGTGTATCCTTTCCACCCAACATCTAAATCAGATGAGTTACATGAATACACAAAACAAAAGCAAAATATCTGCTGGAGAGAAAAAGAAGATATGAAAAATAATTTAAGATCAGACCTAAGTTATTGGATCAAATGAAGGTCCTTGGTTTTTAGGTGCTAGTAAGAAGAGATGCAGTCAGTAGGAAATGGTGCAGAAAGAATGATAAAGTACTGCCAAAGATGAATTTGATCAGCCTAACAATTGTGGCTACATCAATCCCTGTTGAATAAATTTTCAACCTGCCATTGATAATAAAGGAATTAAATGCTTTTTTTTTTTTTTTTGCATATAAAGGTTTTTTGTTCTGTGAGGAAGATACACATTCAGAAGAGGACAAGCAGAAGACACCTCCTATTAAGTATTGGAGAGAATTTGAAATAACGTCAGAAAGTCTCCCATATTTTTCACACATAAAAGGATTCTTTACATTTTAGGAGGAAAGTTGCATCTAATGTTGGAAATCTGAATATAAAATCAAAATGGTCAATTCATCAGACATGTATTCTGTGCTAGGTATAATTCTGTAGGACCTAAATAGAGATAACTGTTAAAAGAAGAACACAATGTTTTTGGTATTAATTTTTAAAGGTCATATAAAAAATAGCTACAAATAAGTGGCTAAATCTTTGTGTATAAAATAGCCCAACATGACTTGGGCTGCACCGACTTTGGAAAAATCACACTTTATACTGTGCAAACTCAAAAAATCATGTTACATGCCAAGTATTTATAAGTGCAGGGACGTTGAATTTATGCTGAGTTTGAGTTAATGAAAACAAACAAACATAAAAGACAATTTCTCCTCCTAGTTTATTTTTTCCTTTTCCTAATAATGCCAAAAAGGTCAGGTAAGTTTTCTTATACCAGCCAATTTTGCATCTGCTTGAGATATATTAGATACATATTAATATTTTAAGTTATAATGCATATTACAATCAGAGATACATAGAATGAAAGAATAGAAATAATTCTGAATTCATTTTGATTTCCATTCTTATTCTCCTCAGGTCCAGATCTTCACCTATTTTTTAGAAACACTTGTGTTAAAAAATTTTTCCCCAAGGCTTTTGGTTTTGGCTCCTACATGAAAAAAGCTTGAAAGATGTCATTCCTGTTCTTACAATATAAGAAAGATAAACAAACAGAAAACCAATGGCTTTTCTCAGACCCATCAAAGAACCATGCCACAAGACAAACTTCTACCCTGAAATCCAGAAAGACAGGTGAACACAGAGAGTCACAGCCAAGACCTGCTTACCTGGAGGAAAAGCCATAACAGTCATAAACAAGTAGGAACACATAGGTGGTGATTCTGACAAATTGCTAGAGGCTGAATGTAGATACTAAGAAAGTGAGAAACTTAAGGCTTGGGTGAGAGTGGAGGTACAATTTGGGAGATTTTACCTTCAAGAACTCTACTAGGTTCTCTTGATAAAGAACCAAGAAAAATATCCCCATAGCTTTGGCAAAAGCAGGGGAAGAGTGATCATTATGAAATAGATCCAGAGGATTTTGATAACAAAGACCTATTTTCAAAGAAAAGGACTTTACCAGAAGTTTTTCACATCTGAGATAATAGCACTGTTCGTACTCCAACCCCATCTAGCCTTCCTTTCTCACCTAAGAAGGGAGAAAGTTAAAAAACACCTGTGAAGGTCACAGGCACCACACTGAAGGACAAGCCCCACTAAAGAAGACTGAGAGTTAATTAGAATTAAAGAATACTTCTACTCCCACACATTACTACTACACCAACAGGGCTCAGTACAATAATAGGATTACAGATAAGAGAGCTGCAAGACTCAGTCTTTCTCTAAGGAAGAGTACTTAAGGAAGTTCAATGTCAACAGAAATTGGAGCGGGGTGGGGAAGGTTGTGGTGGGAAAGACACCAGAGGAATTTGAAGCCACTGGCACAAACAGCCATAGCAAACATTACATAAAAGTCCAACTCACAGGCAAATCAACACAAAAGCTCAAGCTAAAGTCTTCTTTGCCTCACTTCCCATAATGTCAAATTCTCAACAACAACAACAAATTACAACATACACTAAAAGGCTAGAAAGACCACAGTCTCAACAGACAAAGCAATCATCAGAACTAGACTTACGTATGACACAATTTGTTGGAATTGTTAGACATAAAATTTAAAATAACTATGATTAATATGTCCTAACAGAAAAACTAGAAAATGGTGGGGTGACTGGGTTGCTTAGTCAGTGAAGTGCCCAACATTGGCTCAGTAATGATCTCATGGCTGATGAATTTGAGCCCCATGTTGGGCTCTGTGCTGACAGCTCAGAGCCTGGAGCCTGCTTTAGATTGTGTTTCTCCCTCTCTCTCTCTGTCACTCTTCCTTTTTTTTTTTTTTAGGTTTTTTAAAAATGTTATTTATTTATTTATTTATTTTTTGAGAGACAGAGAGAGACAGTGCAAGCAGGGGAGGGTCAGAGAGAGAGGGAGACACAGAATCCGAAGTAGGCTCCAGGCTCTGAGCTAGCTGTCAGCACAGAGCCGGATGCTGGGCTCGAACCCACAAACCCTGAGATCATGACCTGAGCTGAAGCTAGATGCTTAACCAACTGAGCCATCCAGGCGCCCTGCTCTGTCGCTCTTCCACTTGTGCTCTGTCTCTCCCTCTCAAAAATAAGTAAACATTAAAAAAATTTTTTAATTAAAAATTAGATAATGAGTAGCAATGATAATGATGAGCAATGTAGGCAGAAAACTGGAAAATCTAAGAATGTATTGAAAGAATCCAAAACACTTAACAGAAGTAAAGAATGACCTTGGGCTCATCAGTAGACTAAATACAGTCTAGGAAATAATCAGTGAACTTGCATATAAGTCAATAGAAATTTCCCAAACTTAAGTGCAAAAAGAAAAAAATAATGATGAAACAGAACAGAATATCCAAGAACAGGAATAATGTTAAAAAGTATAACATATACATAAACGGATTACTAGAAGACAGAGATAATGGAGCAGAAAAGTTATTTGAAGTACTAAACCATAGACCCAAGAGGCTCAGAGCACACAAGCACAAGGACTGAAAAAATGAAAATAGAAACAAATCCCCCAATTAAAAACAAAATGATAGGGATGCCTGGGTGGCTCAGTCGGTTAAGCCTCCGACTTCGGCTCAGGTCAGATCTCACGTTTGTGGGTTTGAGCCCCGCGTCAGACTCTGTGCTGACAGCTAGCTCAGAGCCTGGAGCCTGCTTCTGGTTCTGTGTCTCCTTCTCTCTCTGCCCTTCCCCCTCTAGTGCTCTGTCTTTCTCTGTATCAAGAATAAATAAAAAATTAAAAACAAAATTTAAAAACAAAATGATAAAACAACTACACTTCATTATGTCATATTCAAGCTGCAGAAAATGAAAGACAACAAGATAATATTTTATTCTCTTAAAATTTTCAAAGTTTATTTATCTATTTAGAGAAAGAATGAGCAGAGGAAGGGAGACAGGATCCTAAGCAGGCTCCATGTCATCAGCACAGACCCTGTTGAGGGGCTTGATTTCACAAACCGTGAGATCATGACCTAAGCCAAAATCAAGAGTCAGATGCTCAACTGTTTGAGCCACTCGGGAGACCCAAAAAGAAGATCTTTTAAAAAGTTAAAGGAAAATAATACTTTTACTAATAAAGGGGGGAAGCAAAAAGAAAAGAGTTACAGTGAACTCATCAAAAATTCTGCCAGCAACAAAAAACAAGTATTGGTGAGAATGTGGAAAAAGGGGTACCCTCTTACACTGGAGGTGGTCATGCAAACTGATGAAGTCATGCTGGAAAATGGTATGGAGTTTCCCTCAAAAGTTAAAATAGAACCACCCCAGGATCCAGCGATTGCACTAGTAGGTATTTATCCAAAGAATACAAAAACACTAATTCAAAGGGATATATGCACGCAATGTTTATAGCAGCATTCTGAACAGCCAAATTATGGAAAGAGCCCAATATCCACTGATTGATGAATGGATAAAGAAGATGTAGTATATATATATAATGGAATATTAACCATCAAAAAAAAGGAAATCTTGCCATTTGCAATGATATGGATGAAGCTTGAGAGTATTATGCTATGTGAAATAAGTCTGTCAGAGAAAGACAAATACCACATGATTTCACTCCGATGTGGAATTTAGGAAACAAAACAAATGATCATAGGGGATAAAAGAGAGGTAAATCAAGAAACAGGCTCTTAATTATAGAGAAGAAATGCATGTTTATCAGTGGAGAGGTGAATAGTGGATGAATTAAATAGGTGATGGGGACTAAGGAGTGCACTTGTGATGAGTACCAGGTATTGTATGGAATTCTTGAACCACTAAATTGTACATCTGAAACTAATACTATGCTGTATATTAACTAACTGGAACTTAAATAAAAACTTTTTTAAAAAGAAGAGATAGAATAAAATATTTAAAATGTTTAAGGGAAAAAAAGGCTAACCTAGAATCCCATATGCAGCGAAATTACTTTCAAAAATGAAAAAAATAAAAACTTTCTCAGATAAACAAAAACAGAAGGAATTCATTACCATGATACCTACTTTGTAAGAAATGTTCAAAGAAGGTCTTCAAGGAGAAGAAAACGATAATAGGTCAGAAATTCAGATCTATATAAAGAAAGGAAGAGCATTAGAGAAACAATCAAAGAAAAAATATTCCACTTTTTAAAAAATTCTTAATAGATCTAAACAATAACTATTGAAAGTAGTAATTGTAATGATGTACTGGCAGGTAATAGCACATGGATAAGTAAAGTGAATGACAGCAATGTAGTAAGGGATGGGAACAAAGAATTGGCCAGACTTTGAGATAAGGCACTTGCATCACAAGTGAAGTGGAGCAGTGTGATATGAAGAGGACTTAGATTAATTAAAATGTATATTGCAAACTCTAGGACAGCCACAACAACAGTTTAAAAGCAAGTATAATTGGTATGCTAAGAAAGGTGATAATATGGAATGATATAAAATATTCAATTAAGATGAAAGAAGGCAAATAAAGGGAGAAAACACTCCCATAGAGACTTCTGGAAATCTATGATGGCTGCAAGAAAGTAGTAGGTAATTCTGATATTCTTTTTAGTAAAAAAATGATTGTCAGATATAAGAAGAAATGTTAGCTAATACAGAACTCCAAGTTTGCAATCCTCTCACAAAACATTTTGCTATTTTTCACTAACTTGTTTGTATATTTCTATTCTTTAGATTGTGAGCATTCACATTGCAAGACCCCATACTCCATCATGTACTCCCTTTGGGACTCAATTAAGTCTTTTTGAACTAGTTGAATGAAATGGGATTATCCAGGATAGTCACAATTTCCTCTTTTACTCAATTCGAAGGTAGACCCGTTACCTGGAATATATGGATGATTGCTGTATGGAGGCAGATAGAGATCAAGATAAAACAACAAACAAATGTTGGGGCACCTGGATGGCTCAGAGGGTGAAGCATCCAACTTCAGCTCAGGTCATAATCTCGGGGTTTGTGAGTTTGAGCCCAACATCAGGCTCTGGGCTAAAAGCTCAGCTGGAGACTGCTTCAGCTTCTGTGTCTTCTTCTCTTTCTGTCCTTTCCCTGTTTATGCTTTGTCTCTCTCTGTATCAAAAATAAATAAACATTAAAAAAAAAAGTGCCTAGCAATTACAACAATTTCCCCAAATTCAGATCTTTAAGTATTTGGTTTGAAGACATTTCTCAATAAAAGGATCACTAAGTATGCCACTGGTAGCTCCTTTTGTGGTTGGGAAGCTTTTGTTTGTTTGTTTGTTTGTTTTGTGTCATTTTAAGGATTTCAGTTACCAAATTTATTTTCCTCAATAGGTTATGAAGAACCTAATAATCATTCAAAATATATTTTAAACGGTAGATATTTTCCATTTATTTTCACTTACACACTTTTATCTACATCGCATCAATGATAATGTCTTCTCTATAGTTAAGTCTTATATTCTTTGTCAAACATAAGGTTGATGTAAAAACACTATCAATAAATAATTCAGAAGATTTTGGTTTTTGTACTTTAAAATATAATCAATTAAATTCAGAATAAAAAATAGTGAGCATTTGCCACTGACAAGACCACCAGTAAAATATAAAGATGAATAGGATGAGGTCAAAAGAGGAGTTTAATGAACTATTCCTACAGATTGATTTATTTTTTTAATGTTTATTTATGTTACAGGAGAGAGGGAGAGCACAAGCAGGGGAGGGGCACAGAGAGGGAAACACAGAATCTGACGCAGGTTCCAGACTCTGAGCTGTCGGTGAAGAGCCCAATGGGAGACTCAAACCCATGAACCATGAGATCATAGCCTGAGCTGAAATTGGACACCCAACTGACTAAGCCACCCAGGTGCTGCTGGAATGATTTATTTTAAAATAGAATAATTGTTAATAAAATCAGAAGTTATTTTTAGTTATTGTTTTCATGAGTTTCCAGTAAAGCTCAATTAGTCAATTAACAAAATTTTGTGGATTTTAAACTTTGTATCCAACTTTAAGTACTCAAGATCCAACAAGACTGCCTATTACTATTCTACCTTCCAGTGCATGACATACCTCACTAAATTATTTTGGTACATTTTCAAACTGGGCTTGGATGTACCCTTAGAATCTTTTGAAACAGCTTAAGATATTTCTCCCATTTGATTAGATTGCCATATAAGATGAAATCCATTGTCATCCCTGGTTTAGATTAAAGAAATGCAGCAATCGTGTTGTCAAAAATAAGAACATTGGTAAGGTCTGGGTAAGTGTGGAATCATATTCTAATTCATTTCAAGACATTTGAGGAACTACTTGGAAAAAGAGAGTGTAAAACAAACTAAAAACAAAAAGTTTAGGGATGAGTTGTACAGGGGAAAGAAATCAAGGCCGGCAAGGAAGCCATAAGAAACAAACTGTACTGAATCTCATTATTCTAAGAACATTGTGATTATTGGTCTTTCCAAAAAATTAAAACAAGACTGGAAAGTGGTGTGCTTTGGTATGAGTAAAAGCATATTTTCTCTAGTGAAAAATAAAATTCATAATTTTAATGTATTATTTCTTTTATAAAAATTATTATATTCTGTTATTAGAAATAATATTATTTCTATTATAATTGATTTCAAAGATACTTCCCTACTACCATTTAGAAAAGTAGATTTTAATGAATTGTCATTACCTGTGCATGTGTGAATTTAGTAACATGTAGAATATAATTCTTCAGTAGGTTGAGTCTTTGTATTGACAGTAGTATCCTGCAAAGTTAAATCTTCACCCAAATTTAGATTTGTAAGTATATCTTAAAAAATATTAAAGCATGATTTAACATATAATTTAAATATAATATGTAGCATATAATGGGCATGCTTATAAACTTTTCAGTGTTTCCACTAAGGACAAGTTGAAAAGTCAGATAAAATTTTAAATAACTCTTTTATAGGATCATGAGGACTGCTGAAGCAATGAAGTTAAGTGCAGCTAAAATTCCAGAGAGAATAGAACCATGGAAAGATAAACTGACAGTCTGTAGCAGTGTTTTTTTCCCATGGGGACTGTGTCAATCTGGGTATGAACAAGAGATTGAAAATCTAAATTTTGCCCTGACAGAAAGGCACTGCTATAGAACAGAAACTTGCAGAGGCTATGTATGGTCTCACACTAGAGTGACAATGTTAAAAGCTTGAAGAATATTTTGTACTCAGTTTTCCCTTCATGACATTTGCTGATTCATGGGGTAAGAGGCAAAGGAGCTAAAATAGAAACACATGTGAAAAGCAGAGCAGACATTTTGGCAACCTCATGGATCCAAAGAGACAATGATTTTCATTAAGAACTCACTGTGGAAGGGGGTCTGGAGACAGTAGTCTCAGCTGAACAGATTCTTAGTTGAAAACACTGGAAAATGTTGTCCAGTTAACAGGGCATTCTTGGGGCGCCTGGGTGGCTCAGTCGGTTAAGCATCTGACTTCGGCTCAAGTCATGATCTCACGGTTTGTGGGTTCGAGCCCCGCTTCGGGCTTTGTGCTGACAGCTAGCTCAGAGCCTGGAGCCTGCTTCGAATTCTGTGTCTCCCTCTCTCTCTGACTCTCCCCTGTTCGTGCTGTCTCTCTCTGTCTCTCAAAAATAAATAAACATAAAAAAACAAAACAGGGCATTCTTAATTTGGCTATGTGCAATTAACAAAGTCAGATTTAGTTTTACCAAAATTGTATCAGGGATCTACTAAATTCAACCTCTGTTGAAGTAATTAGTTCCCACTCTATTTGCCTACCAGAGGAAATGGTAAATTTTGTCTGAAAGAAAAGAACATCATCTGAAGCTTCTATAAGTTGATATATAGGATGT
Source organism: Suricata suricatta (assembly GCF_006229205.1). Lineage (NCBI taxonomy): Eukaryota > Metazoa > Chordata > Mammalia > Carnivora > Herpestidae > Suricata > Suricata suricatta. The sequence goes on from NC_043704.1 coordinate 47,047,385, forward strand.
TTGGAATTCAATAAAAACTGCTGGTATATAAAGACACAGGGTCTTATGGTCAAAACCAAGAGAATAAATAGAGGACAGAAATAGACATAGGCGATCCAGATATCAGAGTTCAGTGACAAGAACTTCCAAACACTTATGATTAATATGCTCAAGAACAAAAAAACAAAAGAAGGAGAAATAGATGAAGATATGGACATTTTCAACAGAGAAGTAGAATATATAAAAAGAAAAAAGAAATTCTAAAATAAAAAGTTTACAACATTTAAAGTTAAAAAGCCAATAGATCAGATTAACAGCAATTAGTCAACTGAAAATAGGTCAATAAAATATACAGATTGAAGTACGGAGAAGAATGAAGACAGAAAAAAAAAATACCCAAGCATATACGGACATAATGAAAAAGTACAACATAATTTATAATTAAAGCCCAAAAGGAGAGAATGGGACAGAAATCATATTTGAAGGGATGATGACTGACAATTTTCTAAAACTAATAAAATCCATTAATTTGCATATTTCAGAAGTTTAGTGAATTAAAGAGAGAGATCATCCAAAGTATACAAACCAAATTTAAGTGCATTATAATAAAATTCCTGAATGACAAAATCAAGGGAAAAATTTTTAAATATTCAGATAAAATAGCTCATTATCTGAATAGTAGCAATTATATAACTAATAGAAGACTTCTTGACAGAAATAAAACAAGTTGTAACAGTGAAATGAGATCTTTTAAGTACTGAAAGAAAATACCTATAACCTTAAATCCTATGTAAAATATAACTTTAAAAAATGGAAGCAAATGGGAGTTCCACTGAAGCTTAGAAATTGTAGAAACCTGGGCAAGAATGTCAGGTGATATTCCCTAGCACCTGAATTGAGGAAATAGTCAAAGAATCTAAAATATAATAACTCTGTTTTTGTACCTTAGAGAGCTAAGGTCATCAGGCAGCAAGGACTTGGATTATCAATAACAAAAAGTCTCTAGAGACAGGACACACAAAATGTTTCACTTGGGCGACAGAATAAGAGAAATAGATAATACTCATAAAGGTGGGTAAAAGATAAACAACTAAAATTTTAACAATCTTAAAGTCCATGAGTGGGCTGATGTAACAGTTGGGAATCTCTGGGAAATAAGGGGGTTCTGCAAACAAGAGCTAGTTTTATACAGGGACATCTGCTAGGTGCTCATAAAAAAGATTAAGGCAAGGAAAGGATTTGAGAGAACTGCTCTTAGAGATGCAAGCAGTCCTGCCAAAGTTTGAGGGAGAAGCAGAGGTCCTTGGAGAAGCTCACCCACACTCACCCTGTCTGAGTACAGAATGGTGGTCTCTTTCTGAAAGGAGACAAGCACAAAACTAATCCTTCACCCTTCTCTGATAAAAGCAGAAGCCCTCTTGGAAGGAGCAGAAACCTCATTTAACCCCCCAACTTGATCCTGCTTTAAAAGAGGGGAAAAGTTATTGGTCTCTGGTGAAGGGGCAAGCAACTATCTCATTTACCTCATCCAAAGAAAGGATCCTGGGGGAAGGGCCAAAAGTTTAACCATTAACACCTGCACTGTTAATAGACAAGAGATGTGCTCTTGGTGGAGGGCAGAACGCCCAGTCCTTCCAAGAGTCCTGTACTGGTAGGAAGTAAAGGCCTGCTGCCATGCAAAAAGAAGTAAAAAACCAACTTTTACCCAAGATCTCTCGTGAGAAAAGGCAGGGTTTGAATGTCAGTTGAAGGATGGAAGGAAAATCTTGCCTGTAGACCCACTCTAGCACTTACAAAGAGTAAGAGGCAGAGGCTGCATGCCATTAAAGGAGAGACAGAGACATGACAAATCTCACCCCTGGAGCTCAGGCACTAACTCCCTACCTAAGACTAAGACTAGAACAGAGGAATCAAGAAAACACACCATGAACTTTGCAGCAAATAACAAGCAACAAGAGCATGAAGAGAGATCCTCTATCACACCAACATGCAGGGCTTACCAAAATCGGTGGTTGGAGAAGGAACACTGAGAAAGATGCTCTAGTGCTCTAGCCTCACACTAAGCACAAAGCAGAGTGGGTCCATTGGCAGAAGATTTGAAGCCTGTGGTGCACTGAAAGTGACTATAACAGTAACAAACCCTGGGGCGCCTGGGTGGCTCAGTCAGTTGAGCATCCAACTTGGGCTCAGGTCATGATCTCACCTCTCATGGGTTCAAGCCCTGCCTCAGGGTCTGTGTTGACAGCTCAGAGCCTGGAGCCTGCTTCGGATTCTGTGTCTCCCTCTTTCTCTGCACTCCCACGCATATGCTCTGTCTCTCTCTGTTTCTCAATAAGAAATAAATGTTAAAAAATTAAAAAATGAAACAAACAATAACAAAATCTGAGCCTAGCTGAATTACTTCTTAGATTTATTCAAGCTTACCCCTAAAGTCCTGACAGAGAGGATGCTTTCCTATTTCCTGGCATATATACAATTAACCTCTAGTTTTTATTTTTTATTTAATTTGAATTATGCTCAACATTCAATTAAAATTATGAGATAAAGAAGCATAAAAATTATGTTTCATTTTTAAGCAATAAAATGGTCAACAGAATCAAACAAAAGATGGTCTGGATGTTGGAACTATCTGACAAGGACTTGAAAAATAATTCTTTAGGAGATCCAACATGGCAGAGGGGTCGTGGGGCTCAAAGTTCCCTCATCCCTCAAACACAGCAGCATTGAGGCCAAAAGACTTTGAGTTCCAAGAGTCCAGGCTGCAGACAAAGACGTTTCCAGGGGCCCACGGGGACAATCCAGCGGGCCTTATGTGTGTTATTGCAAACTGGGAGAGATAAAATGGGCCATGTAGGTATGGAGGGGAGGAATCCCCTTCTGCGGAGAAAAAAAGGAAAGAGAAAGGCTGGGGAAGCATAGGAATGTATCTGGAACAGAGAAAAATCATGGACCAAAATGAAGAGAGATCCAATCTCTAACTGTGGGACTTCCTCCCAACTGGGGCCGGCAGCCCGGTTCACATACCTGGGGAAGAGGGGAACCAGCCCCAGACTCAGTAACTAGTTCAGAAGCGCAGTCCACTGTGGGAGAAAGCAATCCCCTCCCTGGAAGGCTGTGGAAAGAAGGTATAAAGCTGTTCAAAGAACAAAGACTTCCTGGGCCTGCCAGCCAGAGGCAATATATGGGGGGCATGGAGCAGCACTGCCCAAGACATTGGGGTTTAAATCCCAGTGGAACCCCAGGGAAGCATGGGAGTCGGTGGAGTGGGACAAACTGCCTCATTCGTGCCTGTGGCACTGTGAGGACAGCCTTAACAGAGTGGTTTGGGACACCTGGCTCATGGAAGAGAGACTGGGGTGTTGTCATTTTTCTTCACATCGCTGACAAGGTGGGGCCTCAGGGATCAGAGAGCAGGCCCACCGTGGAGGTGGGAACCACCTACACCAACTCACGCCCCTCCATGACTGGTAACTGTGCATCTACTGGAGCAGGATTGACATTGACAAACCAGACAGCCCCTCCTTGAGACCAGCACTGCCACCAGTTCCAAGGTACCCAGCAGTTTTGCATTTTCTGATTTAACTCTTGGACAATTCTCATTATACATATATATTTCCCCCTCCCTCTTCCTTTTCTACTTATTTCTTCCCTCCTCTAATCTGGTTATTCTGGTTGTTGGTTTGTTTAAGCAGACATATTTAGTATATTCTCTTTATGCCTATTTTATTCTCTTTCTTTATTTTCCCCTCTCACTCTGGACTAAGCTGTAGAGTTCCTCTACCTGGTCAGTTTTCTTTTCTTTTCTTTTTCCCCACCCTTCTCATTTCTCTCTTCGTATGGGATAAGGCCTCTTCCATCAATAATGGCACTGCCCCATTGTTTTACCATAGCAGGTGTTTTGTTTGGTTTGATTGATTTTTGTTTTGTTTTGTTTTGTTTTTCTTTTCTTTTCTAGGGCTACTTCAGTGAACACATCAAAACACACCTGATGGAGGGTCCAAAACATCACTACAAAATGTAGATAAATCAACCAGAGTCACAAGAATAGAGAGCAAGTAACACACTCCAAAAAAAAAAAAAAAAGCCTCCTGAAGGGCCAGGCCCTAGACAGTGTATGACCCCTCTTTAATATAGTAGTGCTCACAGGTGTAGGACGCATAACAAGCTTTTAAAACACATAAGGAACAGAAAACTCGCCAAAATGATGAAATGGAAGAAGCCTCATCAAAAGAAATTCCAGGAAGAAATGATAGCTAAAGACTTGATCCAAACAGATACATACAATATAACTGAACAAGAATTTAGAATAATAGTCATAAGATTAATCACTGGGCTTGAAAAGGAGAAGTAGAAGATAAAATTATGGAAAAGGATAAAGTTGAGAAAAAGAGAGATAAAAAAGATTCTGGACCACAAGAAGAGAATTAGAGAATTAAGCAATTTAATGAAATGAAATAATATCCATATCATAGGAGTTCCATAAGAAGAGAGACAGAAAGGGATGAAAGGTGTACTTGAACAAATCATAGCTGAGAACTTCCCCAATCTGGGGATGGAAACTGCCATTGAAACCCAAGACGCACAGAGAACTCCCCTCAGACATAACTTGAATCCATCTCCTGCATGACATATCATAGTGAAACTGGCAAAATACAAATATAAAGAGAAAATTCTGAAAGCAGCTCGGGACAAATGGGCCTTAACCTACAAGGGTAGACACATAAGGGTAGTAGCAGACCTATCTACTGAAACTTGGTAGGCCAGAAAGGAGTGGCAGAAAATTTTCAAAGATTCCTTTATCCATCAAGCCTGTCATTCAGAATAAAAGAAGAGAGAAAGGTTTTCCCAGACAAACAAAAACTGAAGGAATTCATTATCACTAAACCAGTCCTACAGGAGATCCTAAGGGGGACTCTAAGTGGAATGTTGCAAAGACCATAAAAGACCAGAGACATCACTACAAGCATGAAACTGACAGATAACACAATGACCGTAAATCCATATCTTTCAATAATAGCACTGAGTGTAAATTGACTAAATGTTCCAATCAAAAGACATATAGTATCAGAATGGATACAAAAACAAGACCCACCTATTTTCTGTCTACAAGAACCCATTCTAATGACTGGGTCTGGACACTTTCAGATTGAAAGTGACAGGATGGAGAACTATCTATCATGTTACTGGAAGTCAAAAGAAAGCTGGAGAAGCCATACTTATATCAGAAAAACTAGATTTTAAACTAAAGGTTGTAGTAAGAGATGAAGAAGGGCATTATATCACAATTATGGGGTCTATCCATCAATAAGAGCTAACAGTTATTGGTAAGAATGATGTAATTGCCAAGGACTTTAATACTACACTTACAGAAATGGACAGATCATCCAGACAGAAAATCAATAAAGAAACAATGGCCCTGAATGATACATTGGACCAGATGACTTGACATATATATTCAGAACTTTTCATCCGAAAGCAGCAGAATACATATTCCTTTCGAGTGCATACGGAACGTTCTCCAAGATAGATCACATACTGGATCACAAAACATTCCTCAATAAATATAAAAGAACTGAGATGATATCATGCACATGTTCAGATCACAATGCTATGAAACGACATCAACCACAGGAAAAAGTTTAGAAAGCCTCCAAATACATGGAAGTTAAAGAACATCCTACTAAAGAATGAATGGGTCTCCCAGGCAATTAAAGAAGAAATTAAAAAACATGGAAACTAACGAAAATGAAAACATAACAGTCCAACCCCATTGGAATGCAGTAAAAGTAGTCCTAAGAAGAAAATACATTGCAGTCCATGTCTATATCATGAAACAAAAAAATCCCAAATACAAAATCTAACAGCACACATAAAGGAACTAGAAGCAGAACAATAAAAACAACAAACCCAAGGCCAGCAGAAGAAGAGAAATAATAATGATCAGAGTAGAAATAAGCAATATAGAATCCAAAAGAACAGTAGAACAGATCAATGAAATTAACAGCTGATTTTTTGAAAAAATAAACAAAATTGATAAACTCCACCCAGATTTCTCAAAAAGAAAAGAGAGGTCCCAAATGGATAAAATCACAAATGAAATTGGATTTATCATACCAATCCCTCAGAAATACAAACAATTATCAGAGAACACTATGAAACATTATATAGCAACAAACTGGAAAACCTGGAAGAAATAGACAAATTCCTAGACACCCACATGCTACCAAAACTCAAACAGGAAGAAAGAAAAAATTTGAACAGACCCATAACTAGTGAAGAAATTGAATCAGCTATCAAAACTCTCCCAACAAATAAGAGTCCAGGACCAGATGGCTTCCCTGAGGAATTCTACCACCTTTTAAAGCAGAGTTAATACCTATCCTACTCTAGCTGTTTCAAAAAAAAGAAATGGCAGGAAAAATTCCAGACTCATTCTATGAAGCCAGAATTGCCTTGATTCCCAAACCAGACAGAGACCCCACAAAAAAGAATTACAGTCCAATATCCCTGATGAACACGGATACAAAAATTCTCAACAAGATACTAGCAAATTGAAATCAACAGCATATAAAAAGAATTATTCACCATGATCATTTCTGGGCTGCAGTGGAATTCATTCCTGGGCTGCAGGTCTGGTTCAATATTCTCAAATTAGTCAATGTGATACATCACATTAGTAAAAGAAAGGATAAGAACCATATTATACTGTCAAAAGATGCAGATAAAGCATTTGACAAAATACAGCATTTTTTTTAAATAAAAATCCTCAAGAAATTCAGGATAGAAGGAACATACCTAAACATCATAAAAACCATATATGAAAAGCCCATAGTTAATATCATCCTCAATGGGAAAAAACTGAGAGGTTTCCCCCCAGAGATCAGGAACATGACGGGGATGTCCACTCTCACCACTGTTGTTTAACACAGTGTTGGAAGGCCTAGCATCAGCAATCTGATAACAAAAGGAAATAAAAGTCATCAGAATTAGCAAAGAATATGTCAAACTTTCACTTTTCACAGATAACATGATACTCTACATGGAAAACCCAAAAAATACCACCAAAAAACTGCTAGAACTGATCAATGAATTCAGCAAAGTCACAGGGTACAAAATCAATGTACAGAAATCAGCTACATTTCTATACACCAATAATGAAGCAACAGAAAGAGAAATCAAGAAACTGATCCCATTTATAATTGCACCAAGAACCATAAAATACCTAGGAATAAACCTTAACCAAGGATGTAAAAGATATGTATGCTGAAAACTTCTGAAAGAAGTTGAAGAAAACACACAGAAATGGAAAAATATTCCATGTTCATGGATTGGAAGAATAAATATCATTAAAATGTCAATATAACCCAAAGCAATCTACACATCCAATGCAATCCCAGTCAAAATTGCACCAGAATTATTCTCAAAGCTAGAACAAACAATCCTAAAATTTTGGAAGCAGAAAAGATCCCAAATAGCCAAAGTAATATTGAAGAAGAAAACCAAAGCTGGAGGCATCACAATGTCAGACTTAAGCCTCTACTACAAAGTTGTAATCATCAAGACAGTATGGTACTGACACAAAAACAGACACATAGACCAATGGAACAGAATAGAGAACCCAGAATTGGACCTACAAATGTGTGGCCAACTAATCTTTGACAAAGCAGGAAAGAGTATCCAATGGAAAAAAAAGTCTCTTTAGCAAATGGTGAGGGGAGAACTGGACGGCAACATGCAGAAGAATGAAACTCAAATACTTTCTTACACCCTAAACAAAAATAAACTAAAAATGGATGAAAGATCTAAATGTGAGACAGGAAACCATCTAAACCTTCGAGGAGAAAGCAGGCAACAACCTCTATGACTTCAGCCACAGCAATTTCTTGCTTGACACATCTCCAAAGGCAGGGGAATTAAAAGCAAAAATGGACTACTGGAACTCCATTAAGATAAAAAGCTTCTGCACTGCAAAGGAAACAATCAACAAAACTAAAAGGCAACCGACAGAATGGGAAAAGATGGTTGCAAATGACATATCAGATAAATGGCTGGTATCCAAAATATATAAAGAACTTATGAAACTCAAGCCAAAAGACAAATAATCCAGTGAAGAAATAGGCAGAAGACATGAATAGACCTTTTTCCAAAAAGGCATCCAGTTGGTCAACAGACACATGAAATGATGCTCAATGTCACTCATGATCAGGGAAATACAAATCAAAACCACACTGAGCTACCACCTTGCACTACTCAGACTGGCTAAAATGAACAAATCAAGAAATGAGATGCTGGCAAAGATGTGAGAAAAGAGAAACCTTTTGTACTGTTGGTAGGAATGCAAACAACTGGTTCAAACTGGTTCACTCTGGAAAACAGTGTGGAGGTTCCTCAAGAAATTAAAAATAGAAGTATCCTATGACCCAGCAATAGCACTACTAGTAATTTATCCAAGGAATACAGGAATGGTGATTCATAGGGACACATGTACCCTAATGTTTATAGCACTGCTTTCAACAATAGCCAAATTATGGAAAGAGCCTAAATGTCCATCAACAGATGAATAGATAAATATGTGGCTTATATATTCAATGGAATACTACTTGGCAATGAGAAATATTGAAATCATGCCATTGCAGCAACGTGAATGAAACTGGAAGGTATATGCTAAGTGAAAAATCCAGTCAGAGGAAGACAGATACATATATTTTTATTCCTATGTGGACCTTGAGAAACTTAATAGAAGACCATGGGGAAAGCGAAGGGGGAAAAATAGTCACAAACAGAGAGGGGAGGGGGGCAAGCCATAAGAGACTGTTAAATACAGAGAACAACCTGAGGGTTGATGGGGCAGGGAGAGAGGAGAATGTGGGTGATGGGCATTGAGGAAGTCACTTGTTGGAATGAGCACTGAGTGTTTTATGCAAGCAATGAGCCACAGGATTCTGTCCTAAAACCCAAGAACACACTTTACTAAAACACCGTATGTTAGCAAATTTGACAATAAATTATATTTAAAAAAATTCTTTTAAATAAAAATAATTCTTTAATACATTAAAGGGTATAGTGGAAAAGGTGAATACTATGCATAAAGAGGTACAGAATACCAGCAGAGAGATGGAAATTGACAAAAACACGAGAAATAACAAGTGTTGGTAAGGATGTGTAGAAAAAGAAACTCTTGCGTGTGTTAGTAGGACTGAAAAATTGGTGGAGCCACTGTGGAAAATAGTATATAGGTTCACTAAAAAATTAAAAATAGAATTTCCGGGGCGCCTGGGTGGCTCAGTCGGTTAAGCCTCCGACTTCGGCTCAGGTCAGATCTCACGTTCGTGGGTTCCAGCCCCACGTCGGGCTCTGTGCTGACAGCTAGCTCAGAGCCTGGAGCTTGCTTCCGGTTCTGTGTCTCCCTCTCTCTCTGACCCTCCCCCTCTCATGCTCTGTCTCTCTCTGTATCAAAAATAAATTAAAACATTAAAAAAATAGAATTTCCATATGACCCAGTAATCCCACTACCAGTTATTTATCAAAAGAAAAGAGAAACATTAATTCTATAAGATAATATACAACCCTATGCCTATTGCAGCATTTTTAACAATAGGCAAGATATGGAAGTAATCTAAATGTCCGTTGATAGGTAGATGAATAAAGATGTGGTACTTATATATACAATGGAATATTACTCAGTAATAAAAAAGAATGGTATCTTGCCATTTGCAATAACATGGATGGACCTAGAGGGTGTAACACTAAATGAAATAAGTCAATCTAAGATAAATACTGTATAATTCCACTCACTTGTGGAATTTAAAAAACAAAACAAAGGAACAAAGAAACAAACAAGCTCTTAAATACAGAGAACAAACTAGTGGTTACCAGAGGGGAAGTAAGAGGGGGTGATGAGTGAAATAGATGAAGGAGATTAAGAATACATTTACTTTGATACATGTTGAGAAATGTATAGAATTGTTGAATCATATTATACCCCTGAAACTAATATAACACTGCAAGTTAATTATACTTGAATAGTAAAAATATTACCATTGTCTCAATAATGTCCTCTTTAGTAAAACAACAAAGAGATATATGTTTTTTTAAACTTGTTTGATTATGAAAACTTTTTCAATACAGCTCTTATCAAGGTAGCTTAGGAAATGTATTTTACTGAATACACTACATAAAATATTGCTCTGGCTTTGCAGTATAAAAATATATAGATATTTTAAGAAACATAATCTATCCAATATTGCATTTGACTTCTTAGAAAAATCTGGGTTTACTAAGTAGACAACATGTTGGTTACTAAAATTATAAGAGACTGTAAATTTCATTCCTTCAAATTAACAAGTTATAATTTTATTTACAAATAATTTAATTTACAAAAGCATTTGCTTTCAGAACTAAATCTTTCACAAATAAATTTAGTGCTGCAAATTGTTGTTATTCTATAAATTGCAGTTTTCTGAGCAATACCCAGATTCTATGTTTTATAACTCAATACCACATGTAGTCTCCAAAATTATCTAATACATACTGTTACTGGGAATATATTTCAAACTGGATTTTGAGGTGCTCATTAATGCAGAGTTAAATATTAAATTAAAGCACACATAAACCCTATGTTTTATATCATTTAAATTTAATCAAGCCTTAATATCATCTGAAGACCATTAGTATATCCAGACTATGTCTTATAAGTAACTATCATAAAGCCTACAAATGTTTATGAAAATCTTCTGGTTTACAAAATTATTTCATTTGCTCACCACAAACAGATATAAATAGGTCTGGTATTAATATTCTTATTTTACATATTAGAAAACTGAGATTCAATCTCCTATACTTTTTGCCTACACCACTACCTCTCATTCCATATGATCACTGGAGCCCTCTCCTTAATCTCTTGACAATATAGGGCATTGTTAAATATGCTCTGCCTCCCAAAACTTTTTCTCAAAATATTTGTGAATTATATACCCCCAAAAAATTGTTCGATGATGAGACAGTTAACTCAGTGAAAAGACAGGTAACTAAAGGAGACCAACACAGGAAACACTAGTCAACCAATAAGAAAAAAAGATGTCTATCCCAAGAGAAAAATGAGTAAAAGATGAACAGGCAATTTTAGAAAGAGAAAATACAAGAGGTTAACAACTTATAAGGAAATACTCTAATTCATTATTAGTAGAAAAATTGTAAGCAACCCCCCCAAATTCTCACATAGGCCCACAAATGAATGTGTACCTGGATATTCTTTGCAACACTCGTGATAGAGATCTGACAACAATCTACATGACCTTCAGTGGAAGGGTGGAAGCATACCATTAAGAATGAGGTAGTAAGCAAAATAATGGTTAGATATGTATGGCAACAGAATTTAATATCAAACAAAACCCAAAAAACAATATTGACATAAATTAAGGATACATGCTTACAAAGTAATATCTCATATTTTGCCAGACCATAAAGAACCAAAAAGATACACCTGAAACAATTTGGATCCTTGCCTCTGGTAGGAAGGAAAGTTTGTGGACTATGCGGATTAAGAGAAACAATGGAGAAAAACGAATGAAACACTCTTTCTTCTGTCACCTTCAGTCTGCCCACTTCTCTCCATAACCGCTAATCAAAACTCTCCTCCCTTCAGGAACACTCTGACTTTCCTCCATTTTCTTTTACTTTCCTTGTCTACTTTTCCATCTTGGACACACTGATCTTTAAAGATCCAAATCTCTTCATTTCACTCCCTTTGAAAATCTCTTTAAAAATTTCCTTTAGTTTTCTGGGTTAAGATCAAATATTTAACACAACCCTACATTCTAAACTCATGTTAGGCAGTCTGATCCTTGAAAATGGTGATGCCATTATTCAACCCCTCTGCCTAGAATATTCTTCTCTCCTCTCCTCAACCAACTTGTATTTATCTTTCAGATCTCCCTCAGAGCTGTTTCTCAACAACTGACTAGATCACTCCCTTTGCTATGCTCTCAAGAGTACCCTGCAATTATCTTTTATATCCCATCACACACGTAATTACATCTGGAAATTATTTCAACAATTTCTATTTCTATCAAATTTTTAAGCTCCTTGTAGGTAAGGACCCTATTTGTTTTGCTCACCATTAGAGTCAAAGAGCTTGACAGAGTGTCAGGCACATAGTGAGCCCCCAGCAATTATCTGTTAAATAAATGATTAAATGTAAGAATTCATGCTTTAATGAAAATAACAGATACTCATTTTCATAACTTAAAACTGAAAGATGTTTAGAAGGAAATTTAGAATAATAAATAATAATAAACAGACTATGAGTCAAAGAAAGAAATGTTCAAAAGCAAAGAACGTGAAATAAAGACACATACACAACATTTTACTTCTAGACTTATCTATTAAAAGATTATTACAGTTGTGTGAAAAAGATGAGCATCATGTGTCTGTTTTACATGTGTGCATTCGATGTCTGCCTAGAATTCTATAGCTGTTGAAAATAACTTTTAAAATTACATTCCAAATGACAGACTTTAAACAATAATATTTTCTCTGAAACAAAGCCAGGAGATTTTACATCACAGATGTCCATGTACCCAAAGAATCATTGTGCAGAAACTAATTCCAAAACATTCCCCTTTAAAATTTGCTTACGCATTTCCCTATGTAAACAAAAGTGAAGACAGTCCAACATAAGAGAAGAATGAGAATTTTGTTACATTTTTTAAGTATATAACATCTGTTTCTTTAATTCTGTGGCATTTCAACTAGCCTAAAGAAAACCTCAGGGAGAAAACTATAAATGGTATACCCTATGCACACACACTTAATAATAACTAGCACATATGGAAGCTGTAAATTTGAGAAAATCAATGTTTCCCATTGAAACAAGTCTAACTATAGAAAGACACCCTTGAACAGGAAATTTGTTATTCAGAAGCCAGGGTTTTTAAGGTAAATAAAAGCTGATCAGGACTTAGGTGCCAGGTGTTTTACAAATATTATGTCACTTAATCTTTCCCTCAAGTGCCATAAGACATATATAATGTCAGTGTTTACAGAAGAATAAACAGTTAAATAATTAACTGGGTTAGAATCAGACAACTGTGGCATAGGACTTGAACCCAAGACTTCTTGTTTTCCAGGCCTGCTTTAAAGGTCCCTTCACTCTTTCTTATCCAAGTCTTTCTTAGCCAGTGACTTTATCTCTAGAGGTCTTCTTAAAATTTTACTTCTCCTACCAGTTTGCTTCTGTTGACTTTGAACACTGTCACAGCAGTTACCACAATAGACATCAGAAACATTGGGACCTAGTGTTCATCTAACTAGAGAGTAAGTAACTTGAAACTAATTTCTATTTTGCATCTAGTTCTTACTCTTTTCCTCTAGTGGGTCTTAGAATGCCTTAGGCAAGCATTTACCATTAGCACTAACAGTTTAAAATGTTTAACAGTTGAAAAAATAATATGATAAATAGCAATCTATTATTTCCAAATTTCTGGTGCATACATTACCTTATTTAAGAATTCTTGGGGCACCTGGGTTGCTCAGTCGGTTAAGTGTCTGACTTCAGGTCATGATCTCATGGTCTGTAAGTTCAAGCTCCGTGTCGGGCTCTGTTTTCGGAGCCTGGAGCCTGCTTTGCATTCTGTGTCTCCCTCTCTCTCTCTTCTCCTCCTCTACTTGTGCTTTGCTTCTTTCTCAAAAATAAATAAACATTAAAAATTTTTTTTAAGAATTCTTTTTTTGCATCAATTTGACTTTATTGTTTTCTAAATGAAATTAAATCAACAAAATCTTCCTCTGATCAGAAATACGCCTCCTTAACTAAAGACCACAATCAAGAGGCAAATCCCCAACAGAATCCTAACTAGATCCCTCCTACTCAATACTTGTGTGTATTATTTCCTTACCATGTAAAAATGAGCCAGAAATTTCTCTTTTGAAGACCAAGCCTGTTATATTCATGGTCATTCCTCATCTGCACCTTTTTAGGTTTGGGATTCTAATATTTGTTGATTTAAATAATCTTTCATAGATTATTTAACATCACTTCAGTGTGTCCATCCATAAGAAAAGTTGTAGTAATACATAATAAGATTATTTTCAAGCAGACATGGTTTAGAAAAAGTTCTCAATCAATATTTGTTTCTTTCTCTTCTTAACTCCCTTTTATTGTAAATTCTCATCAGCTCTTGGTCTGTCTTCCTGATTCTCTTTCCTTCTGTAATTTATTTATCCACTAATATCCTTCAATCTTGAACTTCTTAATCTGAGTTAATTTCTCTCAAACCCTAAAGCGATTCCTTCAATCAACCTCCTGTTTCTCCCCCTTGCTCTAGAGTAGCCTGGAACTTTATATCAAAGACTAAATTTTTAAAGTGGGTGGGTTGTGGTTATATGACTCATCTGGAACTTGAGCATGTCAACAACCTTCATTAAATTCATATGTCTTGTAGTGAAAGGTTAGGACATAGTTATATCCCTCTCAATATTTCTAGAGAAAAGCAGTATGTCTGCATTGAATTAGAGTGCAATGTCTCGTCTCTAGCCAAGCTGGAGGTATTTCCAAATTCACTGTGACTTTAAAGAGATGGGATGGCTTGCTACAAGGTACACTTCTAGTCAACTTGATACCTGGCTATATGCTATTTAAATTATAATAATAAGAAGATCTAGGAAAATAATTAAGGGAAAGATAATACTCAAGTGGTCATAAGGAATAAATATTATCATAATCTCAGATAATAAATATTATCATAGTAGCATAGAATGGCATATTGCTTAGGCTTAACGGTAATTTCAATGGCATTAGGGTGGTTTTAAACCATGGTCCCAAATTTTCTTGACACTCTCTTATCAAGGGCTCTGTGTCCCTCACCCTTAAATCAGGGCTCCATGACTAGCTGAGCAATAGACTATAGCAAAAGTCATAGTATGAAATTGTCTAGCTTCAGGTCACAAAAACTTGGTAACTTTTGTTTCCTGTTTCTTAGTATACATGTGGTTAGGAAGCCCAATCAACTCATGAAAGAGCCCACAGGGAGATAATCCAAGGGTGATGGCCCACAGCACTATGGAGTTCCAAGTGAATGTCAGCACCAACTTGCCAGGCATAAGGACTCATCTTAGCAGTGGATCTTCCAGGTTCCAACAGATGCCTTGTGGAGCAAAGATGAGCCATTCCCATCAAACTGAAAAATTCTATATTCATGAACAAAATAAATTATTGATGTTACTTGAGTTATTAAGTTTTGGGTGATTTGTTAGCATCAAAAAATAACTGAAATAAGCACATATTCAAAAGGGCATCCATGTGCCTTGACTAAGATTGAGGAGTGAACATCACAACCTTGTAATGGTTCTTGTGATGGTGTGGTCTGTGCTCTCTATGCTCCCTACACACAAAGAGGCTTTGAGATGTTCCTACCTAACAACATCTCAGTGATTCTGTCATAGATAGATAGATAGATAGATAGATAGATAGATAGATAGATAGATAGATAGATAGATAGGTATAGGTGCATAGTTATAGATCAGATTTTGCATTTGCAGATTTGCCCACTCACTAAACTCATTTATAAGCCCTAAATCAGCAGTCGCGCACTTCAACTGTCATTCATGGGCACGCATGGAGATTGAACAAGGCAGGCCATGCTACCTTCTTGTTTCAGTTCTCCTACTACAAACAAGTGTCTTTTTTTCTGGTCTATTTAGTGTCACATTTTCATAATTTTGTGCTTTTTGTTGGTGATTTGCTGTTTAAAGTGACCTCTGAGTATCATGTTCAAATGTCCCAAAGTGCAAGAAGACTGTGATGGGCGTTATGGGGAAAATATCTTGTTAGGTAATTTATGTGCAGGCATAGCTGGTAGTACTTAAAGCTACCATACTGGTAGCTTTAATTTAATATTAATGAAATGACAGTGCATAATTAAATAAGATGTTTTTAAACAGAAACACTATTAAACAAGTTTATGTATTGATTGGTTTATGAAAATGTAACCAAAAGATTGCAGGAACCTCCTATCATATTTCTCCCAGTTCAGTAATCACAAAGTCAGAATCTGTAGCTACTTAATAGAACATAACTATCATGAATGATGAGAATCAACTGTATACATACCAACCTAATATCTCAACGATTCTGCCTAACTACCAACTATGTGTGTACATACACACATGCACGTGCATTTACTCACCTCTAAGATATAGCATGATAGTATAGGAAATTACCACATAAACTTTGAGTCATCAATCCTGCTTCCATTTGTCCTATTACAGCATAATAGTCATTAAAATATATGAAAACCTAAAAGTACCATTTTATGGATATACCTACTAATATCATTACTAGTATGTAATGATACTAGTATGGATACACCTACTAATATCCAACCATTCCCATCACTCAGAAATAATTTTATGTACATTTCACCTTTTAAATGAGGCACTGTTTTCCAGCTATGCAGTGTGGGGGAAATCATGACTTCCTACATATAATGTGAATTTAATAAAAGCTATGTCACACTGAAATGCAAATGATCAGATAAGTACATGGCAAAGGTTACTGTGGCTCATTAGCGTTGTATATTATAAATAGACTGGCTAAACCAGCAAACTCTTAGGTGCTAAAAAAAAGGTTTGTCTACTACTTATTTGTTCTTTTCATCTCAGTGATAAATTTAGTAGTTCCACTCTCGGAACCTCCTTCTGAATATGATGATTATCTGCTGGAAAGTCTGCAGCCCCAAGTGTTAATTTACACTTCATTTCCTAAATCTAAACTCAAAAGCAATACCTTTTCTTCTTCTAGTTTCGAGGTGGCTCATGACAGCTGAGAGTTTGGACATAGAGGAATATCTAAATCTCACTTGTCCTGCATGAGCTACAAATAATCACCGATCCTTTGCTCCCTCTTCCAGATGTTCATAATCCTCCAACTGCCTGCACACCCACTAAACCTTTTGATGTAGGACATGCTGGAATGCTGTAGAGCAAAGAATACTTTGGTCACATAAGGAAGTAGAGCTAAACATGAACAAGGGACCAAATTCTAATTTTAAATAAAGGAACTCATTACATGCTCTGATGCGCTAGAAAAAAAGAGGGTGGGTGGGAAATAACCAAAACAGCTCTTATATTTATTGTCTCACTGAAAAATGTTGACAAGAGGAGATGTAATTTTAGGATGGAAGGGATATTTGGGTTCATTTTACAATGCAACATCATTGTGTTGTTTATTCTTAATTTTTTCTAGCTTTATTGAGATATGATTGACTAATAACATTGTGTTAATTTAAGGCATACAACATGGTGATGTGATATATGCATATTGCGAAATGATTGTCACAATAAGGTTAATTAATGTATCCATCACTTCACATGGTTAGTCTTTTGTGTGTGTGCCACTTTCAAATATAAAATACAGTATTGTTAATTATAGTTACCACCTGTACATTAGATCCCTAGAACTTATTCATCTTATAGCTGAAAGATTGTACCCTTTGACCAACAGCTCATTTCTCCCATACCTAGGACCTGGCAACCACATATAAGTGAGATCATATGGTATTGTCTTTCTCTGTCTGACATTTCACTTAGCATGTTGTCACTAATGGAAGGATTTTCTTCTAAATGAGGAAACTAAATCCCACAAAGATAATGTGACCTGTTCAAGCTCTCACAGCTTTCTAGTAACGGAAATGGAAATGGCATTTAGGTCTTAATACTATTATTATTGTGTTATAGCTGAGTCAGGAAATATCAGAGAACACTCAGAAAGGAAATATAATAGTATATTCACATTCTTATTTCTTGAGCTATACTGAATTGATGTAAGTAACAGAAAGCATTGGGGCTATATCATAAGAGTTCATAAATTCCTCCGTTTTTTACATTTAAAAAATGTATATGGTGATACAGTGCTATTAATTCTTTTATTGATAAACCATTGAGAGGACTATCTTAGGACTGCTTATTTTATTGACATGTAAAGTTATTTCTTTAATGTTACTGGCAACAGCAGAGAATAGTTTTTTCTCTTCCCCATTATAGCTGTGAATTCCCATCCAGTAAAACTGTCCCAGGCCGTTGGAAAATTACCACCACCTTCAGCTAGCAAGAGCAGCAATAATCTCTAGTGAGAAATTAAAGCAATTGGTTGCAGGCAAGACTCACTGATACTATGATCCTGGAGCGAGACACAGCAGCAAAAAGCAAATGAACACTGCCCCTGCTCGTGTCTTGACTGGTCTCTGGAGTCACATAAACATAAAGGGACTGGAATCTTTGTTAAAATGCAGTATTATCCTATGGACAGTGAAGCATGGGGGCAAAGAGAGCATAAGCCTGGAAATATGTTTGGTCCTCAACTGGTCCTGACGTGTCCATAGAAAATCTGAATATCTTTGGCTAGTTCAAAGCAGGGTCTCATCTGAAGCAAGTGTTTTTGCCTAGTGACTACAGTTTTCTTATTGAAGTTGTATGATTCATTTGAAGTGTTTTGCTGTACCAAACTGGTTAGCTAATTTAAATAATGAACCCAGATACAGTATTTCTTCCCCAGACTTCTTTCAATAACAGTTTCTTTCCTTTCTTGTATCCAAAACACAACTATTAAAATGGGAACATTTTAATAATTTTGGGGAACTCAAGAGAATCCCTTCAAAGTATAAAATATGAGTAGAACATGTGACATGACTCATGGTTTAAACATATTTTAGCCAATGTTCAGGGCCTCTTCATGGAATAACTCCAGGGGCATCATTTATAACATTTTTTTACATAAATAGAACATCTGGACTATTAGTCTGGCTCAAAGAAAAGATAATTCTGAGATGTGGGGTAATGAGGTAGTGTTATATGTTAAGGAGACATAGACTATGTAAACAACCTTGACCCAGATGAAAAAAAAAAGCATGTTAATGAGAAAAGAGAGAGAAAGAGAAAGAG
Organism: Suricata suricatta; assembly: GCF_006229205.1. Lineage (NCBI taxonomy): Eukaryota > Metazoa > Chordata > Mammalia > Carnivora > Herpestidae > Suricata > Suricata suricatta. The sequence continues at coordinate 47,066,300 of NC_043704.1, forward strand.
AGATGAAATAATAACCTAGTTTGGAAAGCATGCTAAATACTGTTCAGCCAATCAGGGAAGACAAATATTATATTCATAGCTAAGATCACAAAAATGATAGGGTCGAGCTATGGCCTTGAGAAGGACCCCAGTGTCTATTCTTGAAGTCTCCAATAGCCTTCTTGCTGGGGCTCCTTACTTCCGTCTTGTTCAGTCATGCCCACACATACTTACACATCACACTGGAATCAGAGGTTTTTGTTTTCTTTTGTTAATGTAAACCAGATCATGTTGCCACCCTGACTGAAGTCTCACAGGATCATTCTATCTGACTTAGCTTGTCTACAAGGGGACACCATCTGACATCTACTTGTCTCTCCATCCCCTGCTGATTTTTTTGTACTTTGTTTCCTACCACTTTGTTCCCTGTTCCATATGCTCACCCCTTTACCGTCTTGCTTTTTAAAATAGGCCAAGAATAGGGGCACCCAGGTGTCTCATTTGGTTAAGCATTTGACTCTTGATTTCTTTTTCTCTTTTAAAAATTTTTTTAATGTTTATTTATTTTTGAGAGAAAGAGAGAAAGCATGAGCAGGGGAGGGACAGAGAGAGGGAGACCCAATATCAAAGAGGCTCCAGGCTCAGAGCTGTCAGCACAGAGCGCGATGCGGGTCTCAAACCCCTAAACCATGAGGTCATGACCTGAGCCAAAGTCAGACACTCAAACGACTCAGCCACCCAGGTGTGCCAAGCATGTTACTCTTGATTTCGGCTCAGGTCATGATCTCATGGTTTGTGAGTTTGAGTCCCACATTGGGATTGTGCTGACAGCACAGAGTCTGCTTTGGACTCATTCTCTCTCTCTCTCTCCCCTCCCCCTCAAAAATAAAATAAATAAACATTTAAAAAATGAATACCAAAAAAAAGATAGGCCAAGAATATTTCCATTTTTGGACTAGCATACTTGCCATCCCTCAGTGTGGGATATTCTACCCAGAGATATTTTATGCCTGGATTTCTCTCAACATTCAGATAGATCTCAGTTAAAATGTTACTTCCTTAGTGAGGTCTTTCCTAAATATGACTTAAATTAGTACACTCTTGACCCATAGCTTTCTATTGCGTTATGGTATTTTACTTTATTTACATAACCTATTATTAGCTGAGATTATTTTTATATACATTTTTTTGTTTACTACATCCTCTCTCTGCCAGGTTCTCTGACACATTTCCTCCAGCAAGAACCTTGCCTGGCACATAGTAGGCACTCATTATATATTTAATGAAGAAATCAGTATCACCTGACTAACTCAATACTGTTTTGTCAATATTTTCAGGTCTCAATTAGTCCAGAAGTAAGAGGAACTGCTACTTTGAACTTAATTCTTTGTAACAACAACAATCAAAACAGCCCTGATTGAGTCAACGAGAGTGATAATAACTTTGGAGAATGTAAACAATGTTTTTGGAATTAAAAATAAAACAGTGGAAAAGAATTCTAGGGGACAGCCAGACATCTACCCAGGACTTCAGGAAAGCACATCTCAAAAAGTATAAGACAAATTAGGTATGACTGCATGGCCAGAGATTCTAAAAGGGAAGATTGCTTCAGAGAAATGGAAGAATAACAATAGCATTTTGATGATACGGTCATTGATTATATTTTTTAAAACAAAAAAAATTGAGCCTTAGGTACTGTCTGCGATGAGATCATATTTTTAAAAGACATGTACAAAAGGCAGAATAAACAGTGTATAACTAAAATGAAAACAAGAGTGCCATAAACCCATAAGAATCATAGTCAAAGTCCAAAATGGGCTATGGAGCACAAAAAAAAAAATAAGATATAGAGCTTCACTGACTTTTTAAAAAATAACAATTTGTTTTGTCCAGAGTGAGATGAACATGAAAAGCCAAATCCACTCAGGCGAGACAGAGTAATGTTAGTAAAAGCCTAAACTCTTAATTGTTTTGCTTTTAACTCTTATATCAAGAGAAATTTTTTTCAAACTGAAAAAAGAAGAAACATGGAGAAAAAAATAAACACAAGATAGATTAAGACAAACAAATTAGTGAGGAGAGCAATATAACCTAGAATATGAAAACAATTTGTAATCACACAATCTTTAAGGATTCCTATTGAACACCAAAGTGGGTAGGAGGCTTCGTCTTAAAGCTCACAAGGGATAAAATGAATCTTTGAAACTACATATTATTAATTTGGGTTCTTCATAGTAAAATCCCAAAGCATGTTATGGGGGGTGTAAAAGAGTATATCTTAAAGTGTATTCCATGACCTGGGAACATGGCAGCATGTTAAAACAAATAAAAACACCAACTACCACCCAGATTTTCTTATGCAGATAAGTTTGGGAAACATAGGGCTAACTGAACTCAAACAAGATTTCTTCTTACTGCAAGACTTCTCAGTTTATAATGTGAAACTTATACTGAGACTTCCCAAGAAGGGCATATAGTATGTTGTGTCTCTCAAACTTACCTGATAATGGAAAATTTTTCCTTCCTCTTTTTTTTTAGCAACTCATGGAATTAGCATCTAAAAGGATATAATTTGGGGAACAGTATTCTAACAGCATGCTGCAAAGTTCTGTATTTAGGTCTCTCATGTTCAACACTTTTACTAGCAACTTAAATGAAGACAAGAGGACTTTCTTATCACATCTGCAGCCAACACAAAGCTGGGAGAGATGGTTAATATGATGGATGTTTGGAATCAAGCTTTAAAAATATTATGACAGGTTAAAATATTGGGCTCAACTTAACAAGATATTATTCGTTTCCAAGATCATCTCACAGGATAGGAGACACCTGCCATAACAGCACTTTCCATGAACAAAATCTAGAGGGTTTATGTGACTATAAATTCAGTAGAAGCCAACAGTATGTGAGTTTTACAAACAAAAACAACGTAGTGAGACTGTCACCCTGGCATGTTTTTACAGATGAAAAAGCATCTAGACAGGCATTCCTAGCCAGTCTTCATACTGGTCGCTCATTTGGGAGGTGGAGTCAGAGACTGGAATGTGCTCTGTGCAGGACCACAAGAAAGAGGTGTCTGGATACTGTGTCACAATATGAACACAAAACTGGAAATGTTCGATTTAGATAAAAGAATACTTGCATTAGGTTCCATATAAGGACAAACATTCTTTGATCATTCACATTTCAAGGAAAAACAAAGTAAAATGCTCACCTACAAGGCAGTGAGCTCATTATTGCCAGAGATCTTCAAGTCAGCCTGCGTAATTTTCTTTTCCTGGGTGTTGCAGAAAGAATTCACAATTGACTCCTGCTTTCCCAGCCTAAATGATTTCTTGGAGTCTAATATACTATACATTTCAGTACTGTTTTTCTGGTCACTGGAATCTTATAAGAATTTCATATACAGCACCGTAAAATGGTAGACCTGGCACAAACTTTACAGATAATCTTTGTAAGACCCTGGTTTGTAGAGGTAAGAAACCAAGGCCCAGAAAATTTTCATCCTTTGATTTGCTAGATTATTTCCTGGGTGCAAGGCCCTGAAATATGTACTGTAGAGAATACCAGCATGAAAAAGAAGGGCTTGCTTGCCATCAGTTTATAAATTAGTGTAGAAGGCTGACAAACAGCCAACACAAAATGGAGAGCTACAAAATGTGTATAGATGAGGAATAAGCAATTCATTCTAATTGGCAGATTAGGAAATATGGAAGTTGGGAAGGTGTTCCAGCTGAGAATACATTAGCAAACTCAGAGAAAGGAAAGAATTTTGGAAGTGCCTTCTGTGGAGTTAGAAGTGGTCTCAGATAAGACCAACCCAAGGTAAAAGCCCATGTAGTCCTTGGAAGTGTACCCAGGTCCATTTGGACCAGCTATTTTGAGATCTGGGTTCTAGCTATCTTAAATGGGATCTCAAAGGTAGACAGGTTGCAGGCAGAAACATACTTTTAGGTCCACAAAGTCATGGCCTCTTGGGAAAGGGTACAAAATAGGGCCAGAGTGAGATCTTTGAGTTCAGGGTCAAGGACAGGAGTCTATGGTGGGAATTTTGATTTTATTCTAAGGCCTTTGGGAGCCATTTGAATTTTCTGCAGAAGGAAGTAGCCTCATTTGCCTAAGGTCATGCTGCTGAACCTGGAATCCAAATTTCCACATCCCTAGTCCAATATGTCTTCAATTACTCCACACTGTACCTATTATTATTTAAGATTAATGTTTAACATTGATTGAACTCTAAATTAACTTTTATGGGTACCTATTATAAAGAATACCTTTTAAATATAGATCTAAAATAATACACATAAATATTTCCAAGAGGAATCAATCAACACCTATCCATATAAAACAATTATTTTATTTTTGAAGAAGAAATATGAAGACTAAAGTACCAGAAGTTACTAAGTCAGTGCAAAAATTATATTTTTTTATGGAACACCTCCATATGTTTATATATTGCTTTTCATTCTTGCAACAACTCTACAGGGTAGATATTATTAGTCCCTATCAATAGATGAGAAATGGGAATTGTCAATGGAATGGAAGGTGTCCAGTAAGTCACTGAATGTGGGTACAGAAGTTTGTCTGACTCCAATGCTTATGATAGTCCCTCTATAGCACTCAATAGTCTACTGGGGGAAGGAAGGAAGGCTTGCTCAGATTGTCCTTTTCTATGCATTTACCTCTATTTTATAAGTAATAGATTGCAAATTCCTCAAGGAAAATGATCCCACTTTATACTTTCCCTACCCCCACAACTGCAATCAGTACAGCAACAGAATGTAACAAGCAATTCAACCCAACTAAGAAACCATGATTTATTCAACAAATATTTATGACAAGTCTGCTATGTGTCAAGCACTCTTCTTGGTCCTGAGGTTGTATCAATGAATAAAACATGCACATTTCCAGCTCTCGTGCAGAATTCAGTTTCTTGCACTTGTAAGATTAGAAGATGTTTACCATTCCCTGACACATGGCCCTGTCTACAATGTGACAGTTTTTCATTCAAGCCGAGCAAATTCAGTCTCTGCTGCTTCCAGTTTCTGACTTCTAACTGTGTCCTCTAAGTTCAAATTTATTGTGTCTAGGTGATTAGGTATGGCCCACCTAGATCATCTCTGTTTTTATTAATCCTATATCAGCTGTTCAGTCACCTTAATTTAAATACATTCGTAAAGTTTTCCGGAACTAAAACCAAAATATGCAATATTTAAATCTGTCATTAAATTTAATCATCTTTTTTTAAATATATTTTTTCATGTTTATTTACTTTTGAGAGAGAGAAACGGTGACAGAATGTGAGCGGAGGAGGGGCAGAGTGAGACAGGGAGATGCAGAATCTGAGGCAGGCTCCAGGCTCTGACCTGTCAGCACAGAGCCCGACCCAGTGCTCGAACCCACAGACTGTGAGATCATGACCTGAGATGAAGTCAGACACTTAACTGACTGAGCCACCCAGGTGTCCCCAACTTAATCATCTTAGCTACACCTTCAGAAATCCCTTTTGCTATATAATGTAACATAATTGTAGGAATGATATCTCATCATGTTTATATTTTCATCTACACTAAAGGGAAAGAGATTCCATAAGGGTGAGGCATTAGGGGTCATCTTAGAATTCTGTCTACCACAGATAGTTTGAGGATTCATTTCTTCCTAAATTTTGCTTTATATTTTCCATTCATTAATTCTCTCATCAAACATGTTTGAGCACTTATTATATGTGCTCTGCACTAGGGGCTAAAATTAAGTAAATAAGTAAGACAGATGTCATTGCCTTCAAGGATCTAAACATCTAGAAAAGAGATTTTGATTAATAACAGTAATAATAAAACAATATGATAATGCAATAAAAGAAGTATGTAAACCTGAAGATTTGGCACAGAAGGAAAGTTCAATCATCTAAGAGAGACAGATGGCACTGTGAAAATGAGATGAAACCTTGTGTATTAACAGATTCAGACTCTTCTTAACACATAGCCTTTATCTTGAGACTTTCATGGTTTGAATTACATCTTTTTCTTTACTGATATTAGTGTATTTTTATTTAACAACCATTAATGCTGAGTTTTCCCACATCTACTAAGGTGCACCTTATTAGGTGTGGCTACTTACTTTGTGGGTTAATCAAATTTTCAGTTAAGTCTATAAAATGAAATTGATGAATCCAAGGAGAGGTCTTTCAACATTCATAAATGGGGTCAAAAAAGTCCCAGTTTCTCTTAACAGTAAAAGGAACTACTGGTTTTAAACATTTTTCCATTTGCAGGTTGGAAACATAGGTTAAGTCATACCACTAGTAAATCTGTAGCAAGATCCCACAAGGCAATAAAAAACAGTGAACACATTCATTTTTTGGCTTATATACAGGGGAAGTACATGGATGCCTGGGCTCCAAAGGAACAAACTTTTTACAGTTCTGTTTGTAGTTACACATGGTCTGTATAAACAGATGAAGGGTCCTTGGCTTCCTTTTGAACCAGGAAGGGTAGTGAGATTCTAGCAGCCAAAAGCAAAACACTGATTGTTGGCTACAAACAAGCTTGATCAATGGTCTGAAAGCTTCAACTCGCCATTCTATTTCCTTAGCAAGCACTTCATCTTGTGCCAGCCACTGCTGTGCACCTTGTTTGATTTTGGGGCCTGGCTATTCATCATCCCTTGGTTTTCTCATCAAATACAAGAGTGCCAACAGACTGCTTGTTGCCTTAAGGTAGCAGGTGGCAATGTTGGCTATTAAACAGTCAGCGAGACGTCAATCTCACTCTCATTGCTTTGTTCCTGAAAAACATAGTACTAAATGGAAACCCATTTCCACCACCTCCCAAGTTTTTTCAACTGAAGATAGTTTGAAAACAAAAAACAAAAACTTAGCAACATAGATGTTTCTTATAGCTCAGGACCTAATTGATATTTATTTCAAAAATAAATTAATCATTCATAAAGTCTGACTAATATATTGGAAAAAGGTTTTTCCTATAAAATGAAATATAGGAATTAGTTTTTGTTGTAAGATTTTAAGTGTTTCAATAACTGATCTATTCATATCATCCGCAGAGTTTCTAAACCTTAGCATGACTGGAATTTGAAGGCATATATCATTCCAATCTAAAATGAAAACACTGTCAGTTATCTGCCTAGATCCCTTCAGAATCCTTTTATGGTTTCTTTCTGTGTGTCCATCTTTCAGCTCCTTTGCACTGTGCTCCTAAAGGCTTACTCCTGCCCCATGCTTCAGGGTACTGCTTGTGGATGACTGTCCACGGGTGCAGAGAAAAGGGAGTACCTCGGAGATATCAGATGTCAGGACAGCTCACAACTTATGGGATCAGTCCTGGGATGTAATTTTTACTTTAGCTTACTCTGGAGAAAGGCTGAGATTGGAACTAGTCTTGACTTCTCTTCCATACCTCCTCATCAACTTCTAGAAGAACTTCCTTAACAAATTAACTACACAATCAGGTAAATATTTTGAAAAGATCCTTCTGGCTGTATATGGAGAACAGAGGGTTGGCTGATATTTCAAGAAAATAAGACTGACCCCCTAAATACTGAGCATATCACAGTTTTCTGGAATAGAAACATCTCAGGTGGGTTGGGGGGAGAACTGTAGTCTACGTTTCACTCAAAGCAGGAACCCTTTCTACAGAATACATTACAGACCAGCTTCTGCCTGAAGATCTAGAAGCTCACCCTATAACAAAAGTTATTATTTTTTAATAATTGTAACTGTTAGAAACTTCCTCCTATAATGAGCCCGACTAGACTCCCATGAGTCTTGTCCATTATTCCCAATCTGGTCTCTAGAATCTTGCAAATAAAAAAACTATTCTTTGTCTACATGTGGTTAATTTTATGTGTCAACTTGACTGAACCACAAAGTGCACAGACTTTTGATCAAACATTATTCTGGGTGTCTCAGAGGCTGTTTCTAGATGAGATTAACATTTGACTTAGTAGACAAGGTAAAGTATATTGACCTCCATGATACGGGTAGGCCTAATCTGATCAACTGAAGACCTGAATAGGACAAAAAAGCTGAGTAAGAGGGTACTCTTTCTTCCTGACCACTTAAGCTGGGATAATGGTTTTTTTTTCTGCCTTCAGACACAAAATGAAAACTTAGCTCTTGTTGGGTCTTGAGCCTGCAGGCTCCCAGACTGGGACTATAGGCCACTATACCTGGGTCTCCAGCTTGCTATCTGGAGATGATGAGACTCCTAAGCCTCCATAACTGATGAACAAATTCCTTATACTAAATATTTCCATAAACATATATATTTTGTTCTTTTTCTCTGGAGAAACTAATGCAACATGAAAACATTCAGGTAGGGATTTCCCTATGAAGTCTGACTTAAGAGCAACTGGTATCCCAAATATATCTCATCCCCTCTGGTTTGTCCATGAAACTCTGCCTAATGCACATTTACATAAGAGCTACATATGAAGATAATACATTAGTTCAAGAATAATTTTTATTTTACTGTCAGAGCTTTGAGAAGATGAGATACAAGAAAGTATAGTTTTATGTGGAATGTGGAAGGCCTGGTAAAAGGATTAATGCAGGAAGTTAGGCTCCACTAAGTTTCCATAATTAAAGGTTCTAGAAATCCTAGAAGTGACATGAATGTTTAAGAAGGGTATAAGAAAGCAAAAAAAAAAAAAAAGACTTCTGGTCATTAATTTTTTTTTCAGACTGGCCTAGCGTAAAAAATATTCACTGATATTTTTAACTAATGTCTAGTTTACAGATACTTTTAGAAGAAATTAATAAATTAATATTTTTGTATACATTTTTCAGACATGGACTATTTCTTTTAATAACTTTTTATGTGATAAATCCAATTATAGAAACAGAATCAACAGAGTACTCCTTGGTTATAAGACAATTTGCTAAGGCACACATTAATATATGACTTGGTTAGAAACTTTAGAATAAAATTCCATATGAGTATAAGACAAAGAAATAAAACACCATGGCCCTACATTAAAATCATCCATGTAGTCCAGGATTTTAAGACCTTAGGGTAGAGAGATTCCACATGACATACACATGCAAAGAATTTTTTTGTGTTAGCAATCATAGTCATTTCCTGGGAAAAATTAATATCTTCATGAGAAGATTACTTTCATCTATTTTTAATCTTCGCCATTACTTTGTGTATTACTCAACAATTAAAGACTTAGTAAAAAGGATTTAAAAATGATAACAGGCAGTGAATCATTTGAAAACCTAGACATCTTAACTAGATTCATTTATTTCACTTATACTACTCTACATTTGATAGCAATTTTCCTTTGGCTATACACCAGTATCATTTCTAACTTCAATCAACTTTATGTATACACATATTCTTTGAAAAGAAAGTCTATCATTTCTAATTTGCAGTCCAAAATTATTTTTAATAATCTTCTATTATACCAAATTATTGGTATTTATTTCAATCTCACCCTAACTGTCATCACCTTTTAAAATACAGAACTGGTTGGAGTCCAGAAATTAAAGTATGGCTAGGTGACCTTGAGCAATGTCATAATATCTTTTCAGGCCTGATGCTTTTCCTTATATGTCAAAAGAATCTTTAAAGAATATGATTTTTGAAACCACTCTGAACTTGGATATTCTACAATTAAAGTGGGTTCTTTCAATACTAGTTATGTGGATGCTCTTGTTTTAGCAGCACTTATTTTTTAAAAAAATCAAGTGAATAAAAAGTGCATTCAATTTCAAATACTTGTAGGAATGCCTAGGAATATATCAAGATTACAAACACTAGCTTCTAAAGTGATGGGAAATGTCAGAAGATTTGGGGTAGGAATGATATCTTCCCTTCATCAGGCTATGTTCTACCTTGAAAATTCAGTAGACTCACTGAGTCTACTTCACCTTCCTGAGGTCTTAGGAGAGAGCAGAGCTTCTTTCTCACTCCAGACTCCCTACTGGTACTAGGCTTACATCCCATTTGGAGTGGGAAATTAGCTTTCCACTGCATTGTGAGTTAAAGTGTGTGGTTTCAACTGATAGGGAAGATAAATGCCAGGCCACTGGCATACCCAAAGTATGTAGGGTTTTCAGCAAAATCACCAAAAATCCTCTATGGAATACTCCTGAAAAGCCTGTGGGTGTGTCTCTTCTTTTACAGACATTAAATCCTAGGGAGACTATAGTCAGGACTGCATTTGGGGTGTATACATGTAAAAAGATTGAGACAGACCACATAAATTGAGAAAAAAGATATTTGAGCTTGGATTATCTATACTCAATCAGCCTCTTCTATTTCTTTCTCTCTTTCTCTCTTTCTCTCTCTCTCTCTCTCTCTCAGATATCTGTCAGATATCACAAACATTGCTCTTAAATGGATAATCTAATTAAATTAAAGAGACAGACATAAAAGTAAATATGGTACAAATGCACTAATTGAAGCATGTATTAAGTGCAGTGATAATACAGAATCAGGGAAGATTTCACTGAGGCAGCAATGTTTGCTCTAGTTTTGAAAAGATGAGCAGCATTTCCCCAGGTGGGCTTGGAGCATTTAGAATATGAAGTTGAATCAGGACACTTCTGGGTCCTGAGTAGTAGAAACAGCATATAGAAAGGCACATGGGACTAGAAAAGCCATGGTGTTTTGGGCAACTGCAGAAAGCCATTTGGTATGTGTGGAGCTTAAGGATGAGAGGAAGCAGGCAAGTTATGCTGGAGAAGTAAGTTATAGGTGGGTATTTCATGCCAATTTATGACATATAGAATTATTCTGATACTGTTACCAGATACAATAGCAGACACTAAATATCAGAAGACATTTTTAACCTCCTAAATTGTTGGTGAGACTTTTACCAATTTTATGGTGAAATTATATTTTTAAGTATTTAACTTACACAAATTTATCATATAAGCACTACTATGCAGGCTCTACAAGAAGCCAAAATAAGACAAACAAATGCAATTTGCAACAAATGCAAATTCCAAACTCACCAATTCCATCCGTTCTTATGGTTCAATGGTATAGTCTGAGTATAAGATGGGAAGCTGAACTGTGCTATTTTCTCTGTTGATCTCAGCTCCAGAGCATCTCTTGCAGTGTGAGTATCTCTCTTCACTAGTTAAGGGAGTGGGAAAATGTACATTGTTAGTAGATTTAGTATACATCCTTACTAGATTTAGGTTGTGTGAAAATTGCGTATTTTTATGATCCCATTTTTTTAAAACATTTATTTATTATTGAGAAACAGAGAGAGACAGAGCATGAGCACGGGACGGGCAGAGGGAGAGAGATTGAAAGAGAAAGGAAGGCACAGAATGTAAAGCAGGCTCCAGATTCTGAGTTGTCAGCAGAGTCCAACCAGGGCTTGAACCCACAAACTGGGGGATGATAATCTGAGCTGAAGTCAAATGCTTAACCAACTGAGCCACCCAGGTGCCCCTACACAACCTAAATATGAGTCAACTGCTTTCCCTCATGCTCAGCCCAAACATAAATGACCAATGCTGAAGAATAGAATGAGCTACGCTGGACCACTTGAGAGATGCTGTGTTGGTCTCCAGTGTGTACCTTTCTAAGAGAATTAGGATTCATTTTGATTCTACACACATTTCATCCTCTGGTTTTCCACTTCAAATCCTAACTCTGGTGGAAAATGGAACTTCATGGTATTCTGTTCAGAGGTTTTTCTTTAGGGGTCCTAGGTGGCTCCTTCAGTTAAGTATCCAACTCTTGATCTTGGCTAAAGTCACGATCTCGTGGTTTGTGAGTTTGAGCCCTGCATCAGGCTAGGCACTGCAGAGCCTCCTTGGGATTCTCTCTCTCCCTCTCTTTCTGTCCCTCTCCTGCATGTGTGCTTGCTGTCTATCTCTCAAAAAAATTAAAAATTAAAGGTAAAATAATCTTTAAAAAAATACGTTTTCTTAAAAATTAAGTTTTTTAATTCTAATACCTAAAATTAAAATTTTGAGAAAACAGACAAAAGAATCAATGATGCAATAATTCCACCATTATGAACTGTTATTTAATATTAATGAATATTTGTAATCCTTGTGATACCCCTTATCTAACAAGCAGCAGCAGTGCCTTTATCATTGGAGGAAAGTTCTCAAGAGGAAAATAATAGAATAATAGCAACACTTGGATGAGGTAGAGTCTGCTTTGTAATGTCTCAAGCTCTTTGAACTTGGTGAATGGAGTCATTATGGAATAATGACTGTGCCTATCCTATGCTTTCATCCTGAATGTGCCCAGTCTCTTAAGGGAAGATGTCATAGTTTATCCAGACCCATGACATTATGTTGGTGGAAGGAGGAATCTCTAATCTTTTTGTTTGAAAGACAACAGGGTGTTTTTGATAAATATTTGTATAACTTTTATAGTGATACATTCCTGCAGAAAAGCCTATCACAGCTGGGAAAATCAGTTGAATATCAAGCAGATTGATATTACTGAATTATTTTTTGTCCACCCAAACACTTAGTGGATAACAGGGCTCTGCTTCTCTTCAGTCATTGATGTAGAAGGCAGAGTCTGGGTAGAGAGATCATGATGGGGAAAGTCTGACTAATGGCAGTTGGTTAGGAAATTTGCTGGGATATGTAAAAAGATCCTATCTAAATTGAAAGTCATAAGCCACACCCAGGCCAAAAATTCAAGCTTCTCTAGAACAGGAATGTTGGCTGTTGCCCTATTGTGGCTTATCTGGACTGCAGATTCTCACACTATGTGTGAAATGTCAGTGATGTGGGAAAGACTAATATATACTGATATTTGAATCTACTACCCACTGAAGAGTGTGTAATGATATATATTAAATGGAAGATATTATGTAACCGCAAAGCATTATCATTTCATCTTATAAATGTCTAAACCAGGCATAACTTTTTAAGAAGGAATAAAATATAGATTTTGCTTTTCCAAGACAAATACAATACCACATGACTTCCAGCAGAGCAATAAATTAGAAGATGTGTGAAAAAGTAAGAGTTCTCACAATCTATAAACAAATGAAATACCATCTAGAAAATCCTTAAGATGTGGAATTTTTTCCCATGACAAGTCCTTTATTATATTTAGGCTGGTAATAGAAGATTCATAAATTACTGACCCAAATGTTAATATTGCATCCTAGATCTGAAAAATGAGGAAAAGTTCTTAAAAGCAAATGAAAAAAGGTCAGAGGAGGCCACAATGAGGAAGTTGAACTTCAAGTCTAAAGAAAGAATAGAACTTAAACTTAGATGGGGACAGAAATGAAATCTTTATCTTTAGGCAGAGGGACCAGCATGATCAAAGGCATAGAAGTGAGGCTGTTAAGGACTCATTTTGAAGTCAAAAGGCAGACTGATCTAGCCTGAATAGTGGAGTTATATTGAAGATAAGAGGTAAAATTAGATTTGAGACAGAACGTAGAAGGCCAAAAATGTCAGGTTCAAGAATTTAATATAAAAATAAAATTTTAAGGTATTAGTCACAGAGATTTCACAGAATATTTTTATGATTTTACAGTATTTTTCCAAAAGCAAAAGTTATAAATCATAAAAGTGATAACTTTGACTAAATCAAAATTTAGAAGTTCTATATGATAAAAATTAAAAGATAAATGGTACAGTGTTTTGGAAGACCATTTACAGTTTCTTACAAAGCTAACACATTCTCACCTAATGATAGAGGAATTATCTTCTGCTATTTAATCAAATTAGTTGAAAACTTCTGTTACACAAAAGCCTGTACATGTATGTTTTGTTCCTAATTGCCAAAACTTGAAAGCAATAAAGATGTCCTTGAATGGATGAATAAATAGACTGGGGCATCTATAAAATGGAATATAATTCAGTAACAAAAGAAATGAGGGACCTCTGGGTGGCTTACCCAGTTAAACATCTGACTCTTGATTTTGGCTGAGGTCATGATCTCATGGTTCTTAAGATGGAGTCCCACTTCAGGCTCTGTGTGCTGCCCCACTGACAACATGGACCCTGCTTGGGATTCTCCCTCTCTCTCTGTCCCTCCCCTGCTCATCCTCTCTCTGCCTTTTTCAAAATAAATGAAGAAACTAAAAAAAGAATTCCTGTTACAAAATGTCATCCAGTACATAAGCCCCAACACAGCCATTTTCAACTCTTTATGAAAATCAAGGATGTAGACACCAAAAAAGTCAAATGCTCACAGCAACACAGTGACAACTTAGACAGACATTTCTCTACTTTTCAGACCAAACAAAATCAGGAGAAGATTATAATCTGTGGACTGTTTATGTAGTAGAACTGAAACCAAGCAAAGATATTCCCCAGAAAGTAATTAAATAATACCTTTAGTTCTCTCTATAGTCTGTTCATTGGTTCTTTGGTCCAAAAGAAGGGACAAAAGACTTTGCCAGACAGAAGACATGGCAGCCTCTATCTCCCCTTATGACACTCTTTCTTTCTTTCTTTCTTTCTTTCTTTCTTTCTTTCTTTCTTTCTTTCTTTCTTTTTTGTGATGACCATATCTGGGCCCTCTTTACACTTGTAGCCATCAGGATTTCTTGGTCTAAATCTTATCTATTGAGGGGCCACACTGAGTGAGTAGAGATGCATCCCGGGGCATGGAAGCCCCACAAGGAAAGTATCATGGCAGATGTTCTTAGTGTAGGCAGAACACATTTGGGGAACTTGTTTAAAATGTAGGTTTCCAGACATTCCTCCTCCTAATACTAAAGACTGTGATGCAAGGAGGCTGCGAGTTGGTCCAACACTCTGTATTTTGATGTTGATCAATTCATGACTATAGTTTGAAAACTATAATGTCATCTAAGCCTCATTGAGAAGAGCCTTTGTAACAATCTAATGAGGTGCTGCAGTTTTTTTTCTTTCTATTTTATGTACTTTAACCATTTAACCATATATTATGCATTGAAAAAAGTCCTAAATCAGTTCAGAGAAACTGAAAAGCACAGGAGTTGAACTGTAATTCAAACTCACCACCTGACCTTGGTGTAGATCTTAGAAGAGACCCATATCTAGGGAGAGAAAACGGAGAGGCAAAGGCAATTCACTTACCTGTTGGTCTGATGGCAAACACTTTTCTGGATATATTTTTTCTTGTTCAAGAAGTAAACAGAAAGATACAACATGGGATTCATGGGAAAACATTATAAGGGAAAGAACAAATTTCCCTAGATTCTGAAGGGAAGAATAAACTTCTAGAAACAACATACTACTGAAAGAGAAATAGAATGTTATAATAGTTTTTGTTCTCCTCTTTAAAATACATGTTTTTTTTAATGGATGCAGAAAGCCATAAAAGTAACATCTGAAATGACTAAATGAGATGAGATGAGAAGGATAGAAGAAAGAGAAGGGGAAGGGGAAATAGAGGAAGGAAGGGAGGAAGAAAATCAAAATATAGTCTCAAAAGAAAGAATAAAATTAAAAAGGCAGAAGATAAATCAGCAATTGAAGGGAAACATAAAAATATCTCCCATAGTATATTTAGAGCTTCAGTCAGCTTATGTTGATGGATAATTAATGGATAAATTAATTATGTTGATGAATAAATTCTGTAGCCCAGGGGTATGTGGCCGGCTCAGTCTGTAGAACATGTGACTTTTGGTCTTGGGGTTGTGGATTTGAGCCCCACATTGGGTGTAGAGATTATTTGAAAATAACAGCTTAAAAAAAGTCTGCAGCCTTGGAGGAAACCTCACACTTGCAGTACTCTCTCCCCAGGTTCAGATATGATGTCTAATACCAAATAGTTTATCTCAGAGTTGAGCTGGAATCTCTTGGGGTTTTTTTTTTTTGTGTAATAATAAAATACAACATTTCTGCTCTTTTTATTTAGCAGTTATAAAAAGTATCTAGACTATTTGCATAAAAGACTTTGCCAGAAGAAACTGTCCTTACTCATCTCCATAAAATAGAGCCACACAAAGCAAAAGGTAGTTAAGTATCTTGAGTAAATATGTTTTGCATGGTCAAAAGTCATACTAAATGGTCTGAGTACTTTTGCTTAATGAAGAGAGAACATAAACCACCCAGGGACAAATATTAGCTGTCATCACATTCTGGATGTGTCATCTTCAATCTAGGATCTGTAAGTGATCCTTTAATAACTATTTAAAATTTTATAAATATTTTATAAATTACACATATTAAAATTATTATCATATACATGTTGTATATAATATAGAATAATTACACATATTTATATTTGTGTTATACATACACACATTTATAATGTTAAAAAAAATCTTAAAAAGAAAACTATAAGAACTCCAGGAAATACATCTATATTGTTACTAGCAACTGTCTGATTTTAGAATGATTTTATTTTCTTGTTTCTATATTTTCCAAATATTCTACAGTAAGGATTCTTTTAAAAATTAGGAACAGAGATCAAAATATGTATAAATGGACATAATTATCTGTTGTATTCCTCAAATTGTATTTTAAATACAAAGGCACAAAACTTCTTCCAACCACAATGAAATAACAAAATACTGAACTTCACTTCCTGCTGTATACAATGGAAAAAATATATGAAACAACTGCTTCCAGATATGGGAAAACATAAAATGCAGGACTGGGATTTCTAAGAGAAGCAGGAAAACATAGATGATCTTTATATTTACATTGGCTTTCTTCTTGGAACCAATTACCAAAACATAAATACAGAGTGGGGAAATGCAGAGAAAGTTCAGTTGGTGACGGTGAGTTGAGGAGATGAGGATCAAATCTGGGGAGGCAGCTAGAAATTTGGGGACAAAGTTCCTAAAACTAGGCACTTACAAAGTAAAAAAAAAAAAAAAAAAAAAAGAGGTCTGCAAAGGGGTCCCACTGGGTCTATGCTGTATGCATGCAGGCCTGACATACGGAAGTAGGTCTCCTTGCAGCATAGACAAACAAGTTCTATTAAACTAACTTTCCTGCAGATAATAACCATAAACTCTGGACAAAATGCAAAAGAAATTATCTGAAAGAATTGGATAGCACAAAACATCAGGATAGGTTCTGAAACTGGAGGAAGGTAAACATTTTTTTTTAATTTTTGTATGTTTCTTAATTATTTTTGAAAGACAGAAAGAGACAGCACAAGCAGGGGAGGTTGGCCAGAGAGGGAGACACAGAATCTGAAGCAGGCTCCAGCACAGGGCCTGACGCGGGGCTCGAACCCACAAACCGTGAGATCATGACTGGAGCCGAAGCCAGATGCTCAACCGAGGGAGCCATCCAACACGCTGCAGAAGGTAAATTTTTTATATAGCTTTTAGCTCGTGGCTAAAACTTGGTATAAAACACCATGTCTTTCAGGCCTGAAAACCCAAAGTACAACCGCTGGAAAATGAGGGGTATCCAGAAGCAGAACACACAAAAGAGGGATTGCCACAGATTCTGTCCACAGGCTCTGCCTAAATCTCTGCGTGACCCAGGAGCTAGAAATGCGTGGAGCCGACTGCAAGCCATCTGACTAAGAATAAAAAATCAAACTGAAGATTGAGCGGTTATCCAAAGGACCTAATTTGCAGTCTGAGTTCAACCAAGGTAAATGCCTTCTAGCAAACAAAATAAACTGCTTTGCCAGAGTGCCAGAAATCCAAATAAATGAATAAAAGACTTTTTTTTTTCTAATTTATAAATTTCTTTAAAACGTAATTAACTGCTTGCGGTGCCTGGGTGGCTCAGTTGGTTAAGTATCTGACTTCAGAGGTTCAGGTCAAAATCTCATTGTTCCTGAGTTGGAGCCCTCTGCCCCTCACTTTTCCCCCACCATAGGGCTCTGTGCTGACAGCTCAGAGTCTGGAACCTGTTTCAGATTCTGTGTCTCCCTCTCTCTCTGTCTTTTCCCCACTCATGTTCTTTTTTTTTTTTAAAGATAACTATTTAAGGAAAAAATAAACACTATTGAACAAAATAGTGTAGCAAATACAATGGCATATTCAATATCAAATATTCAATTAATCTGTAAAAGGTAAGAAAAGAAAAAAATAACAAATGAAATAATTAGAAAATAAATTCAATATGGTAGATTTCAACCCAAATGTATTAATAATTATATTAGGTACAAATAGTAAACACTAATTTAAAAGGCACAGATGGTCAAAGTTTGGATTTAAAAAGATCTACATTAAACATTAAAAATATAGATTGTTAGTAAAAGGATGAAAAATATACCATGAAAGCACCAATCAAAAGAAAACTGAGTTGGTTATATAAATATCAGACAAAGTAGATTTCAGAATAAGGAATATTATCAGGGATAAAGAGGTATGTTTCATGATGATAAAGGACTCTTCATCAAAAAAATAAAATAAAATAAATAACAATCTTAAATGTGCATGCACTGAGTAACAAAGTTTCAAATTACATGAAGCAAAAACTTAAAGGAACAAAAAAGAAAAAATATACAAAATCCCAATTACAGTTGTAAGTTTCAACACATTTTTCTCAAAAATTGATAGAAGTAAGTGGAAATCAGCCAAATTACTGATAACTTCAACAACATTAGCAAATGACTTGATCAAACTGACATTTATAGAACATATCATCCAATAACAGAAATATATACCTTGTTTTCAATTTCACACTAAAGCTTGCCTTCTTCAATTATATGTGTATTAAAAATTACAGATCTAAATACCCCATATATTAAAGAAGAAGTCTCAAAGGAAATTAGAAAATATTTTGAACTAAGTGAAAATGAAAACATAACATGTCAAAATCAGTGAATACAATTACTTTTTTAGGTTAATTTATTGCTTTAGATGTTTATGTTTTAAAATAAAAGGTCTAAAATCAGTAATCAATAATAGGCCTTAAGAGTTTATAGAGATTTTTTTAAAAAGAGAAAATTAAACCCAAAGTAAATAGAGGGGAGAAATAATGACAAGAGCAGGAAAGAATGGAATAGAAATAAAAAAAAAAACAATAAAATTAAAAACTGAGTTTTAAGAAAAAAATCAAGAAAATTCACATAATAGTTTAAAGAAAAACAGAAAAGATACAAATTACCAATATAGGGATTGAAAGAATGGAAATCACTACAGAGATATTAATAGGATGATAAAAAAATATTTTAGACAATTCAATGTAAAAAAGAAAAATCAACTACTTGGGTGAAATAGAAACATTCCTTGACAGATAAAAATTAACAAAACCAAAAGAAAGAACCATGTAAAGAAATTAAATTTGTAATTCAAAATCTTCCCATGAGAAAATTGGTAGATTGTTATCCTAGTGAATTCTACCAATCATTTAAGGAAGAAATAAAACCAATTCCACACAAAGTCTTTCAGAAAATAAAGGAGAAAGAAAAGCTTATGAATCAGTTATCCAAACAAAGACATAAGATATTCGTCCTCAGGCTAGGGAAACAAAAGCAAAAACAAACTATTGGAACTACACCAAAATAAAAAGCTTTTGTACAGCAAAGGAAACTTAGAAAAAACCCAAAAGGCAACCTACTGAATGTGAGGAGATGCTATGTCCAAATCATATGTCAAATAGGGGTTTGCTATCCAAAATATGTAAGGAACTTATACATAACTCAACACCAACAAAACACATAATCTGGTTAAAAGATGCGCAGAAGACCTAGATACATATTTCCCCAAAAAGACATAAAGATGGCCAACCAGACACACGAAAAGTTCAATATAACTAATCACCAGGAAAATGCAAATCAAAACCACAATGAAATATCACCTCATACCAGTCAGAAGGCCAGTATGAAAAAAGAAAGAAACAAGTGTTGATGAAGATGTAGAGAAAAAGAAACCCTTGTGCACTGTTGGTGGCAATGTAAATTGGTATAGCTACTATGGAAACAGTATGGAAAATTTCCAAAAAATTAAAAATAAAAATGTTATATGATCTAATAATTCTACTACTGAGGATTTACCCACAGAACAAAAAACACTAATTTAAAAAGATATATACCCCGTATATTTACTGTGGTTTTATTTATAATAACCAAAATAAAGAAGCAACCTAAGCATCCAATGATAGATGAACAGATAAAGAAGATGAGGTAGACATATACAGTGGATTATTACTAAACCATAAAAATGAAGGAGATCTTGCCATTTGTAACAATATGGAGGGACCCGGTGGGTATTACATGAAGTGAAATAAGCAGACAGAGAAAGACAAACACCATATGATTTCACCTACATGTGGAACCTAAAAATAAAACAAATGAATAAACAAAGCAGAAACAGATCTATAAATACAGAGAAGAAACTGGCCGGATGAGCAAAATGGCTATAGGGGAGGGGAGGTATAGGCTTCCAGTTATGGAATGCATAAGTCATGGGCATGAAAGGTCCAGCACAGGGAATATAGTCAATGGTATTATAATAGCATTATATGGTGACAGATGGTAGCTGCACCTGTGGGGGTGCAGCATAACATACAGAATTGTTGAATCACTGTGTTGTACACCTGAAACTAATGTAACATTGTCTGTCAACTATATTTCAATTAAAAATAATAGTAAGAAAATGACAGAACAATATCTCTTACAAACATACATTCAAAAATTCATTTATTAGAATACCATATCTAGTTATATATAAAATCATAATATAGCATAACCAAGTAGAGTTTATTCCAAGAAAGCAAGACTGATTTTATGTTTGGAAATTAATCAGTATAAATCATCATATTAACCAAATAAGAAGAAAATGATTATTTCAACAGATATAGGAAAATTTTTTCATAATATTCAATACTTATTTATGGTAAGAGTTCAGCAATTTTTTCCCTATATCCATGGAATGCTACTTTCCATGGCTAGATTTCCCTCCTTTTGGTAATACTACTGATATCTGAAACAGAGAATATCAAAAGTAAAACATAATTAACAGATTAATCTATGGCCTATAGGGGTAACAATTAAGAATGAATAAGCAGTACAGTAAAAAAGACTGAAATCTTGCCATTTGCTGCAAAGCAAATGGAACTAGAGTGTATTATTATGTCAAGTGAAACAAGTCAGTCAGAGAAAGACAAATATCGTATGATTTCGCTTATATGTGAAATTTAAGATACAAAACAGATGAACATTAGGGAACCTAAGCAAAAATAATATAAAAACAGAAAGGAATACAAACCATAAAAGACTTAAAAAAAATTTTTTTTTAATGTTTTTATTTATTTTTGAGAGACAGAGAGAGACAGAGACACAGAATCCGAAGCAGGCTCCAGGCTCTGAGCTACCTGTCAGCACACAGCCTGATGCAGGGCTCAAACCCACGAACTGTAAGATTATGACCTGAGCCAAAGCTGGACGCTTAACCAACTGAGCCACCCAGGTGCCCCCCCCTTTTTTTTTAAAGTTTTTTTGTTTTTTCTTTATTTTTGAGAGACAGAGAGATAAAAGACTCTTAAATACAGAGATCAAACTGAGGAATCCTGGAGGGGTGTTCCGTGGGGGGATGGGCTAAATGGGTGAAGGGCATTAAGGAGGACACTTGTTGGGATGAGCACTGGGTGTTATATGATAAGTGATGAATCACTAAATTTTATTCCTCAAATCATTATTACACTATATGTTAACTAACTTGGATTTAAATTTTAAAAAATACTAGGTTGTATAGTAACTTGTGTTCAATCAGTTCCATCTGAAATTCTGTATTATTTCTCAGCTTCTAGAGTCTCTGATCCATTTTACCGAGCATTGAAGAATCATTGGGACTTTATTTTCCCTCTCAGAAGTCTGTTGAGGATAGGAATTATTATTCAAGTCAATGGTCCTAGGAATTAACCCCAAAGTCATTTACAAAGTAAGTGATTATCTGAATGCTTTCAGATTTGATACATACAATGTTATGCTCTTGACTGAAATGTCCTCCTTCTTTTTCTATATACAGGAGTTTACAAAGTTTTTCTAGATAGTAAATATTTTAGGCTTCTCAGGCCAAAGGGTCTCTGTTTCAAATATTTAACCCTGTTGTATTAGTATGAATATAGCCATATATAATACATAAGAAAATCTATGTAGCTCTGTTACTATAAAACTTTATTTATAAAAACAAAAAATGACCAGCATTTGGTATGTGGGCCATAGTTTACTGACCTTTTTCTTCCTATCTTTTCCCTCATTCAAAAGATTGCTCAAAATCTACTTTATAGTTATGACTTGGAAGACCAAACCACCTTGGTTACTGTCTCTAATATTAGCAGTCATTCTTGAAGAATAAATAAGAAATTCAACTAAAAGTATGTGGAGGAACTACTAAAAAATGTTATCTGTTTATTTGCCTTCTTTCTGCTATTAGAGTTAAGTTACTAAAGACTAGAATCCCAGGTCTCCCATTTCTATGCACACAAAGGATGAACAAAAATAAATCATGATCATGGTAATCAAGATGATGCTAATGTAAACTTTTTAAGAAGTATGTAATTAGTGCTTATAATGAAAAAAATCTCAGTAAAGAGAAGAACATACACTTTGAAACACTTCCTGTTTCTGGAAGGATCAGGTAGTTTGTAGCATAGCTAAAGGAAAAACAGACACCGCTGCAACGTTAACCTTCTTTCTTTGGTTTCTAAGACTGGATGAATGGACACAATGAATTATGAAATTATGTATGTAATATATGTAAATATGTTTTATATTTACAACACTTATTTGGGCTACTTGATAAGAATTGCAATAAAGAATTAATCCAAGAACAAATACCAGGATTAAAGCACAACACAAGTGCTTTTAATTAAGAGTTAGTTTTAAAATGTTAGCTAAATACTTCCACAACATTCCATTCTCCCGAATAATCCACTGACAAGCTCTCTTGATCAAGGTCCTATGTATCTCAAGCAGTGAAATCAACCTCATTCCAATAAAAAAGTGATCATATTATTATAGTTCCCTGGATACTGCATTTAGCACACATAAAGGTCACACATCTCTGCCTTGCTGGAGAGCACTGGATATGCTGAAGAGAGTTCTGGCTCAATTTGACTTATCTGGAAGTCATAAGAATTGAACCTACTTTTCCATTTCCATACTAAAGCTTGCATGCAGTGCTGGTCATTACCGTTCCCTCTGCCCATGTTTGTTTTGAAGTCATAAGTGAGCCTCCCCAAAGCAACCTGGTGTTTCTCCCTCCCATACAAATTGTCAGAGACTAGAATCTCCTCAGCTAAATAAAAGAACTTTCACAAATGGATATTAGAAGAAATATAAAGTGTCAACACAGTCAGGAAGACAGAAACCTATGTTTATAGAGCCTTTGCTCCTCAACCTAACTCTCCTTTGGTTAACATTTTATTGGCATTTGAGGGCACATGCTTAACAAGTAAGTGTTCATTGCTGTATTTTCACTGCCTAGCACAATTCCTATAATATGTGTGTTTAACAAGCAAATCTATTCTCTTAAAAGGACAAATTGAAAATTTACAAAAGTTTGCATTCCATCTCTTGATTGTAATCTATTTTACCACCTATTATGAGATTATTTTCAAAATTTGAAGTTGAACTCATATTTTTTTTAATATCAGCCAATACTGTATGGCTAGGGTAGAATGATTAATACAAGAGATTAAAAAAATACTCTTGGGGATTCTGGGTGGTTCAGTCAGTTGTGGCCGAATTCAGCTCAGGTCTTGGTCTTGCGGTTCCTAAGTTCAAGCCCTGCCTTGGGTTCTGTACTCACAGCTCAGAGCCTGGAGCCCATTTCAGATTCTATGTCTCCCTTTCTCTCTGCCCCTTCCCTGCTCATGCGATGTCTCTCTCTTCTTCAAAAATAAATAAACATTAAAAAAATTTCTTTAATTAAAAAATACTTTTTATCACTACTAATAAGGAAAAGAAAGTCCCGGAAGGCAGAATATACTTTCCATTTCAATCTTAAACCTCTTATAATTCATTCATGAAAAATATCTTCTCTTTTCTTTATAAACTCTAGGACAGCAAAGGTAATTTATCCTAGCTTATTAAACAGAATACCTTCAGACTTGCCTGTGCCTGTGTTCTTTGCAGTCCACATAAATTTGATGGTGTGGCCTGGACAGAAACCATTATAGTTTAAGGAGTCATTTGCATTCCATATCCCAAATGAATTCACTCTTCTCCATATTTAGAATCAACATTTGGAGTAGTCAGGCTTCCATGAGCCCTGCCAACTGTACTAATGACTCAGGGAAAGGGGACCCCACATCACTGAGGCACCAGTCCTGGCAACTATGGATAAGAGTCTTCCCAAGCACCACTGCGGCAGGGAGGGGGTATTATTTTCTTCTTGTATTTAATCCCTTATATGTGAGAAATGTGGGCCACTGTGGCTTGTCCAGACTGCTCTAACTTCACTATCCCAAGGCTGCCTTTTAGTACCTTTCTTTTCTGGGTAATGCAGTTTTTTTTGTTTTTTGGGGGTTTTTTTGTTTTTGTTTTTGAGAGACAGCGTGAGCAGGGGAGGTTCAGAGAGAAAGGCAGATACAGAATCTGAAGCAGGCTCCAGGCTTTGAGCTGGCTGTTGGGCTCGAACCCACGAACCGTGAGATCATGACCTGAGCCAAAGCTGGACACTTAACCGACTGAGCCACCCAGGAGCCCTGGGTAGTGCAGTTTTTGAAGGAAGCTGATATGTTCTTGCATTAGTTAGAAGAGAACGCTATTCAAGGGTTGCATAGAGGGCAATGCTACATTCTGTCAAAATTCTCAGAGCGAGAAGATAAAAAGTAAATGAATCAAAAGAAAAGGGGGAAAATGTGACTGAACTAATCTCTGTTGTTAATAGGTGCCCATCATGTGCCCTACACTGTACAGGCTGAGGGAACCAAGGAATGAAAGATTAGATAGATAGATATTTTAAAGAGAGTTATTTTTCTTCACTTGTTTACAATCTAATGGAGAAGTAAAATTTACCCACCTGAAATAGCAAAAGTATAAATATCACTGATACTTCCACTAAGTATAATGGACATTCAAAAGAGTAAGATAGATTGGGTTGTATTGTTATGCAGCATTAACTGTGATTTTCCTGTTAGTGACATTCAAAAGGAATGTTTGTTGGCAACCTAAACACTTACTAAGACATCAGCTTACTTACTCAAACTGCCGAGTTAAACCTGTCTCATTGACCTAAACCTAAAGCAACCAAACTCTGGGGCTGGGCCATCGTACTCCTGTTTTGACTCTGTTAGAGGTGTGGTCTTGGATAAGTTACTTGACCTCTTGTGCTTTGGTTTCCACATTAGCAAAGTATTTCTAGAATGTTCCTCCTAGGATTAGTGTGAGGATTAAATAAATTCATATCATCTTGAGTACAGTGCCTATAGGTAAGCATCATGGAAGCATTCACTATTATTTCTAGTACAGGGCCTGATGGTGAGCCTTGTATATTCACTATTATTTCTGGATTCTATCACCACATGGCTGACCTTCCCCAAACATCACATATTAATTAGGGAAAGACAGACGGGCACAGTGTCTTGCAATGGAAATTGTACAATTGCTGAATCAAAGAATCCAAAGCAAGCGAGGTACAGATAGCTTAAGTGTGCCAAGAAGGCAGAGGAATATATGATGTGACAAAATGGGCCTGATTTTCCATCTCTTTGAGTGAGGAAATGGTTATCTTAGAGACTTAAGAAGACTTCACATCCACAGGCAGACAAGTAAGAACAAAATATTGCAACTATGTGTCAGTGTGCTAGTTTTTATGGTGGGCTTTTCCATCTGAGCCTGGACCAGCCAGAGGCAGCCTGTGTGTATCACTGCTTCCTTCTCCCTGAAGGCGTCATAAGGATGAATTTGCTCAGTATCTTGATTTTCACAGATCATCGCCATCAGTCTGTACTGCTGGAAAGCAATAAGAAATTAGACAGGATAATGGTATTTGTTCAAATCATTCCACTATTGGTTTCATTTTCTTCATAGGGAAATCTTGTACTCCTTTTTCTGCTAATGAAAAGCCAGAAAATTCATACCTACATCTGCAGCTGAAAGAAGAGAGCCCAGTTAGCCTTGCAATAGAAGATGATAGTCTCAGAAAATAGCATATTTTATATTTTGTTATGTTTTGAAAAGTATCATTTTTCAGTTTTACATAAATTGCATGTACCTTCATAAGGTAGGAAAAGCAGTTGCCTTTATCTTTGGATGAGGAAACTGACTGAAAGACAGAAAATGCTTTATCCAATCACTTTCACTTTTTCACACCAAAAATGGCATTAATTCCTTTTTAGCTGACCCTCAATTCCATTCTTTTTCTAATCTTCATGACTCAAAACATGAATTTTCACTCTCACAAATGCTATAGAACTGCAAAGTTTACATTACATAGACAAAAGGTCTTAATCTGACTCCTTAATTTATCTTTTCCCAATTATATTTATATCCAAAGGGAATGAAAAGCAATTATTTGCTCTTCCTCCAAAGTCCTTTTGACCCCTGTTCAATAAAGGAGAATCCTATGGTTCCATCAATGAACACACAACGTCAAATTATATTATCTATCTCCACAAACTTCCTTTTCATTACTTCTTAGATCTTAGCCCCGTGCAGCTCATACTAAGTAGTGTCTAGTTCCCACTCCACCCCTCCTCTTCCCCAGGTTCCAGATAAAGGAGAAAACAATGCCCGTAATCAGAGTATAAAGAGGATGAAGTGCTTGCTTTTAAATTTTATTATTATCTTTTCTGAACTGGTAGAAAATGCTCATACTCTATTCTTTTTTTTTTAATTATTTTTTTTTTAATTTATTTTTGAGAGACAGAGACAGTGTGAGCAGGGGAGGGTCAGAGAGAGATATACAGATTCTGAAGCAGGCTCCAGGCTCTGAGCTGTCAGCACAGAGCCCTAAGCAGGGCTCGAACCCACAAACCGTGAGATCATGACCTGAGCCCAGGCCAGTCACTTAACCCACTAAGCAACCCAGGCGCCCCATAAAAATAATTTAATTTTTTAGGTTTATTTATTTGAGAGAGAATCCCAAGCTGGCTCAGGACTGTCAGCACAAAGCCCAATGCAGGGCTCAATCTTACCAACTTGATCATGATCTGAGCCAAAACCAAGAGCCTGATGCTTAGGCGCCGCTTCATTTTTATTGTCATTAATTTATTTGTGCGTTCCATAAAATATTTACTAAGAACCTATCATGAGCTAAAGCTCTGGAACAAGTGCTGAGAAGACAGATTTAAAAGATAATAAAATTTAAAAAGTAAGCACAATGAAACAGGAGCTGAAAGCACTCTGTCCAGTAAGAGATCTCATTTGCAATGCTGTATTACAATGCTGTATGTTACATGCTCTGGGATGTCTAAGGACGGCTTCGGGGGGGGGGGGGGGGGGGGGGGGGGGGGGGGGGGGGGGGGGGGGGGGCGGAAGTGATATTAACATAATAAGATTATTTGAGAAAGAGGAAACATCTGTTTCCGTTGAATGCTACCGGGTCCCCTGCATGTTGTCCTGGTGGAAAAGGTAGAGAATAAGGGTTGAGAAGGGGTGGTGCTCCCCTTCCCCCATGCAATGAGGTTTTCCTATAGAAGAAATCAGCATTAAGGCAGCTTTGAAGGGAAAACCTACAAGCTGAGATAAATGGGTGGGCCCGGTGGGGGCTTCCATTCATCTTTCACCTCGGAGTTCTGAGAAGGATTGCCTGAGGCAAGTATACAAAGGTGAGGCCAGGGTCAGGAGCAGCAGAGGGGAAAATAGATACAAATAGAAAGGAAACTGGCAAAGCGATATTTTATCTGCTGTGTTTTCCTGAGCAGAGATTTTTAAGACTTTAGGAAGCAAGAAGAGATTTTAAAAAGCTGATACATGTAAACAAGATTTACTTGTTTTACTGTAGATAGGATTTTATCTGTATTATTTTTTTTTCTTTCTTCTTTCCGTTTATGTTCTTGAAGCATCTGACATCCTCCTAGAATGTCTTTTTTCACAGCGATACAAAAAAAGTCAAATGAATATCTCTTAATCTAATAGTCTAATCCAATTCTAATATGCCCAATGACAATGAGCAAATAAATGAATAAGCAACAAATAAATGGTTTCAGTAGTTTTAACATTATAAACAGGACACTGACAAGACTGTGGTCTGCAGTAGAATGCTAACAGAAGAAGAGGGGAAGGATACGGAATGATAAAGGGATGAGTCTATTAGTACTAACGTGTCTAAAAGGAGGGATACTTCAGTGGCCTATTGGTTAAGTCCGGACTTGGGTCTGTTTGGGATGCTCTCTCTCCCTCTCTCTGCCCCTTCCCTGCTCATGAGAACTATGTCTCTCTCTCTCTCTTTCTTTCTCACTCTCTCTCTCTCTCTCTCTCTCTTTCAAAATAAACTTTGTAGTATATGTAAATGGAAAATTTCAAAGTCATCTCAGTCTCACAGGGGGCAAGGGCTGTTTCAGAATTCTAGAGGAGCATGCAATTCAGGCTGTGATCTAGGCCGAGGTCTTAGCTACGTAACTATAAAGGGAAGTTAGTATGAGAGATGTTCAAGTGATATTTCGTTCGTAGAAGTAGTTAATCTTTAACTAGAACATTGGGAATGAGGTGAAAATTGGAGGTGAACTCTGTATTAGTGGAATTCTTTGTATATTAGCTAAATTCTTAATGTTGAGTAATATTAAGGATAAACGTAATCAAATATTTTTTAACATGACATGTCTGCAGTTGTTGATTAGCGGCCTCCAGTATATGATAATTATGGTAAGATAGGGTTTAGAAGCTAAGGACAAGAGCCTGAGCTGCTGGTGGAAATAAACATGTCCATCTTCCCATCCCAGTATAACCTACTGGATTTTTCTTGGGAGTGAAGAGCTGTCTACTCTGATTAGTCAGACTTCCACTTTGATTGATGGGCCTCAGCCACTCAGACTTTTAAATATTCTGAATGACATCCCTAGCATCATCTCCATACCTGCAATGTGACCTAATATCAAGAACAACGGCTCTGGTCAAGTGGTACTGTTTGCTCCCAGCTGAATATGCTCTAGAGCAATCGTGCTGTTGTAATATTGTCTTTCCAGGTAGCGGGACCTGTCAGCAAGTAGGATCACTTGGGAACTGTTATACTAAAATGAATAACTAAATGAAGCCAATATATTATACAGTAATTATCAAGGACACTGGCCTTGAGGAAACCAGGACTGGTGAGAGTTCATTGGCTGATAAGTGTCCTTTAGGAAATCTAACTGTCCTGACCCACGCACATGAGGCTTCCTGTCCTAGACCTCTGGAGAAGATGCAGGGAGGCCCTAGTCTCCTGGGACCTTCCCAAAATTAATAATGCCAAAGAGGTCCATCATACAACTAAGAAGCAATCTCCATGTGCCTCTTCTACTCTAGCCAGTACTCAAGTAACAATGCAGCCTCCAGCCCCCACCACTACAGAGCACCGCCCCCTTGCTTCATGTACTGCAAACTCTGAAACTATCAAAACTTGTGTCGTATGTAAGAGCAGCAGCCAGATAGACACTTAACGTATAGTATTAAACATGCAAGTGGACATTCATCTACTTACAAGCTGAGCAGCAGGGACAAGTCCAAACTAGCAGTTGTGCTCTGGAGTAATTTCTCCATTTAAAGCAGAGACTAATGGCTTCATGTGGCTGTTTGCTGAAATCTAGAGGACCTTCAGGAATCTAGCTCTCAGCAGGCAGAGAAAATGGAACTGCAAAAGAAAGTTGAGGACAGATCCATAGAAAGTCCTGTTCTTCTGTATTCAAAGAAGCATTCTTTTTTTTCCTTTTACAAGAAAAAAGAATTCTTATTTAATTTTTTTGGAACATGTTTTACTATTTTCCTTGTATTGAGGCATGTCACAGAACCTCATGGAATATACTGGGCATCTCTTCTGAGTCAGAAGGAAAAACTATCATGTATAAATAGGTCTGGCATTCCTTGTGTTCCTTAGACACAGCTGATGTTATGAAGTTTAGATTTTTCTTTCATTTATATTTACAAATGATTTGCATAGCTTCTACATTCCAACATACCTGGTCCAAAATGGCAAAAAACCCAAGGTCAGATAGTGGCAAAGTTCTTAAGGCAGGACAGATATTTGCTTTGCTTCCCTTCTAGAGCAGTCTACATGTGACAACATGGCTTTGATTTTTCTTCACATATTTCTGTCTAAACATGCCTGTCAACAACTAGAATAGAAACTACTCATGTCTTGACCAAAGAATTGTACTTGTTATTTCTCCTCTGGGCATTTACTTTCATGGAAAGGGAAATCATATCACACACTACATGTGTGGAACATGAATTTCAATTGCTCACTACCAGACCATGAGTCTTACATGCTCACTTGAAGAATGAATAAGAAATATAAACTTTGCAGGTGGAGATGACCTGGTGAAGTTTTACCATGCAACAGACTGAGCCTGGTAGTAACACCTGGAGTTATAGGGTCAAGTTCTCAAAATCAAGAAGAAAACAGAATTTTAAATGATATTTCAAAATCACAGAAATTTGGTTACCTTTTTCTTCTAAATATATTTACAGTGACTATAGAATGGTTTGCTGTTTTAATCTTTGTTGATATTTTTATAAAAATACTTCACTTGAACCCAAAAGTAGAACCAGAAGCAGAGAGAAAGATTAACAATTATTATTTGTTGGGCATTCACTCAATTAATATTTGCTCACAAATATTTACTGAGCATCCACTACTTAAGGAAAGTACTACTGTGTGGGAGGAATACAGAGATGAAGAGGGCAGCTAATGTCCCAGCCCTCCAAGAGCTCAAATTCTAAGAACAGGAAAAGAAAGTAAATACACAAACATATGATAGAATGACATGTAGTGGAGTTGCTGAAGGGAATAATGAAGCAAAAGAAGAAGCTACAACATAGGTGCTCATTAGTTGTGTTGTTGAAGGAAATTTCCCTGGTCTGGGTGTGTGGGAGAAGTAATTTCAACAGTCAAATAACCAAATAAGAATTAGGAGCATAGAGTATGATTTTATTTTGTTAGAGAACATGATATAAATTTAAAAAATACAAAAATTTGAAAAATATAAATGGGTGAGGGTGGCTCAGTCTGTTGAGTGTTCAACTCTTAATTTTGGCTCAGGACATGATCCCAGGGTTGTAGGATCAAGCCCCAGCACTGAGCATGGAGCCTGCTTAAGATTCTCTCTCTCCCTCTCCCTCTTCTCTCCCTGTCTTTCCCTCTGTCCTTCCCCCTCTCCCTCGCTGTACTCTCTCTCTTTGAGAAAAAAAAGGTACAAATATCTAGTCATAATATAAATAAGTTCTGGGGTTGTAATGTATAACATGGTAAATATAGTTCACAATACAGTATCATATACTTGAAGGTTGCTAAGAGAGTAGACCTTACAAGTTCTTACCAAGAAGAAAAATTATAACTATTTGAAGTGATAGATGCCAATAAAACTTATTGTGATAATCATTTCACACTGTAAACATATATCAAATCATTATATTATACACTTAAAACTAAAGCAGTATTGTATGTTAATTATGTTTCAATAAAACTGGAAAAACTATACAAAAATGCATGACATTGTCTAAATTCACAAAATTGTAAACATTTTTTGGCATATTTTCTTCACACAGTTCTATCCACAGAAGTGGATAGAAGATAATGTAAGATTTAATATGTGGAGGCATAGACGAGAGGAAAGAGAGAGACCAAGTTACGGAGCCAAGAAAGCCTTTATTGAGGTCTGTGGCTCCTGGGCGAGGTTCTGTGAGGTTCTGTGACTCGAGTAGGGGTTGAGTCATGGAAGTCCCGCCCGGTATGGGAGAACGAGGTGTTTTATGGGTGAAAGAGTTCCGGGTTTGGTCTTGGGAGGGCAGATTGCCAAGTAAGGGCATTTTTGGGCCATGGAGGGGTTGGTTGCCTCCTTTGTTGGTGTGAGGGGAAGCTGGAGCTTCATGATTGGCTGTTTTCAAATGGCCAGGGACATTCCAGGTCTGTGGGTGGGGGTTGCCGGTGCATGGAGCTCTCCCCGCGACCCACAGCAAAATGGCCACTCAGTCGTCATCTTAAGGTAACTTACAGATACTAATACTATTCTCTTTCCCTTTTACAGATGGTAAAACTGTTAAGTAATAACAAATTCACATAGCTTGTAACAGGTAGAGCCAACATCGTGAACAAAGATTTCCTGACTCCAAAATCAGCATGTGTTCAAAGTAAGATTTTTATCATATAGAACCAAAACTATATATTAAGTTTACTGGAGGAGCTGTTTTGTTATAGATTGCTTGCACTGTTTGTGGACCCTGCTTGTACTGTTACTGCTTGCACTGTCTGTGGACCCTGATTGGAAATCCATGCTTATATTTTCTGCCCATGCTTTCTTCCTCCTCCAGCTGATTCCAACTAGAATGGGCCCATATCTCAGGAAGGATAAGTATCCAAAGACTTGATTAAGTTATCCAGGTGCCATTTGGTAAGAGTTTGGACTAAGAGGTCAGGAATCTTCAGACAATGGATCTTATAGGTGAGCTGAACTTAAGTGAAAAGAGCTCTAATGAGTTATTTGCACAAGAACAAGGTAAGTTCACTGGGAGAGAGAGACTAAAAGAAGAAGAAAAGAAAGGAGTAAACTAACACTAAGAAACAATGACAACAGAAGTTTTTTTGAAGAAAGGGTGGGATTGTCCAAGATTCTGCTTCCAAATTTCAGCTGAAGCACATACCATTCCTTGAAACTGTAGTATTGTTAGCTGGACTGAAAAGACAATTGATTTTTATCACAATTAACATCTCTAGGGATAAAATTTGTACATCTGAATGACTTTTATTCCCAAGGATGAGAAAGCAGATGAAGAACTGTCATCATTTGTTTACAGGTAGAAGTAAAAACCATAAATCATCTAGAAATCTCTTCTGGGCTCCCTTTTTCAACTTCTCTACTCATTGTAAAAAGCTATAGCACTTCAGAACTGGAAGAGAATTTAGAGCTCATCAAATCTAAGTAGGTCAAGGTAATTTCTTTTCATTTAGGCACATATTATCCCTGTGAGGTTAGGGCAGGCAGAGAATATGAATGGAGAAGCTTAGGCACCAAGACGTTTCATTCACATCATGAAGCTTATATATGGCAAGGAACTCCTGGATTTGAGTCCTATGTCTCTTCTTCAGAAACAATCACAGGGCATACTTTATTCTCTTAACATACTCCCCAGAGGCACTTTGCAAAACTTGAAAAGAACAGCAAGGCTTAAGACTTTCTACTTTAGAATAACAACACGCCAGTGGACCCACACAATAGATAGATCTTGAATGAATGCAAATGAAACAAAAATTAGGACCTGGTAAGAGGAGGCTATCCTGGGGTCCAGTAGCTTCTACAATTGAACATATTCCAGAACCAAGCTTTCTTCCTAGTTCTATTCCTGTTTATTGGGATGAATTGCCCAAGTCATATAGTTTCCCAAGCCCAGCTTTCATCTTTTAGGCAGAAATCATAGTACTGATCATCAGGATGCTATGAGGAATACAAATAAACAAAATAAAAGGAGCACTGAAGGCACAAAAGAACTATGAAATCATGGATTGATAGAGCTAGAAAGAGATCTTGACAAATAATCTAACTTTAAAGTATAGAATAAGACGAAGAATACTCCTCTGCCTTGGTAGCTATTAGAGACATGAATATATATGTTCTTATATCTCCAGGACACTTTGTCGCAGTTGGGAAGAGTGCAGAATGGAGAAGGATTCACCAATCTCCTCCTACTGCTCCCCTCTTTTCTGGGGCTATTTGATCAGTCCAAGGTGAGGGGTTGACCTGGAAAACACAAGTAGCCTTGAAATAGGATAAAATTATTTCTGAAAACTTTTCAACCATTCCTTTTCCTTACAATCATCCTCACCCCCAATGCCCAGCTATCCTCCTCACTCATATTCAGTGTGTGTCTCTACGCTATACATGATTATCCAAGGCTACTGACTTAAATGTTCTCCCCCAAGAAATAAGCTTCATTTCCCTTTAGCCTTACAAAAGTAATAGTTACCACACAAACTTCATATACTCCTCCACAAACAGTAGTGGAGCTTTATAATGTATTAGGTACTAGCTTCAGCTTATACACAGTCTTCTCATACCACAGAAATTCTTAGCCAGATGAAATATAGCTAGATTCCAAAAGATGACAGTGTTAGAACTGTCAGATACACTGCAAGTCAATAAAGCCTGGTATTTACAAGCCCCAGAGACTGAGAAGGCAATGATCCAAGTGGGAAAAAGCTGGGGCTTAATATGCTAAATAGGGGCAGGATCTGACAGTGACCTTGACGTTTCTGTTCTCTGGCAGCTGCTGAGCCTGAGTTTTCATCGATGGACATAGGAGCACAAGGGAAGGTCAACTCTCAGCAGCCCCAAAAGTTAGGGGATAATAATCTGAGAGGAAGCTTGTTCCCTCCATGCACAAAAGACAAGCAGTTCTTTTCATAAAGTAGAATGAAGTAGAAGGTATATATATATATATATGACCACAGATTGAAAAACAGCTAAGTATTTACAGATT
This sequence comes from Suricata suricatta, assembly GCF_006229205.1. Taxonomy (NCBI): domain Eukaryota; kingdom Metazoa; phylum Chordata; class Mammalia; order Carnivora; family Herpestidae; genus Suricata; species Suricata suricatta. The sequence goes on from NC_043704.1 coordinate 47,100,706, forward strand.
TCTCCACTGATGTTCAGAAAGATGCCCCATTTTTCTGTATTCAGTTGAAGTGGCATGTCTTCAATTCTCACAGCACTTGCTATGAATAAACCAGACTGGCCTTGTTACCATATGAAATTCTATAACAAGTATTTTTCGGCCCTGGCTAGCATAAGGAGAATAGCAGAATTCTCACTACTGCAAAGTCCAAGTAAATCAGAATGTGAACCCACTGTTGATATATTTTCTTTTGACACATGCAATTTTACTGAAACTGCTGAGTGGGAATTTGAATGTAAATGTATTTTACCTGAAAATTCTACAAGGATGTATGGCTTTAGAAAAGTCCATTATACCCCTACTGCTGTAATGCCATACTGCCCTCTAATTCTGAATTTACTATATTCTTACATCTTAGAAGCCCTTTCAAAAAAGATCAAACTGTAATACCAAATATAACCCCCCTTTTTCTTTATTATTCACATTGTAATTGTGTGCCAATGCCAAATATGAAAGATGATTCATTTACTACTAGAGCTAGCAATATACGCATTGCCAGACTTCTGAGACATCTATCAAGATCTATATCTCAGTCCATGTGCAAAACTATCATGGGCTGGGTGTAGATCTCTGTTTTCTAGGAAGGTGCGTGAGATGGAAGCTGGCAAATTGCAGTTGCACTTTAGAGTGTCTGGTGAAATTATCTTGGATCCTTGATGTATGGGAAAGCGGTTTGGATGGCTGACCAGACCAGACATTGTGCATGCTCATGCCAGGGAAGCCAAAGCAACACACTGACCCTTTCCAAACCATTGGGGGAGAAGCTGCTTAATTAGGGAAGTCTGTAGTTCTGAAGACTGGGTGATTTAAATGCTCAGCGGGGAAAGTTATTGGTCAGTTGATAGGTCAGCCATGGTCTGAAGACTTTTTCTCTTAACATAACAATTTGTCTTCAGACTTTTTAAAACCTCCAGTAGACTCCACACCAGCCAAATATTTAGTGGTTTTATGAAGTTTTTTGGTTCATGTCAACTGCAGTTCTTCAGAAACCCATTTAAAATGTTGTTTCTTTTCCATATGGCATTCTGAAAGGGAACAGGGGATTACAAATTTAAAATTGTGACAAAAAAGAATGCTCTTTGTAACTATTTCCATAATTTTCTAGCTTCTTACATGAGTTTGATTTATATTGTGCCAAGACTAAATACCATGTTTATCACTAGGATTGTGATTTAAAAAAAAACATATATTCCCTTGGCAAATGAAATAACTGTATGTATGGTTTGGTGTAGGCTTTTAGTTTTTATCTTTTGCTATGGTTTTTAGGTTTGATTGACAGATTCCGTAAATGAGTCTTGAAGTTAAATCATCTGTTTCATCTCAACACTTTCAAAGTATGTTTAGCACAATTTTAAAGTCTAGGACTCAGAGCGCTGTCTAAAAAGTTGTTCTTAGTCTACCTTATTGTCTTATTATGCAGACTGGGGATGGCCACATTTTCTTAGATTTTCAAACTTATGTGGTTGTAACTTTGCCCGTTTTCATGAATATGATTCTATAAGACAAGCCAAATAATGTACCTTTCTGAGAAGCCTTGAGGTCTCTGCCAAGCCCATAAATCCCTTTAGTGTGGTTCGCTATCCATAGATTGCTATACATTATATCCTGTGATCCTCACTTCTCTACCAACTCTGAATGCAGATGCAGCAGATGTCTCTATGGAGACAGCCATCCATAGAGCAGGCAAGGGCCAAGAAAGGGTCCAGTTGTAGAAATCTACTCAACAAAATGGTGAAATGACTGATCCCATCAAAGCTCTCACTTGAAATCTGACTGGGAGATGTACAAAGTTAGAGTGAGCAGTAGGAAAAGGATTTGAGAAATAAATGAAAAAAAGTAGAAGACACACCAAGAGGTAGAAGCCTGAAGGCAGCAAAAAATACATAGAGAACAAGGAAGAGGGAAAACGGAACCATGAACATGGCAAGAATACCATGAGGGTTGCCATCTATCACCAGAGCTAAAGATTTTAAAAATACTGTTGCATTCTGATTAATTCCCCAGTTCTCTGTCAGTTTGGCTCTGGAGTCACTGAGATTGGTTCATTTCCTTCTTACAAAACATCTCTGCTAAAAGGGATACAATTTCCAGTTTCTGACAAGTGATATTAGAACTCTAATACTTTATTTACTATAAAAAGAAACACCCATTTTGTAGGTCAAATGTTCTGACAAGTTCTATGAGGACTATGAAGATGGAAATCCATAATTACTGCTCTCAGGGGATTTATTAGTTTAAAGAGGTAAGGTCATAGAGCATTGATGAAGGCAGCGACAGGTTAAAGTTAGGCACTCTGAAGCTAGACGTACTTGCTTACAAATCCTGCACCAATACCAACTAGCTGTATGACGCTGGGTAAGTTACTTACCTCCTTATGCTTAGGTTTCTTAGTCTGCAAAATGGGGCAATATTCTACAAATGACTGCTTAATGTTCTTGTGATGATTATATGAGGTAAGATCTGTAAAGGGTTTGGAACAGAACTCAAAATACCCGAGATTGCCTACACCCTTCCCAGGTATTTGTGGTCTCTGTGGAAAAGGAAGGAATTGGGTGAATTAGAAGCAGCTCTGCACCAACCCATTCCTCACCTCATGGGAACACAATCTGTACCCTAAACCAGACAGCATGGTTGGAGAGTTGCACCTAGATTCCAAGGCAACTATCTATAAAACAGACACCCTCTCAGTGACTTTGGTGCTTGACATAGAAGTTCCCTCCCCTAATTAGTTGCTCATATTCCAAGGAAGGAATTTGGCTCCCTTGCCCTATCACCCTCTCTTTACTCCTCTCTTTGCCAGACATCTGCTACATACACTGCTGGTCTGCTTCATCTTTTCCCACATGATATTATTCTCTCCCCTTCTCTTCCCTCCTCATGCTTTTTTACAGGAAAGAACTATGGGCAATTTTCTTTACAACATATGTAACCACACAAAACGTGTATTTCCCGCTTGGCTCAGTATGTTCATGAGTCGATCAAGACCATCTGTGCTTGCATATCCAATATCCCCCAGTCTAGCCCACCCCCTAAATCTAATCCTTTCTGTGTAATTTAACGGAGTCTTTGTGTTACAAAGCCCTTAATAATTTTTTAAACAAAATTGCCTTAATACATCGCAATTGCTAAATGCAATGCGGAAATACTTATTTCTCTTGCCAGCTATAGATTCCAGAGTCTTCAGCTGCCTTGCACGACTTACAGAACTCTCTGTGACACAAACCATACAAGACACATTTCTTAAAATCTACTCCTTAGGGGAGACAAGCAACATATCACATTCAATTCTATAAGAGAAGAACATTGCAAATTATCAGCAAGTTAACTGTCCAGGGCAAGAACCCAAGCCAACTCTATAATGTTTAATTTCCCCTTAACCCTTCTATGACTGATGTTTGATAGGCAATACTCAGTCTTTCCTATGGCACCTGATTTCTAATTGTTGGCTTGTGCTTATCATCACTGTAAAACACTCAGGCATAAGTTCTACTGACAGACAGGAATGCAGCTGGAAATTAACACCATCAAAGCATCCTGGAATATGTAATATATTGTAATCATTATAAGCTCTGAAAATAAAAAAATCATTATTATAATCTTATGCTTACAAAATTATTTAAGTGTTCATGAACTTTCCAGTAGATTTGGATATATTGAAATAGCCATTCTTACAGGAATTCTTGAAATCCCATTTCCTCGAATAAGTCTTTTGAATTTTTTGAGTTTTCCTGGACCATACAACAAATGTTGGTTGTATACAATACACTTGGATAGAGTTCATGGAGAATATAACAGCAGACCAGATACACATTCTGGGGCCCCCAAAGCTTAAAATCTAGTAGAAGAAATGAGACATACATGCATGTAATAGGCAGATGAATAGTCACTGAATTATGTCCATTCCTTACTCTCTATCACCTGTGAATATGTTACCCTAGCAAAAGAAACTTTGAATTTGTAATTAAGATTAAAGACCTTATGATGAGAGAGACTATCCTGGATCATTTGAATGGGTTTGAACTAATTCTATAATTCCTTAAAACCAGAGAAACTTTTCCATCTATAGTCAGGAGATGCAAGTGATCAATGGTGTTGGCTTTGATGGTAAAAGGGGCTATAAGCCAAAGAATGTGAGTGGCCTCTAGAATCTGGAAGAGGCAAGGAAATGAATTCTCCTCTAGAACCTCCAGAAAGAAATATAGTCCTATCCACAACTTGGTCTTAGCCAACCGAGAGCAATGCCAGATTTCTGATCTCCAGAACTAGAAGCTAGAAAATATGTGTTGCTTTAATCCAATAAATCTGTGGTAATTTCTTATAATAGCAATAAATAGCTAACATGATGCATAACTTTAATATAAGTTAGAAAGTGCCAATTGATGTAGAAGAAATATAAAATGAATGAGATCTTAAGTGAACATTAGTATGACAAAACTATTTTTATCTTCTCTCTTACCCTTGTCATTCTTAACTCAGATTTGTGTTCCTTTTGGATTTGTAACAAATAACACCATATCAAGATAGCATTATAATGTCTCCTTCATCCTCCTGGGAGTTCTGCAGCACAGCACTGAGGAGACCATGCATATAGGGTGAATGACTTGTACAAGATGAGAAACTGGCAAGCTGGCCAGCTAACCTTGAACTGAAGAGTTTATACCCAAGAGAAAGTTTCCAAAGTCCCTACAAAGCCAAAAGTAAGATTCTGGGATCAAAATGATAGATTTGTGACAGAATCCTACTGATGCCGAATGTCATGCTATCTAAAACCTTGTTTTAATTTTAAAATTTATTTGTATAGCATTCCTGGAGTCCTTAGCAAGATAAAGGAACTGGGTCCAATGGAGCTGTAATTGCCAAAGTGTTTCCGACTAAATGGAAAAGATCAAAAAATGAAAGAAGGAAAAAAACCTGAATCCAAGTGGGAATCAATAAAAATAATACCTTATATTTTCACATGCATAACAATGCTGTGAAACTCTTATTATTCTGCCTCACTGATGAGGAAATCATAGGTTCAATGACTTATTACTAAGCAGCAATGCCCAAACTTAAATCAAAGAGTAACTAGAAATTCATACATCTTTTTTCTAATACCTTCCAAGAAAAAGATACTAGACCTTAGGCCACTGAGGAACAAGAGTTAGGGATGCTAACAACACTATTACATACTTGGCACTAAATACAATGCCTGAAATAGGAGGAAACAAAAAATAATTGTGAAATGAAGGAATGTTATTCTCCCTATATGCTCCATTACCATGCAGTGCTTGATAAGAATGTGACAGCATATATTTTGATAAACTCCTTAAGTCATTCTAGCCAGAAATTTTAAGCTTTAAGACATAGCTACATCACTTGTGGAGCTTTTATTTCTTATTTAATATTTTTAACATTTTTTTTTGAGAGACAGAAAGAGACAGATCATGAGCAGGGGAGGGGCAGAGAGAGAAGGAGACACAGAACCTGAAGCAGGCTCCAGGCTCCAAGATGTAAGCACAGAGCCCGACATAGGGCTTGAACTTATGAACTGCAAGATCATGACCAGAGTTGAAGTTGGATGCTTAACTGACTGAGCCACCCAGGCATCCCTGTTGTGGAGCTTTTAAAATTCAGACATCCAGACTTCTTTCTTTTTTAAAAAAATTTTTTTTTGGATTTGAGGGACTGAGAGAGACAATGTGAGCAGGGGAGGGTCAGAAAAAGAGGCAGGCACAGAATCCAAAGCAGGCTCCAGGCTGTGAGCTAGCTGTCAGCACAGAGCCTGATGCAGGGCTTGAACCCATGAACTGTGAGATCATGACCTGAGCCGAAGTCAGATGTTCAGCCGACTGAGCCACCCAGGCGACCCCCATCCTGACTTGTTTCACCTAACATAATACACTCTAGTTTTATCCATGTTGTTGCAAATGGCAGAGAAAAAAAATATCACATGATTTCACTCATATGTGGAATTTAAGAAACAAAGCAGATAAACATAGGGAAGGGAAGCAAAAATAAGATACATAGAGGCAGATAAACCATAAGAGACTCTTAAACACAGAGAACCAACTGAGGGTTGCTGGAGGGGTGCTGGGTGGGGAGATGGGCTAAATGAGTGACGGACATTAAGGAAGACACTTGTTAGGATGAGCACTGGGTGTTCTATGTAAGTGATGAATCACTAAATTCTGCTCCTCAAATCATTATTACACTATATGTTAACCATATTAAAAAATAAAATAAAATAAAATTCAAACATCCTGATGGGTTAAAAAAGGGCCCATTTATATGTTGCATGCAAGAGATTCACTTGATATCTAAAGATACACATAGAGAGTGAAGGGATGGAAGTGATATTTCATGTAAATGGGAATGAAAAGAAAGTTGGTATAGTAATACTTATATGAGACAAAATGGACATTAAAACAAAGGCTGTACTAAGAGGGAAATAAAGGGATACATAATGATAAAGAAACTAATCCAACAAGAAGATATAGCATTTGCAAATATTTAGACACCCAACATAGGAACACCTGAACTTATAAAACAAATATTAACAGATGCAAATGGAGAAAATAACAGTAATAGAATAATAGTAGGGGACTTTAATGCCCCACTTATATTAGTGGATAGATATCCAGACAGAAAATTAATAAGGAAACAGTGGCTTTGAAGAACACATTAGAACAGATGGACTTAATAGATACATAGAGAACAATCTATCCAAGAACAGCAGAGTACACATTCTTCTCAAGTGCACATGGAACATTTTCCAGGTTAGATCACATGTTAGGTCACAAAACAAGACTCAATAAATGTAAAAAGATGGAAATCAAATGAAGTAGTTTTTTTCAACCACAATGCTATGAAACTAGAAATCATTTACATGAAGAAAATTGGAAAAAACACAAACATGTGAAAACTAAACTTGCTACTTAACAACCAATGGTGAATAAAGAAACCAAAGAGGCAATCCAAAAATACCTTGAGACAAATTAAGATGAAAACTCAATGCTCCAAAATCCATGGGACTCAGTAAAAGCAGCTCCAAGAGGAAAGATTATAGCAATATAGGCTTACCTTAAGAAATAAGAAACATCTCAAATTAACAATCTAACTTTATACCTAAAAGAACTAGAAAGAGAATAAACAAATCCCAATGTTAGTAAAAGGAAGGAAATAATAAAGATCAGAGCGGAAATAAATGAAATAAAGAATACAAAGACAATGAAAAATATTAATGAAACTAAGAGCTGGCTCTTTGAAAAGATAAACATAGTTGATAAACCTTTAGCCAGACTCATCAAGAAAAAAAGACAGGGCCCAAAAAATAAAATATGAAATGAAAGAGAAAAAGTTATAACCAATGCCACAGAAATACAAAGGTTCATAGAAGACTACTGCAAATAATTATACACCAACAAATTGGGCAACATAAATGAAATGAATAAATTCCTAGGAATATAGAATATATCAAGAATTAATCCAGAAGAAATAGAAAAAACGAACAGAAGTATTATTATTAACAAAATTGAATCGGTAAGCAGAAAACTCCCCAAAAACAAAAGTCTAGGACCAGACAGCTTCACAGGTAAATTTTACCAAACATTTAAAAAGTTAATACCTAAACTTCTCAAACTATTTCAAAAAAGTCAAAAAAATTTTTCCTAATGTTTATTTATTTTTGAGAGAGAGAAACACAAAGTGTGAGCAGAAGAGGGTCAGAGAGAGAGGGAGACCCAGAATCTGAAGTGGTCTCCAGGCTCTAAGCTATCAGCACAGAGCCTGATGCAGGGCTTGAACTCACAAATGGTGAGATCAGGCCTGAGCCAAAGTTGGATGTTCAACCAACTGAACCACTCAGGTGCCCCAAACTATTTCCAAAAATTAAAGAGGAAGGAATGCTTCCAACCTCATTCTCCAAGGCCAGCATAATATTGATATCAAAACCAAACAAAGACACTCTAAAAATAAAAGAAAGTTATGAACCAATATCTCTGGTAAACATAGATATAAAAATCCTCAACAAAATATTAGCAAACCAATACAATAGCAACAGTACATTAAAATAATCATATTGTGATCGTGTGATTTCTTCCAGCAATGTAATGATGGTTTAATATCCACAAAATAATCAATGTGGTTGATATCCTACATTAACAAAATGAAGAATAAAAATCATATAATTATATATAGATGTAGAAAATGCATTTGACAAATTCAGCTTTCATTTACGATTAAAACTCTCCATGTGGTGGATAGAGGGAAAGTGCCTCAACAGAATAAAAGCCATACATGACAAATTCACAGCCAAAATCAGACTCGAAGGTGAAAAGTTGAAAGCTTTCACCTAAATTAAAGCACAATACAACAATGCGTACTCTTGTCAGATTTATTCAACATGGTATTGGAAGCCACAGCACAATTAGGCATGAAGGAGAAATAAAGTACACCCATATTGAAAAGGAAGAAGTAAAGCTGTCGCAGATGACATGATTCTCTATGTAGAAAACCACAAGGTCTCCATCTAAAAAGCTATTAGAACAAATAAATGAATTCAGTAAAGTTGCAGATACAAAATCAATACAGAAATATGTTACATTTGTATACACTAACAACAAACTATAAGAAAGAGGAAAAGAAAACAATCCCATTTATAACAGAATTAAAAGGAACAAAATACCTAGGTGTAAATTTAACTAAGGAGGTGAAAGGCCTGTACTCTGAAAACTGTAAAACACTGATGAAAGAAATTGAAGATGACATAGATAACTGAAAGATATACTCAAGGAACAAAAGATTGAATATTGTTAAAATGTCTATACTACAAATTAATCTACAGATTTATGCAATCACTATCAAAATACCAATGCCATTTTTCACAGAAGTAGAACAGATAATCCTAAAATTTGTATGGAACCACAAAAGATTCTAAATAGCCAAAGCAATCTTGGGAAAGAAGAACAAAACTGGAGGTTTAATGCTTCCAGCTATACCTCCAGTATACTACAAAGCTATAATAATCAAAACAGTATGATACTGGCACAGAAACAGACACATAGGTCAATAGAAAGAATAGAGAATTCATAAATAAACCTATGCTTATATGTTAATTAATCTACAATAAAGGAAGCAAGAATATATAATAGGGAAAAGATAGTTTCTTTAATAAATGGTGTTGAAAGACTAGACAAATACACACCAAAGAATGACCCTGCATTACGTTCTTACACCGTACATAAAAATAAACTTAAAATGGATTGAAGTCTTAAATGTAAGACCTGAAACCATAAAACCCTTAGAAGGAAATATGGACAGTAAATTCTTTTACAGCAGTCTTAGCGGTATTTTTTTTGGATTTGTCTTCTCAAGCAAGGACAACAAAACTAAAAATAAATGAATGAGACTACATCAAACTAGCCTTAGCATAGTGAATAAAACCCTCAAAAAATGAGAACAGAGCCTATTGAATGAGAGAATATATTCACAAGTGATATATCCAATAAGGGGTTAACATCTGAAGTATATGAAGAGCTCATTAAACTCAACATAAAAAAATCTGATTAAAAAAAATGGGCAGTGGATCTGAATAGACATTTCTCCAAAGAAGGCATCAGATGACCTACACACAAATGACAAGGTGCTCAACATCACTAATTTTCAGGGAAATCTAATGTCATGTCACACCTATCAGAGTGACAGTTATCAAAAAGAAAAGAGATAATAAATGTCAGCAAACACATGGAGAAAAGGTAATCCTCATGCACTGTTCGTGGGAATGTAAATTGGTACAGCCACTATGGAAAACAGTATTGAAGTTCCTCAAAATATTAAAACTAGAACTACCATACAGTTCAGCAATTCCACTTCTAGGTATTTATCTGAAGAAAAAGAAAATACTAATTCAAAAAGACATGTATATGCCTATGTTGAATATAGCATTATTTGCAATAGCCAAGATAAGGAAACACCCTAAATATAAGTGAATAAGTGAATTGATAAAGAAGTGGTAATATCACAATGGAATACTACTCAGCCATAAAAAATGAATCTTGCCATTTGCAACAACATGAATGGACTTAATATCATGCTAAGTGAAACAAGCCATATAGGGAAAGACAAAAATTGTATAACTTCACTTATAATATGTTGAATCTAAAAACAACTGATGAACAAAACAGAAACAGACTCATAGACACAGAGAAGAAACTAGTGGTTGCCAGAGGGGAGTGGGTAGTGGATGGGAAAAATAGGTGAAGGTGATTAAGAGGTACAATCTTCTAGTTATAAAATAAGTAAAATACAATGTACAGCATAGGGAAAATAGTCATTAACACTGTAATTAGTTTTTATGGTGACAGAAGGTAATTAGACTCACTGTGGTGACCAATACATAATATATATAAATATTAGATCACTATGATCCTATACATCTGAAATTAATACAATACTGACAATAATATTGACAATATTACATCAATTATTCTTCAATACACAAAATTCAGACACATTGGCCATATGATGACATATACAGATGCTGTTGTAGGACCCCTGTTGTAAGGGACTGTTGTAGCCCCTCTTTGGGCGAGGTCTTACCACGAATCTTTGAATCCCAGTGAAACGAAGGACATCAGGACAGAAATCAAATGGCTTTACTCTCTTTTTTCCATTAAACAATATATTAAGTAATTAAACAAATGATACTCAAAACTTTTCAGCCTTCTGACATGAATGACTACAGTTCTGGACCATAAACAGACGTGGTTTCCCTTGCAACAGGGTATACCCAGGGAGTTTTGCTTACATCTGATAATTGAATTCTGTTGGTAGAGGAAGAACAATGGGAAATTGAAAAATTTGTTCTTATGTTGGAGAGGTCTATATATTTGTATGTACAGTTAGAATTTGATGTTTCATGAAAATATTATACCATAATCTTACTTCATTCTTGTTTTCCTGTATTATCTAATAGAAACCTAAAACAATGAGCATTCATAATTCTAAATAGAGATGGAATTACATGTTTTCCTGTTGTAACATGTAGTTTATTTTCAGCAAAAATGGTGCAGAGATCTGAGTGAGTCAAAAACAATTGTCATAGTTTATTGAACTCATGTGTTTTCTTAAAAAGACAAAATTATTACCTGATGGTGTCCAGGGTTTTCTTAAGTTCATCTCAGGAGGATGAGCCAGATACAGAGATTTTTGAAAAAGGTCCATAGATCATTTGAATGTACACCAGAACTGATGACCAATGTTCTGTAATCAAAACCCCAAGTGTCCACATAGGTGAACTGTGGCCAACCTTGCACTGATCCTTCATAGAATAGGTATGAACCTTGAATCCATAATACCTTCATTGTCTCTATGAAGCCACTCTTCCCAGTTCTCCTAAATAAAAAGTAGGGGACTGTTGAAACATAGGAAAGTAATATTACACACACACACACACACACACACACACACACACACACACCAAAAAAAATTTTTTTTGAAATTGTATCTAAAAAGATTTGGAGTAGAAACAAATTATTGTAAAGAGTCTAATGGTATAATTCTCTCAAAAGGAGAAAAACAAATGTTCAAGTATCCCTTTTGTGAGACAGTCCCAACAATGAGGTCAGTCAAACAAAGTGGCATTTTTCCTTGGAATTCATTGAGGTATTCAGGTCATAATTGGCTGTGGCATTTGGGAAAATATGGAGGAAGAGACTTGGCTCTAGCAAAGGAGGGAAAAATTATCTCAATGCCGCAGAAGTTCTCTTTTAAACTCCAGATTTGCAGTGGGATATTTAGAGTTAGAATTTCCAGCAAAGAAGAGAATGTATCAAAGCTGCAGATTTCAAACAAAAAGGAAGTTCACGGAGATGGCTAAACAAAGAAAAGAAAAAAAAAACCTCTGGAATAAACAGTCTTAGATAGTTGAATGGTCAAATAATTTAACTGAATCATAGGAAAGAATGATGTCGTGTCTAAATGTTAAATTGGTGGCAGGTGTTTTGTGCTTATAATTTGATTACACATTTCTTGAACACAGGTGTACTGAAAAGATGCCACTCCCATTAAAAAGACCCATTTATCAAGTTTAACATGATAATTATTTATCATATTTATTCCTTGGAATCTGTCTCACTTGGTTTTTATATCCTTTTCTTTAAAACATTGAGGATTATTAATATTTATAATCCACCACTTGATCATATATTTCAGGAGTATGCATATGTGCCTGGCACTGGGCCAAGGAATATAAGATTAACAAAAGAAGTAAAACATGATGTCTACTTATATAAAATTTGAAATGTAATTGTAGAAATAGAATTTATATACATACAGACATTAAGTAATCATTGTCTATGTGATGCCAACTGGAAGTGTAACATGATTTTTAGAATGAGAGGAAGCTATGTAGACTATGGTATTTGGGGGGAAGACCTCGGAGGGAGATGAGATTTGATCTAGACCTTGATGAATGGAATGGAGGTGGAAGGCATTAAATAAGAGAGTGTGAAATGAGCTCAGAGGCAGTAAAAACCTCAGAGACTACAAGGAAATGAGTATATCTGCTTGACCACTGGGCTTGAGACATATATATTAGAGATTTGGGACATGAGTCATGGAAAAAGACTGTGGTACAGTGGAATGAGTCCAGATTTTAAGATGAATTCTGATTTTGCCCCTATAATCTCAGCTTCCATCTAATATGTATTGAAAAGGGCAGAAATTTTAGTTTCACTTATTCAAAAGCGGCTTCTGTACTTGAGTATTGCTCTTTAGTCTTTATGCTTCTCAAAATTGCTTCTACCTCTGATCTAAGACCAATTGTCCCTCTTCCTGATGCAGGACACCAACCAGATCTGTTGGGCACCCTCCACTTGAAAGGCTATTGCTCCTTCTTGCCTTGATCAAGATGCAATTAATACCATATCCTTTCTCTTTTTCCATAGTGCCATTAGACAAGGCTGTATATAGCACAATGGCAATGGTCCTCAAGTTGGGCAGAAATTATCTGAGGAGCTTCTAAAATTCTGATATTACTGATAGGTGGAAACCAAACATTAGGACTTTTTAAAGCTCCCTGGTAATGCCAGTGTATAGTCAGGTTTAAGAATTATAGCTCTCAAGCAGTCATTTGAGATATTCCACTAGACAGTAATGGCCGTCACATTCCAATTTCCAGAGAATGAAATGGAAAAAAAGAGATATGCCGAGAGAGTTTCCACATCTCAGCTCGTGTAGAGCAGGGGCCCTTCTAGCCCAGTTCTTTTCAAGATCTGCCCACCAGGATGGGTTTCAGACCAATCCGCTGCCTCCTTTAATTGGCCAATTAGTAGATGATGAGATATGTTAGCATAGGTTACAAGGATAAGTTATTGTCAGCGATTCTATGGTCTAAACCCACGAAAGGAATACAAATATATTCAAAACTGTCTCATAAATTTCTCACAACTGAGTCTACATTTTTCACAATTATACAATGGTAATTGTTCTCTTCCCAAGCCTTTTTCAGTTTGTCGCCACTTTTGGCCCCTTCAAAGATGGGGAAAAAAATTCAATGTTGCACTGTGTCCGTTTTATAACACTCTTCTGGCCATACACAGAGTAGCTGAAGTTTGAGGGTTATACCTCAGAAGAATTATGTGCTCAAACATTTTAGTTTCTCTGTAAGGAAGAGGAAGTATGGTTAAATTTTTTTTGATAATATCCATTTAAACTTTGGGTAAATTTCTTAGGCTTTCGGAGCTTCTGTCTTCTCAACTTGAAAAAGAGAACAATATCAAATGGCAGGATTATCAGGATATTATATCTTATTTATAAAATACTGTAAATGAAACACAATGACATATGGGAGTGTTCGAAAGTTGATCCTTATTATTCCAATTTGACAAAAATCATAGATCAGCTTTTCATTTTAAATAGGAAGATAAAACAGAAAATAAAGGAAGAAGGGGGGATGGAAAAAAATAATTAAAGATCATATTATTTGAATGCCCTTTATGTGCCAAACACTATGTTAAGGTCTTTATGAATGTGTGATCTCATTCATACCTACCTGTGTAATAAGTATTAATATGCTCATTTTTATAGATAAGAAAATAGAGACCAACAATTTTAAGAAAGAGGAAGTGACTAAGCCAAGTTTAGAAAATAGATTTTAGGCAACTTTTATCTGTGAACTTTTCCTGAGCTACTTTCCTTACCGAACTCCATTAGATGCCTATGGTTTCCACAAAGGTTTCTGACACTTACTTCTGCCTTTAAAAGGCTGAGAGTCTTGAGAAATTCTCAGAATTACTGTACATCTGGATTATGTGGTGTGTGTGTGTGTGTGTGTGTGTGTGTGTGTTCAGATAGAGAGAGGAATTCAGGTTGAGTTCATTCTATTTTTTCATAGTATATTGTCTCTATCAGTTCATGCAAGAACCATTTCATATCTCACTTTATTTTTTTAAATTTCCATTTATTACAACTTCCCACTCTATTACCCTTAGCTTTCCATGGGCCTCCATCCTAATGTGTGTTTGATTTATTCCTTATTCACTTGTATTCTTAGAATAGCTATTTTGACTAATTCTGTGTGTGTGCATGTACTCACGCAAATGCACATCTTAAATGTTTTCAACATTCTTCACTCAATATTAATTTTAATACATGATTTAATATGTGTTCTCTGTATACTTCAAATATTTCTTCTCTTATTGTATATATCCCATGGTGTGCACTACACCACACCCCCCGTGGCAGACACCAAGTTTGGCTATAATACTTCAATCCCACAAACAAAACCATTCTTCTGTTGACTTATGTGAGATTTTTTTCTGGGGTATATATCTAGATGTGGAATTTCTGGGACACTTACTGAACCTATAGTTGTTTTAACTGAGTTCTAACTAGATGATCTACATGTAATCTACTTGAATAGGAGGGTTTCTACTTTATTTCCATATTGTCACCAGCATCTGGCATTGTCTGAAGAACATATATTTTAAAATTACATTTACCTCATGGGGAAGAGCACTGGGTGTTATATGGAAACCAACGTGGCAATAAACTATTAATAAAAAATATATAATAAAATAAAATTACATTAAGAAGGATATTTCATAAATCAAATTCATTTTTTTAAAAAGCCTGATTGTGATCCCTTCACTATAAGAGATTGGAAACAGTGTGGAGCTGTGGTTTGTGTCTCCAGTAAAGGAGAGAACATTGCATACCCTCTGGTACTTCAATTTAATGGGAGCTTAAAGGTTTCTTTTGTAATCACTGTGAACTGCAGAAATTATTTCTAAATGAGGGAGATGAGCACTAGTGCCTTGGGCTTCTGGTCGGCCTGCCAAAGATAAAATGAGTCCACTAAAATTTCACATTAAATATGGGCCTGAAGGGTTGCAAGGCACCAGTGGCAAATGGACAGTTCATGATCTCACAGAACTTACAAGACAGCGGAAAAGACAGCAAGCTAACAATAATTACAAAAGATACTTGTGAGCCTGAGACTTAAATAGTCATACTGAAATGAGCCTTTGAATCATCTGGATGTCAGAGCCTGGTTACATGGAAACTGTAGTTCATGGGTTCTTATCACCCAATTTAGTTAGAAGCCGTTCCCAATTCTCTGACTGCAAGAAAGATGAAGTACCTTGCTTGCATAACATATTTTCCAATTCACGATATATCCAGGCCCTTGTTCTTTTTATTTAAGCAACATTCTCTTAATTTTAATTTATCTGGCATATCCAGATCCATCTGTATGGCCAGAACATTATTCAAAGATTAATGGTCCTGTGAGAATAATGTTCTTCACACTAGATTTCTAAGGAGCTGTTCAATCTCTTTTCTAATTCGGCAGCAAGAATGATGAGCTGGAACAAAAGTAACCTTGACAGGAATTGTCTTTATCTATTATTTTTCCTGCATCTCAAGAGAATCTTGTGGGCTCTTGAACTTGCCCTTTGAGCTCAGTAGTTGGAAAGTACTTTGACTCCTGGCAACTTACCCGGGAGTCTGATAAATGTGACTTAGCTACCTTAGTTCTGGTTTGTGGGAAACAGCAGAATTTTCTATGGTTATTTTGTGCACTCGTACAAAAGAGAATTATTTTCTTTCATATGTGTGGGTTCTGTAGACAGGAAGGATTGTGAAGGAAAAATTATATGGTAACAACAACTCTGATTGACTCCTGGGATTTCAAGTATGACAAGCAGTGCTTTTCTCCACACATTATCAATTTCATGGTGTTTAGAAGTAACTGCTACGTTTTCTTTTAAGTCTATTAGAAAATGTTGGTGTGTGGCTGACTGTTGATATGACACATGGAATACATTTTAGCAAAAAGGCTTCTCACTTCCTACATGATGTGAGTTATTATCTGTGCTAAATGAAAAAAATACTGTGTTTTTTTATTTTGCTTAGTGGAATTGAAAATCTGTAACAAAGAATATATTGAGATTAAAGGAACTCTAGCATTCTTTTTTTTCCAGCCATCTTTACACTAATACAGTATATTACACTAACATAGTGTATACACTAACACTAATATGCAAATTATGTAGTTGAAAGGATCCTATAACAATACTATTCATTGGACACTTACTTTATGTCATTTGCTCATTCATTTATACATTTAACAAACATTTATTAAGTACTTATTATGCACTGGATACTCTGTTAAATATCGAAGCTATAATGTCAAGACTTCAGTCCTTAACCAGTGAAGAAGATGTAACCCAAACAAAAAAACAAGCATATAACCATAAGAAAGTGTTTTAGACGTTATAATTAAGAAATAGGGCACTCTGGGAGAACAGAAAGAAAACTAGGCTAAGGGACAAGAAGACAGAGAAAATTAAGTTTAAGCTGAGACCTGAAGCATGAAGGGAGTTATGCAGGCAAAGAGAGACAAGAGGAATAAGGTATAAGCAATGGAAACCACCTTTGGGAAGATCACAAACCAAAACGAAGATTGTATGTAGTCAAGAAACTAAAACGAGTCCCGATTTCCCTGGCCTGGTGTATTCAGTGAGAGGAGGTTGTACTCGGTGGCCACAGTACAGAAGTCTTTGTAAGGTATATATGATTTCAGAACTTATCCGAAGATAAATCCTATCCCATCCATACATAACTAGTATTATTCTCATTTAAGAGATACAAAAATTGGCCTAGAAATGATCCATAGATTTCTATTTATCCAGGAAACCGTTGGTCAAGCCTACCTCCAAAATCTATGATTTTGCCCTTTAATTTATGGCCTCCCTTCTAATATACATGGGTGGTTTTATATTGACTAAGTGTTATATTCAGAGAAATTTTAATACAACATTTACATGATTTTTTTAGGGGCCCCTGGGTGGCTAGGTCAATTGAGTGTCTGACTTCAGTGCCTTAGTTTGTCAGTTTGAGCCCCACATCGGACTTACTTCTATCAGCCTGTCAGCATAGAGCCTACTTCAGATCCTCTATCTCCCTCTGGCTGTCCCTTCCCTATTTGCACTCTCTCCCCAAATAAATAAATATTAAAACATTTTAAAACATGTTTTTTAAAGATTAAATACATATTACTGTCTCTCAAGAAAATTCCAGAGTGAGGGAGGTTTCTATTCATAATTCAAGGTCTCCTTTTTTCTACCTCTTTTAATGTTTATTTATTTATTTTTGAGAGAGAGTCAAAGAGTGTGAGTAGGAGAGGGGCAGAGAGTGAGGGAGACACAGACCCGAAGTAGGCTGAGCTGTCAGCACAGAGCTTGACGCAGGGCTTGAACCCACAAACCGTGAGATTATGATTTGAGCTTAAGTCTGATGCTTAACCAACTGAACTAGTCAGGTGCCCTTCACCTCTTTTGATGTCAGTAACCCTCATGCTTGTAAGTTGTTTTCCTTTCATGCTCTTAAACATAAATGCTCTAAGCTTTGTCTATATAAACACTCACACTCCATTTCCTCACCCTCACTGTAGTACTCATTTTCCTCTGCTAGTAACTTTCCGTACACTCCAGTGTGAATTTAGCCATCATCTACAGATGCTTTAGTTCTTTTCTCTCTTTCCACCAATTGGCAGGGCATATAGTTAAATGGAAACCTTCCCAAAAATTCCCTGTTGGAGGACATAACCACCAAAATGATCATGGCTGAGAAGAATGCAGACAAATCTCAGACCTTATATCCTCATGAATGAGGTGAATGTATGGGGTGTAACTGAGAACCCAGTGTCTTGGAAAGAGTGCTGCTTCTCTGCAAAAATGAAACCCAAGGGGCACCTGGCTGGCTCAGTCAGTAAAGCATGCAACTCTTGACCAAGGGTCATTAAGTTCAAGCCCCATGGTGGGCATTGAGCTTACTTAAAAAGCAAACAAACAAACACACCTAGTCTGTGTATTGTGGTGTGGGAATCATATAGAGTATCTGGCTGTCCATTAAAGTAAACCTATTGGAAGGTGGAAAAATATGGCTTGCTACATGCAGCTCTGAAAAAAGCAAACCATTTCCTTAATGTCACTGCCCCAAAAAGAAACTACATGTTATTTCCACTTTCATCTAAATAGATAAAGGCTTCTTCTGAAATTCCTTAACAGTTAAGCTTCAATTTTCTCCAGGTAATTGGTAATTGTCATCACTAATTACCTGGAGAAAAACTCCTTTACAATCTCACCTATGCCTATTGATAAGAGCAGGTAATGGAGCTATTTAAGTGGACCTAATTACTTATAGGAAGATGGTAGAAAAAAGTGGAAGCATCACTAAAGTGAGGAAATGAAGAAAACTCTAATAAAAATCTTAGTCTTATTAAGAACATAAATTATAGGGGTGCTTGAGTGTCTCAGTCAGTTAAGCTTCTGACTTTGGCTCAGGTCATGATCTCACAGTTTCAGAGTTTGAGACCTGCAATGGGCTCTGTGCTGACAGCTCAGAGCCTGGAGCCTGCTTCACATTCTGTCTCTGTCTCTCTCTGCCTCTTTCATCTCCTCTTTCAAATAGAAATAAACATTAAAACTTTAAAAAATAAAACATAAATTATAGCACATACATGTGAAGAGGTTTTGGAACAAAAAATAAACTTAAAAATTATAAAAATGGAAAATAAGTGGTCTGCCTTCAAAAATTAGGTTTTATAATTTAAAGTATACATAGCAAATATCAAGACAGTAAAATATATATGAAAACACAAGATATATAAAGAAAAACAAAACAGATGTGGTAAAAGTGATAATTATAGAAATATTAGAATTAGAATCACAAACCATGAGATCATGACCTGAGCTGAAGTCAGACACTTAACAACTGAACCATTCAGGTGCCCCTAAGAAACTTATTCTTACAGATTAGCTAAAAGAATTTCTTCAGACAAAAGAAAGAAAGAAAGAAAGAAAGAAAGAAAGAAAGAAAGAAAGAAAGAAAGAAAGAAAGAAAGAAAGAAAGAAAGAAAAAGAAAGAAAGAAAGAAAAGAAAGAAAGAAAACAAAATAAAGAGGAAGGAAGGAAGGGAGGGAGGGAGGGAGGGAGGGAGGGAGAGAACATGGCTTAAGGAATCTTGTTGTTTTTTTTTCATTTAGCATAATTCCTTGAAGGGCCATCCAAGTTGTTATTTATATCAATTACCACTTACCTGTAGAAATGAGGATACATTAGTGATTACCAGGGTTTGTGGTTGGTACAAGAGGGAGGAAGGAGTGCTTGTAAAAAAAAAAAAAAATAGCCACGGGAGGATTCTTGTGGCATTAGAAATGTTCATAATCTTGAATGAGGTATTGGATATATGAATTAACACTTGTGATTTAATTGTACAGAACTTAAGATACACAAACATACATAAACACACGCACACATGAGTAAGAGTAAAACCGAAAGCTGAATACAACTGGCAGATGTTATTAATGTCAATAACCTGGCTGTACAAATCACAGAAGGAGCCTAAATGTCCATCAACCAATGAATGGATCAAGAAAATATGGTTTATATATACAATGGAATACTACTTAGCAGTGAGAAAGAGTGATCTGGCCATTTGTAGTAATGTGGATGGAACTGGAGAGTATTATGCTAGGTGAAATAAATCAGCCAGAGAGAGACAGATATCATATGTTTTCACTCATTTGTGGATCAGGAGAAACTTAAGAGAAGACTTAGGTGGGGGGCGAGTTACAGAGAGGGAGGGAGGCAAACCATGGGGGACTCTTGAATACTGAGAACAAACTGAGGGTTGACGAGGGGTGAGGGAGAGGGGAAAGTGGGTGATGGGCATTGAGGACGGCACTTGATGGGATGAGCACTGGGTGTCATATGGAAACCAATTTGACAATAAACCATATTATTTAAAAAAAATAACCTGGCTGTAATATTATACTACCATTTTGTAAAGTGTTACCATTGGGGGAAACTTAGCAAAACATGGACTGATGTTTCTGGATAGGCACTGCATCTAAATCTACAATTATCTAAGTTAAAATCTCAATTAAATAAAAAGGCAAACTACTGTGCTAGCCAGCCTCCAAGTTGGTGCATACAGAGCCTACCTCTGGTATTCTCCCCCTCATGCAGGTCATAGAGGACACTGTGGCTTCCACCTTACTTTCTTGTGGATCATGCACTTTGGGAAAGTTACCCATCTAGCATCAGCTTCCCTCTCTACGGCAATGGAAAAGAAAAAACAGAGAGCTATGAAGTTATTAATGAGAAAAAGTACTATTATAAAGATTATCCTTCTCCAAGATCTCCTTCATTTTCATATCTCATAAAGGATTAAAAAATCATAATCCTTTATCTCCATTATTCAATCACTAAAGCAATTACCTGAGCAAGCACTCTAAACAAGAAATTATGCATGAACTCTCTAGATAGAATACATTTTTATAGAAGAAAACTGTGAACAATAAACCTAACAGTCATGGCAAAACCTGAATAAGTGGTTTTAATGCAATTGAAAATTATAATATAGGTATTAAGCAAATATTTATTCCATAAAACTGACATTTTGTTAGGGGAAAGTATATTAACAAGGAAGCAAAATACTACTTCAGCAAACTCAGGAGTTGGAAGACAGGTAAAAAATTTATTTGGAAAACATGACCGTACTAAAGTTCTGGTTTCTGCGAGAATAATGGGCAGAATTGGCCAAACAGAGTAGAGATGATAACATTATTTAGTTTGATATACTTTATAGAGCTAACTATTAAAATTAGTTTTAGTTATTAAAAATAAGAAAACACTCACTAGTAAATCACTAGTCACATTTTCCAAGTCAGAGAGAGAGAAAAATATTTGAAAAAAGACATGAGAAGTTACCTGCCTTAGATTTTACAGCAAAGCCAGAAGAAATGGCCATCTGGCTTCAAGCCCATGTATTTCTACACTATTATTTGGCTTTCATCTATGATCCCAACAGAGTTATACTGAAAAAATTTCAAGTTGGCAAGCATTTATGTTACATTTTCATTTCTTTTTTAAAACTTATTTATTTATTTATTTTGGGGGGACAGGAGCAGAGAGAGAGAGGAGGAGAGAATCCCAAGCAGGCTCCATGCTCAACGTGGGGCTCAGTACTACAACCATGAGATTATGACCTGAGTCGAAGTCAGACACTTAACTGACTGAGCCACCCAGGTGCCCCTATAAATATTTTTTTCATATCATCCTTATGTTGTTAATAAAGTAACAGCTATATGGCAGTTCTAAAGAAATTATCCATTTCTTAAAATATCATGTTCAAATGGTATTTCTAGCACTGGTTATTAAGGACCTTGCCACAAATGAACCTGGAGATCTGAGGGCCTTTTGGGAGACCAAATTAGGTTTGAAAGGATTTTAGAGGAAAAATTGTTTTTAATTAAAATTTTATTTAAAAAAAACTGTAGCCCTCTTTCACAAAAACTGGTGCCCTTTTTAGGATGTTTCTGAATATTCTGCGACAGAAGCATTCATTTCCCTCAGACGGTGCAGTATTAGTTCTCTTTCTAAGGTGCCCAGTACTGTGAATGAGGTTTCACAAAAGAAATAAGACTTGAACTAGGAACATTTGAACCAAGAAGGAGCACCATTGCTTAATGTTACAACTGATGTTACAGGTGGAAGAGGCCTTGAATTATTTCTGTGTGGCATTGTGTGTGAATATCGCAGTGAAGTTTCTGAGAAAAAAGTCTCATCATGTTGAGATTTGGACCTTCCCATTCCCAAAGAGTTAGAACATTTTTTAAAATGACAAGTTTTGAACACAAGTGTCTAAAGATTGAAATAGCTAAAGGCAATGGATAATAGGAAAAGATGAAAGACCTAATTCAAATGGTTGGGCCAAATAATGACTAAGGAGAAATAATAACCATCTGCAAATATTTGAGGAAAATATGGAGCAAGAAGGGGTGAGGAATTTCTTTGAATTATTGAAAGGGGTATAACTATGAGAAACAGGATTAAATTGAGCAAAGAAAAATGTAGGCAGAGTTTGAGGGAGAAAATGACCACGTAATGGGATCTGTCAGTCTGTGGAATAGTCATTCACAGGAAGTGGTAGAAACCCCATCACTTGAATCATTTTCAGGTAAGTGGAAAAATTGCTCTACTAAAGAGGACAATTCAACCCTGGAGGAAGAGGGATTTGATGAGTAATGTGTCTTTTTCATCTTTAATTTCTATAGTTTGGGAAAAGAAAGAAAGAAGAGGAAAACTAAATAAGAGAGCAACCTGGTCGAATAACCTGAAAAAGAAATTTTAATCTAGACTAGAAACCACAGAATAGCAGTGATGAGCAAAATAAACACATGAAAGAGAAATCTGACTAAAACACACCAATTTCAATAATTATGTAAAAATTTATAGCAAGACTAAAGAGGAAATGACTTCAAAAAGGTTGGGTATTTATATAGAAAACTTCTGTTTTCTATCCACAATAAAATATTAAATTCATTTCAACATTCTTCTCAAGTAATTTAAGGACTGTTATGATCATCTCTGACTTAAACTAACACAGTTATGTTCCTCTAGGACCCCAGAAAATTGGAATACCTCAGCATGATCTAGTTGACCCAATCAATCATTTAAGGTGGCTATATCCCTGAAATACAGTTAGGCCAAAAGCTACATTGATCATAATTAAATATGTATGTATTTATGAATATATATATATGAAATAGTTAAACATCACATAAATTCTGTAAAAGCATATTGGCCATTGACTACAGGTAAAATCCAATCAAAGTCAGATAATGCCAGGAATACAAAAGTGCATAAAACTTGGCCATTTTTCTCCATGAGCGTTGAGTCTATTGGGACAGGTTAGAAGACTTCATAGATTTTTGGATAAATAAGCATCAAGGCTTCTTGTTGGACAAAAATGTTTTCCTAACTACCATTCAAAATCTCAAGGACTCAGACTACTTTTCTCTTCTTTTTTTTTGTTTCAAGTTTTTATTAAATTCTAGTTAATTAACATGTAGGATAATATTGGTTTCAAAAGTAGAATTTAGTGATTTATCACTCACATATAACACCCAGTACTCATCACAAGTGTGTTCCTTAATACCCATCACCCATTTAGCCCAATTCCCACCCACCTCCCTTCCCACAACCCTCAGTTTGTTCTCTATAGTTAAGAGTCTCTTATGGTTTGCTTCCCTCTCTCTTTTTTTAAATTTCCCTCCCCCTATGTTCATCTGTTTTGTTACTTAAATTCCACATATAAGTGAAATCGTATGATACTTGTCTTTCTCTGACTTATTTCGCTTAGCATAATGTACTCTAGCTCCACATAGCTGCGAATGGCAAGATTTCATTTTTTTGATGGCTGAGTAATATTCTATTGTGTATATATTCCACATCTTTAGCCATTCATCAGTTGATGGACATTAGGCTCTTTCCATAATTTGGCTATCGTTTATAATGTTGCTATAAACATCAAGGTGCATGTGCCCCTTCGAATCAGTATTTTTGTTTCCTTTGGGTAAATATCTAGTAGGGGCAGTGCTGGGTTGTAGAGTAGTTCTATTTTTAACTTTTTGAGGAAAATCCATACTGTTGTTCAGAGTGGCTGCATCAGTTTGCATTCCCACCAACAGTGCAAAAGTGTTCCCCTTTCTGTGCATCCTCACCAATATCTCTTGTTTCCTGTGTTAATTTTAGCCATTCTGACAGGTGTGAGTTAGTATCTCATTGTGGTTTTGATTTATATTTCCCTAATGATGAGTGGTGTTGAGCATCTTTCATGTGTCTGTTAGCCATCTGGATGTCTTCTTTGGAAAAAAATGTCTGTTCATGTCTTCTGCCCATTTCTTCACTGGATTGTTTTTGGGTATGGAGTTTGATAAGTTCTTTATATATTTTGAATACTAACCCTTTATCAGATATGTCATTTGCAAATATCTTCTCCCATTCTACAGGTTGCATTTTAGTTTGGTTGATTCTCTGCTTTGTAGACACTTTTTATCTTGATGAAGTCCTAATAGTGCACATTTGCTTTTGTTTCCCTTACCTCCAGAGATGTGTCTAGTAAGAAATTTCTCTAGCTGAGGTCAAAGAGGTTGCTGCCTGTATTGGTCTCTAGGATTTTGATGATTTCCTATCTCACATTAAGGTCTTTTACCATTTTGGAATTATTTTTGTGTATGGTGTGAGAAAATAGTCCATTATTTTGCATGTTGCTGTTCAGTTTTCCAAACACCATTTGTTGAAAAGACTGTGTTTTTCCATTGGAAATTCTTTCCTGCTTTTCAAAGATTAGTTGACCATATAGTTATGTGTCCATTTCTGGGTTTCTATTCAGTTCCAGTGATCTATGTGTCTGGTGGTTTTTTTTTGTTTGTTTGTTTGTTTGTTTGTTTTTGCCAGTATCATGCTGTCTTGAGAATTACAGCTTTGTAATATTGCTTGAAGTCCAGAATCATGATGCCTCCAGCTTTTTTTTTTTTTTTTTTGCTTTTCAGTCTGCTTTGACTATTCAGAGTCTTTTGTGGTTACATTCAAACTTTAGGATTTTTTTTGTTATAACTCTGTGAAAAAGGCTGGTGTCATTCTGATACAGATTGCATTAAATGTGGATTGCTTTGGGTAGTATAGAAATTTTAACAATATTTGTTCTCATAATCCATGAGTATGGAATGATTTTACATTTCTTTGTGTCATCTTCAGTTACTTTCATAAGTGCTCTACAGTTTTCAGAATACAGATCTTCTACCTCTCAGTTTAGGAAGACCAAGTGATACCTAAGTGATAAAGCTTATATCTTCTCTTAGTAGCTACTTCTTCCCACCCTACTCATTCCCTACAAACCCTACCTTCCCCATTTCTTTCTTTTTTTTAAATTTAAAAATTTATTTATTTATTTATTTATTTTGAAAGAACAGGAGAGTACATGCATGCATGAATAAGGAAGGGGACAGAGAGAGAGGGAGAAAGAGAATTCCAAGCAGCCTCCACACTGTTAGCACAGAGCTCAATGCAGGGCTCGAACTCATGAGCCATAAGATCATGACCTGAACAGAAATCAAGAGCTGGACACTTAACCAACTGAGCCACCCAGAGGCCCCAATCCATTTCTTTTCTTTTTTTTTTTAAATCAAAGTATAGTAGACATACAATATTATATTAGTTTCAGGTGTGTAACACAGTGACTCAATAGTTCTACATATTTATCAATGCTAACTACGATAAGTATAGTTGTCATCTGCCACCATACTATGTCATCAAAATATTATTCACTATATTGTCTATGCTGTACTTCTTATGTCCATGACTTATTTATTTTATAACTAGAGGTTTGTACCTTTTAATTCCCTAGACCTATCTCATCAATACCCCCCATCCTCTTTCCCTCTGGCAAGTACCCATTTGTTTTCTGTATTTATGAATCTGTTTCTGTTAGTTTTTGTTGTTGTTTAGATTCCACATATAAGTGAGATCATATTTGTCTGTCTGACTTATTTTGCTTAATGTAATACCTCCTGGGTCCAATTATGTTGTCACAAATGGCAAGATCTCCTTTTTTTTATGCCTGGGTAATATTATGTTGTGTATGTGCATGCCCACACACACACACACACACAATCACACCTTCTTTATTTATTAAATAAAGATATCTGTCTAAAGATATCTGTGGATGGACACAGATTGCTTCTACACCTTGGTGATTATAAACAATGTTTCAATAAACATATGGGTGCACATATATTTTCCAATTAATTTTTTCATTTTATTTGGGTAATGCTGAATGTGGAACTACTGGATTATATGATATTTTTAATTTTAACTTTTTGAGGAATATCTATATTGTTTTCCAGAGTGGTTGCACCAGTTTACATTCCCACCAACAGTGCATGAGGGTTCCCTTTACTCCACATCATAGCCAATACAAATAAGAAATAAGAAATATCTTACCTTTTGATACAAGCCATTCTGACCATTGTGAGGTGATATCCCATTGTAATTTTGAGTTGCATTTCCCTAAATGTTAGAGATGTTGACCATCTTTTCATATATCTGTTGATCATTTGTATGTATTCTTTGGAAAAATGTCTACTCAGGTCCTCTGCCCATTCTTTAACTCAATTATTTGGTTTTGTTTGTTTGTTTGTTTGGTGTTAGATTGAATACATTCTTTATATACTTTGGATATTAACCCCTTATGAGATATGTCATTTACAAATATCTTCTCCCATTCAGTAGTAGGTTGTCCTTTTTTGTTGTTGATGGTTTCCTTTCTTGTGTAAAAGTCTTTTATTTTGGTGTAGTCCCAATAGTTTATTTTTGATTTTGCTTCCCTTGTCTCAAGAGGCATAGCCATAAATATGTTGCTAAGGCCAATGTCCAAGAGATTACCGCCTATGTTTTCTTTTGGGTATTTTATGATTTCAAGTCTCATATTTATGTCTTTAATCCATTTTTAGTTTATTTTGTGTACTGTGTAATACAGTGGTCCAGTTTTATTCTTTTGCGTATAGCTACCCAGTTTTCCCATTACCATTTATTGAAAAAACTGTCTTTTCTCTATTGTACCTCCTTTGTTGTAAATCAAACACTTGGGTTTATTTCTGGGCTTTCTACTCTGTTCCATTGATTTATTTGTCTGTTGTTATGCCAGCACCATACTGTTTTACATCATTGCAGATTTGTAGTATACCTTGAAATCTGGGATTGTGATACCTCCAACTTTGTTCTTATTTTCTTTAGCTATTTGCAGTCATTTGCATTTCCATACAAACCTAAGGATTATTTTTCTAGGTGTGTGAAAAATACTATTGGTATTCTGACAGGATTTTTATTGAATCTGTAGGTTGCTGTGGGTAGTGTGTACATTTTAATAATATTAGTTCTTCCAATTGATGAGCATTGTCTGCATCACATTCAATTTGTTTCATCTATGTCTTAAATTTTTCAAAGTACAGGTCTTTCATCTCCTTAATTACACTTACTTCTAGGTTTTTAATTTTTTGATCCAATTATAAATAGAATTGCTTTTCTTAATCTGTATTTCTGCTACTTTGTTACTAGTACATAGAAATGCAGCAGATTTCTGTACATTAAATTTATATCCTGCAACTTTACTAAATTAGTTTATTAGCTGTAAGGGTTTTGGTGGAGTATTTAGTATTTTCTATAAATGGTATCATGTCATCTGCAAATAGGGACGGTTTTACTTCTTTCTTACCAGGTTGGATGCCTTTTATTTATTTTTCTCATCTGAGTGCTTCAGCTAGGATTCCAGTACTATGTTGAATAAAAGTGGTGAAAGTGAACAACCTTGTCTTGTTCCTGCCTTTAGTTTTTCACCAGTATTATGTTAGCTGTGGGATTTTTATATCCGGTTATTATTATGTGGAAGTATGTTGGCTCTAAACCCACTTTGTTCAGATTTTTATCATGAATGGATGTTGAATTTTGGCAAATGCTTTTTCTGCATCTTTTGAGATGATCATATGGTTTTTATCCTTCCTCTTGTTAAAGTGATGTATCACACTGGTTGATTTGCAAATATTCAACCATCCTTGCATCCCTGGATTAAATACCACTTGATTGTGAAGAATGATCCTTTTAACGTATTGTTGAATTTGGTTTGCTAATTTTTATTAAGGACTTTTACATCTATTCCTTAGACTAATTGCTTGTTGTTTTCTTTTTTGGAGTGTCTTTGTCTGGTTTTAGTACCAGGGTAATGCTGCCCTCACAGAATGAATTCAGTAGTTTTAATTTTACTCTTCTATTTTTTGGAATAATTTGAGACTAGGTATTAACTCTTCTTTAAATGTTTGGTAGAACTCACCTGTGATGTGATCTGGTCCTGACTTTCATTTGTTGGAGGTTTTTTGATTACTGATTCAATTTTGTTACTAGTAGTCAATTGTCGGAAGCCAAGTTTTCTGGCTGCCTCAGGCAAGGATTATTCACTCTCCAGAGAGCGAACCAGCAAACAAGATTTGCATCTAGAGGCTGGAGACTGCCATTTCCTGGTCAAAATAACTTTGGCGTCTGTCATGCTGGGCCAGACGTAGAGTGGCCAAGGTGCACAAAAGATCAAAACCGTATTTTGGATTATTCAGTGCTAACTCCCCTCTTCCCAGCATTGCTGAGGCAAATCTGGGCGTTTCTTTTGATATTCATTTGACTCTGTTTACCTGGTAACTGACCTAGGTCAGCTGCTTTGTTTTCCCGCCTTGAAACCTTTAAAGGGACAGTTTTCTGAATAAAGCTCTCTCTTTTGCCTGATCAGAAACCGTGAGTTCTGTCTTAACTCTCTGCGTCTCCCTCTCCTGCCCCCTTTTTCTCTCCCTCCCTCAGTAAAGAACCCACGACGATTCTCGGCCCTGCCAGTCGAGGCTGACGAAACAGGTACCACTGAACGCTGGGGACGAGCGTGCCTAGACCTGGCGAGCTAGCACACGGTGCACCTGCAAGTGCCGCCCCAACCCGGGGTGGAAGCAAGTTGACGGGGTGGGCGAGCAGACCCGGCCTCAGGGTTATGACAGTCAATCTATGCAAATTTTCTATTTCCTTCTAATTTAGTTTTGGAAGATTGTGTGTTTCTAGGAATTTGCCTATTTCTTCTAGGTTATCCAATTTGTTGGCATGTAATTTTTCATAGCATTCTAATACAATCCTTTTTATTTCTGGTATCAGTTGTTACTTCTCTTTTGTTTATGATTTATTTGGGTTTTCTTTCTTTTTTTCTTTTATATGTCTGGTTAAAAGTTTATCAATTTTGTTTATCTTTTCAAAGAACCAGCTCCTGGTTTTATTGATCTTTGTTTTTTTCTTTTCGTTTTCTTTTTGTTTTTTACATTTTGTTTGTTTTTGTTGTTGCTATTGTTATTTTGGTCTCTATTTCATATATTTCTGGTCTAATCTTTACTATTTCCTTCCTTCAACTAACTTTGCATTTTGTGAGTTTTTTCCCTTTTTCTAAATCTTTTAGGTTTTAGATGGTTTGAGCTTTTTCTTATTTCTTGATATAGACCTGTATTGCTATAAACTTTCCTCTTAGAACTTCTTTTGCTGCACCTCAAAGATTTTGGACTATTGTTTGTTTTTTCTTAATTTGTCTCAATTTTTTTTTAATTTTCTCTTTGATTTCTCTGGTAATTCGTTGGTTGTTTAGTAATATGCTTTTTGGCCTCTATGTGTTTATATTTTTTGAAGTTTCTTTTGTCAGTTATTTCTAGTTTTATACTGTTATGATTGGAAAAATACCTGATATGATTTAAATTGTCTTAAATCTATTTAGACTTATTTTGTGGCCTAACATGTTATTTAGCCTAAAGAATATTCCATCTTCACTTAAAAAGAATGTGTAATCTGCTCTTTTTGGATAGAATGTTCTGTATATAACTCTTAAGTTAATCTGGGCTAGTGAGTTGTTCAAAGCCACTGTTTTCTTATTTTCTGTCTAGATGATCTATCCATTCTTGTAAGTGGTGTGTTAAAATCTCCTATTATTATGGTATGACAATCAACATATTCCTGTTAATATTTGCTTTAGGTACTCCCATTTGCTTTACATGGTCCCATTTTTGGTGCATAGTTATTTAAATTGTTATATCCACTTCTTGATCATCATATAATGCCCTTCTTTTCTATTGCTATGGACTTTGTTTTAACGTCTACTTTGTCTAAGTATTGTTATCTCAGTTTTTTTTTATTGCTTCCATTTGCATGGAATATCTTTTTCCATCTTCTCACAGTTTGTGTTTTTCAGTACGAAATGAGTGTCTTGGAAGACAGCATATAGATGGGTTAGTTTCTGTTTGTTTTGTAGTTCTCTATTCCTTTCTTCTCATGAACTCTTTCCTTGTGATGATAGTTATCTGAGTATCTATTATACGTTTTTGATTTGTGGTTACTATGGGGTTCATATACAATATCTTACATGTATAGTACTTCATATAAAATTGGTGGTCACTTAAATTTGTACACATTTTTAAAAATTTTTAATGTTTATTTATTTTTGACAGACAGGGAGAGATAGAGCATGAGAGGGGGAGGGGCAGAGAGAGAGAGAGGGAGACACAGAATCTGAAGCAGGCTCCAGGCTCCGAGCCATCAGCACAGAGCCTGATGCAGGGATTGAATTCATGAGCCATGAGATCATGACCTGAGCCAAAGTTGGATGCTTAACCAACTAAGCCACCCAGGCACCCCAAATTTGTACACATCCTAAAAGCATTAAATTTTTACTTCATCCCTAATGTTTTATATATATGATGTCATATTTTACATCTTCTGATTTTGTGTATTCTTGCATAAGTTTTGTAGATATAATTAATTTTACCACTTTTGTGTTTTTAACCTTCATACTGGCTTTATAATTGAATAATATATCACCAGTGAAATGTTTTTCCTTTCATAATTTTACTTCTAGTTACAGCCTTTTCTTTCCACTAAGGAATGCCCTTTAACATTTCTTGTAAAGCTTATTTAGAGGTGATTTGTTTTCCTGGACACTCAATCTCTCCTTCAATTTTGAATGATAACCTTTCCAGGTAGAGTATTTTTGGTTGTAGGTTTTTCCTTTCAGAACTTTGAATATTTCATGCCACTTCTGCTGGCCTGAAAAGTTTATGCAGAAAAATATGCTGATAGCCTTATGGGGTGTCTTCTTATATGCAACTGTTTTATTTTCTAGTGGTATTTTTAAAATTCTCCCTTTATCTTTGATTTTTTTCCATTTTAATTATTATGTGTCTTGGTGAGGATCTGCTCGAGTTCATCTTGTTTGGGGCTCTCTTTGATTCCTGGACCTGAAAGTCTGTTTTCTTCCTCAAATTAGGGAAGTTTTCAGCCATTATTTCTTTAAATAAGTTTTCTGCCCTCTTTTCTCTTTCTTCTTCTGAGATCCCTATAATGTGAATGCTATTATACATGATGATATTGTTGAGGTCCCTTAACTTATTCATAGTTTTTTTTTATTCTTTTTTCGTTTTGCTGTTCAGCTTGGTTGCTTCCTATTTTCCTGTCTTCCAGATCACTCATCTATTCTTCTGCCACCTCTAATCTGCTGCTGGTTCTGTCTAGCATATCTTTCAGGTTGGTTACTTTATTCTTCAGCTCTGATTGGTTATTTTTTATGTTTTCTATCTCTTTGTTGAAATTCTAAGTTGATCTGCCATTCTCCTAAATCTAGTATCTTTATGACTATTACTTTGAACTCTTTATCAGGCATATTACTTGTGTCTAGTTCTTTTTTTCTGTGATTTTATTTTATTCTTTCATTTGGGACATCTCCTTCTGTCTCCTCATTTTTCTAACTTGTTTTTTTCCATGCATTAGGTAGATAAGTTACATCTTCTGGTCTTGAAAGTAGTGGCCTTGTGTAGAAGAGGTTCTATCTATGGTGCTATATAGTATACCCCACACATTTTCAGTCACCAGAACCAGTTGTTCTAGAGGTGTCCCCTATGTGGACTCCACCCTCTTGTTGTGGTTGAGTTGAGATTGCTGTAAACACACTGAGGGACAGGGGGACTTCAGCCCAAGTGGCTTTAATGACCCACTTCACCTGTCATGGGTACAGTGGGCAGGGTTTGCTCCCCACACATTTGAGTGACCCAGCTGAAGCCTCTGAGGGCTCACTAGTAGAATAACTGGCACTTAGCCTGGCTGTCTGAAATTAGCTGCTGCGTTAGTTATGGGGACACCAAAGGGCAGGGTTTGTGGTGAGTCAGAAATGGTTTAGAGGGATGCCTGCATAGATAAGCAGGTTGTATGGGGTGGGTCTGCAGAGAAATGCTAGGGCAGGGCACATGGTGCTAGAAAGGTAGATGGAGAATATTAGAATTGGCTTCTGCAAGTTCTTAGCTACCCAGGCTTGGGGAGAGGAAGAAAAATGGCACTTTTGTTCCTGGAGAAATCTGCAGCTCTGTGCCTCTCTGGCAAATATTCTAAAACTGATGAAAAAATGTCTTCACTTTTACCACAGGAGTTTCTTAATTACCGCCTCTCTATTATGTCTAAGGTTGAGTTTCTTAGTGTACTATGGCAAAGACTTGGTTTCCTATAGCCCTCTGGCTCTCCTGGAATTAAGCCCCACTGACTTTCATAGTCAGATGTTATAGGGACTTGTTTTCCCAGTGAAGGTCTCCAAGACCAGGGGTGTCT
This sequence comes from Suricata suricatta, assembly GCF_006229205.1. Taxonomy (NCBI): domain Eukaryota; kingdom Metazoa; phylum Chordata; class Mammalia; order Carnivora; family Herpestidae; genus Suricata; species Suricata suricatta. Next base: position 47,133,288 of record NC_043704.1, read on the forward strand.
GGTGTGGTATATGATCCCCTTCCTCCTCCATGCTTATGATGTCCCTCCCACATATGGTTAGTTGTACCTGAGGTTTCGTTCCTGACCTCATCTCCACTTCCCTACCCTACCCTGTGGCCTCTCTATGACCAGCTGTGGAAGGTGTGCTTTGCCAGTCTCCAGGTCATTTTCAGAGTTTGCTGCAAAATGTAGCTATTGCTTCAGTATCTTCTAATCTGCCATCTTCCTGATCTCTTCCAGGTTCCCCATTTCTTAGTGTCATGAAGAAAAGAAGCCCAAACAAGAAGGAACACAGCCCACCTTGGCTGCACTTGTGGCACAGTGAGATAGGACCTAAAAGAGTGATTTGCAACACATGGTTTAAGAAAGGACTGAGAGGTTGCCATTTTTCCTCCCACAACCACCAACGCGGGCCTCAGAGAGTGGCCTGTGCACAGTGGAGGCAAGACCTGCCTACACCAAACCACACCCATCTGCACTGGGTAACTGCTTTGTTACCAGGAGTCTGGATAGATGCTGTGGAAAAAGCCCTGATCCCAAGATCAGCACTGACACATTGCTGTGATTAACTCTAGATCAATTCTTGCTATTCAGATATATTTTCCCTTATCTCATTCTTATCTCTACCCTTCGCTGGACTGGACACTGGTCATTGGTTTGCTTAAACAGTCAAATTTAATGCATCCTCTTAATGCATATTCTACACCTCTGACATTAACTTCCTTTCTCTCTTTCTCTGGAATAATCAGAGTATATAGTTTCTTTGGGTAACATTATCTTCATTTCTTTCTCCTCACCTCCTACCATATTCTCCTCTGTCTCTCTCTAAATTAAGCCTTTTGGTCTCTCTGCCTGGTCAATGATCAGTTTTGTTTCCTCCCCACCCCTGTCACTTGTCTCTTTGTATATGCTCTTCCATCAGCACTGCCTCCACCCTGCTCTTTATTTGTAGCTGGCATTTCTGGTTTTATGCTTTTAGATGGTCCACTGTCTTTTGTTGTTTTTGTTTGTGTTTCTTTCTCTTTTTTTCCCTTTCAGTTTGCTTGTTTGTTTGATTTGTTTGTGTGCTTGCATGCTTTTGTTCCCTGTCTGTTTGTCTGTCTGCTTTCCTGTCCAGGGCTTCCTTAAGAAAGAGGCCAAAGTACACATGGTGGAGAGTCTCAAATATTACTATAAGTAGGGAAATAAAATAACCAAAGGCTCAACAAGAGAGACCAAGGGACACCATTAAAAGAACATTTCCTTATCGGAGGCCCTGAACAGTCTATGAGCCTCCTATAATACAGCAGTACTCGAGGGGGAGATTAGATAACAAGCTTTTAAAACTGATAAGAGACAGAAAGCTAGCCAAAATGATGAAATGGAAGTACTCTCCTCTAAAGAAATTCCAGGAAGTGATAGCTAAAAAATTGATCAAAACAGATATAAGCAACATATACCAAGAATATAGAACAATAGCCATAAAATTAATCGCTGGGCTTGAAAAAGGCATTGAAGACACCAGAGACACTACTGCTACAAAGATTAAGGACCTTAAAAATAGTTACAATGAATTCAAAAATCCATAAATGAGGTGCATAATAAAATGGAGGCGGCCACTACACAGATTGAAGATGCAGAGAGGAGGATAGGTGAATAAGAAGACACAATTATAGAAAAAGAGGAAGCTGAGAAAAAGGGAGATAAAGTGATCTGGAAGCATGAAAGGAGACTGAGAATTGAGTGATGCAATCAAATGGAACAATATCCATATCATAGGAATTTTATAAGAAGAAGAAGAGAGAGAAAGTGACCGAAAAGGTACTTGAACAAATGATAGCTGAGAACTTCCCCAATCTGGGGAAGGAAACAGACATTGAAATCAAAGAGGCACCGACATATCTTGAATCGATCTTCTGTATGACATATCATAGTGAAACTGGAAAAATATAAGGATAAAAAGAGAATTCTGAAAGCAGCTAGAGATAAAAGGGCCCTAATATACAAAGGGAGACATATCAGGGTGTTTGCAGACCAATCTACTGAAATTTGGCAGGCCAGAAAAGAATGGCAGGAAATCTTCAATGTGATAAGCAGGAAAATATATGTAGCCAAGAATCCTCTATCCAGCAAGCCTGTCATTCAGAATAGGAGGAGAGATAAAAGTTTTCCCAAACAAAAATTGAAGGAATTCATTACCACTAAACCAGCCCTACAAGAAATCTTAAGGGATTTCTATGAGGGAAATATTGCAAGGAACACAAGGTACCAGAGACACCACTACAAGCATGAATCCTACAGAGAACATGAGGACTCTAAACCCATATTTCTCAATGATAACACTGAATGTACATGGACTGAATGCTCCAATCAAAAGATATGGGGTAGCGGAATGGAAAAAAAAAGTCCAAAATTCATGTATTTGCTGTCTACAAGAGACTCATTTTAGACATGAGGACACCTTCAAATTGAAAGTGAGGAGATGGAGAAATATCTATCATGTGACTGGAAATCAAAAGAAAGCTGGAGTAGCCATACTTATATTGGACAAACTGGACTTTAAAGGCAAAACAGTAACAGAGATGAAGAAGGGCATTATATAATAATTACAGGGTCTCTCCATCAGGAAGAGCTAACAATTATAAATGTCTATGCACCAAATTCTGAAGCACCCAAATGCATAAAACAAGTAATCACAAACAGAAGCCATCTTATTGATAAGACTGTGCTAAGAGCAGGGGACTTAAAAATTCCACTTACAGCAATGGATAGATCAACTAGACAGAAAGTCACTAAGGAAACAATGGACCTGAATGACACATTGGACCAGATTGATTTGACAGATATATTTAGGACTCTATATCCTGAGGCTATAGAAATCACTTTCTACTTGAGTGTGCTTGGTACATGTTCTAAGATAGATTACACACTGGGTCATAAAGCAGCCTCCAATAAATATAAAAGAAGTGAGATCATTACCATGCACCCTTCAGATCACAATGCTATGAAACTTAAAATCAACGACAGGAAAATGTTTGGAAAACCTCAAAAACATGGTGATTAAAGAACACCCTACCAAAGAACAAATGGGCCAATCATGCAATTAGAGAAGAAATTTAAAAAATATATGGAAACAAATGAAAATGAGAATAGAACAATCCAAACTCTTTGGGATGCAACAAAGGCAGTCCTAAGAGGAAAGTACATTGCAATTCAGGTCTATTTCAAGAAACTAGAAAAAGAGCAAATACAAAATCTATTAGCACACCTAAAGGATCTAGAAGCAGAGCAGCAAGAGCACACAAAACCCAGCAAAAGAAGATAAATACTAAAGATCAGGGCAGAAATAATATAGAATCCAAAAAACAGCTAAACAGATCAATGAAACCAAGAGTTGGCCTTTTGAAAACATAAACAAAATTGATAAGCCTCTAGCCAGGCTTCTCAAAAAGAAAAGAGAAAGCACCCAAATAGACAATGTCACAAATGAAAATAGATGTATTACAACCAATCCCACATAAATACAAGCAATCATCAGAAAATACTATGAAAAATATGCCAACAAACTGGACAACCTAGAAGAAATGAACAAATTTCTAAATATACACACACTTCCAAAATTCAAACAGGAATAGATAGAGAATCTGAACAGATTCATAACAAGTGAAGAAACTGAATCAATTTTCAAAAATCTCCCAACAAATAAGAGCCATAGGGCAGATGGCTTCCCTTGGGAATCCTACCAGACATTTAAATCAGAGTTAGTACCCATTCTTCTCAAGCTGTTCCAAAAAAGGGACATGAAAGGAAAACTTCTAGACTCATTTTACAAAGCCAGCATCACTTTGATTCCCAAGCCAGACAGAGAACCAGTCAAAAACAAGAACTACAGGCCAATATCCTTGATGAATATGGATACAAAAATCCTCAAGAGACTAGCAAATTGAATTCTACAGCATATAAAAAGAATTATTCACCATGATCAAATGAGATTCATTCCTAGGTTACATGTCTGGTTCAATATTCACAAATCGATGGGATACATCACATTAACAAAAGAAAAGATAAAAACCATATGATCCTGTTGATAGACACAGACAAAATACAGCATCCTTTCTTAATAAAAACCTTCAAGAAAGTCAGGATAGAAGGAGCTTACTTAAACATCATGAAAGCCATTTATGAAAAGCCCATAGCTAATATCATCCTCAATGGGGAAAAACTGAGATATTCCCCCCTCAGATCAAGGACACAACAGGGATGTCCACTCTCCCCACTGTTGTTTAACACAGTGCTAGAAGTCCTAGCATCAGCAATCAGAAAACAAAAGAAAACTAAAGGCATCAGAATTGGCAAAGATGAAGTCAAACTTTTAATTTTTGCAGATGACATGATACTCTACACGAAAAACCCAAAATCTCCACCAGAACCCTACTAGAATGGATCCATGAATTCAGCAAAGTCGCAGGGTACAAAATCAAGTTACAGAAATCAGTCGCATTTTTATACACCAATAATGAAGCAACAGAAAGAGAAATAAAAAAACTGATCCCATTCACAAATGCACAAAAAAACATAAAATACCTAAGAATAAACCTAGCCAAAGATGTAAAAGACCTGTATGATGAAAACTACAGACAAACTATGAAGGAAATTGAAGAAGACAGAAAGAAATGGAAAAACGTTCCATGCTCATGGATTGGAAGCATAAATATTGTTAAAATGTCATTATTACCCAAAGCAATCTACAAATTGAATGCAATCCCAATCAAAATTCCACCAGCATTCTCAAAGCTAGAACAAACAATCATAAAATTTGTATGGAACCACAAAATACCCCAAATAGCAAAGTAATATTGAAGAAGAAAATCAAAACGGGAGGCATCACAATCCCAGACTTTAGCCTCTACTACAAAGCCGTTATCATCAAGACAGTATGGTATTGGCACAAAATCAGACAAATACACCAACGGAACAGAATAGAGAGCCCAGAATTGGACCCACAAATGTACAGCCAATTAATCCTTGACAAACCAGGAAAGAGTATCCAGTGGAAAAAAGACTGCCTCTTTAACACATGGTGCTAGGAGAACTGGACAGCAACATGCAAAAGAATGAATCTAGACCACTTTCTTACACCATACACAAATATAAACTCAAAATGGATGAAGTACCTGAATGTGAGACAGGAAACCACCAAAGCTCTAGAGGAGAAAACAGGGAACAACCTCCTTGACCTCAACCACAGCAATTTCTTACTCGGCACATCTTCAAAGGCAAGGGAATCAAGAACAAAAATGAACTATGGGGACCTCATCATGATCAAAAGTTTCTGCACTGCAAAGGAAACAATCAAGAAAACTAATAGGCAACTCACAGAATGGGAAAAGATAGTTGCAAATGACATATCAGATAAAGGGCTAGTATCCAAAATCTATAAGGAACTCACCAAGCTCCACACCCGCTCCACTCCACAAATAATCCAGTGAAGAAATGGGCAGAAGACATGAACAGATACTTCTCCAAAGAGGACATCCAGATGGCCAACAGACATGTGAAACGATGCTCAGTGTCACTCATCAGTAGGGAAATACAAATCAACACCACACTGAGATACCACCTCATGCCAGTCAGAGTGGCTAAAATGAACAAATCAGGAGACTACAGATGCTGGCAAAGGTGTGGAGAGACGGGCACCCTCCTACACTGTTGGTGGCAATGTAAACTGGTGTAGCCGTTCTGGAAAACAGTGTGGAGGTTCCTCAAAAAACTATCCATAGAACTCCCCTATGACCCAGCAATAGCACGGCTAGGAATTTACCCAAGGGATACAGAAGTGCTGATGCATAGGGGCACATGTACCCCAAGGTTCATAGCAGCACTTTCAACAATAGTCAAATCACAGAAAGAGCCTAAATGTCCTCAACTGATGAATCAATCAAGAAGAATATGTGGTTTATCTATACAATGAAAAAGAATGAAATCTGGCCATTTGTATGAATGTGGATGGAACTCGAGGGTGTTATGCTAAGTGAAATAAGTCAGGCAGAGAAAGACAGATACCATATACTTTCACTCACAAGGGAACAGGAGAAACTTAAAAGAGACTCATGGGTCAAGGGGAAGGGGAAAAATAGTTAAGAAGGAGGGAGGCAAACCATAAGAGACTCTTAAATACTGAGAACAAACTTAGGGTTGATGGGGGTGGGGGAAGGGCAAATGTGGTGATGGGCATGGAGGAGTGCACTTGTTGGAATGAGCACTGGGTGTTATATGGAAACCAACTTGACAGTAAACTATAATAGAAAAAAAAAAGACTAAAAAAAGTGAAGAAGGAAACAATCATAATGATGATATCAGAATAAACACTTTAAAGAGAATGGTTTTGGGGCACCTGGATTGTTCAGTCAGTTAAATGTCTGACTTTAGCTCAGGTCATGATCTCACCATTCCCAAGTTTGAGCCCCACATGGGGTACTCTGCTGACAGCTCCGATCCTGCAGCCTATTTCAAATTCTCTGTCTCTCTCTCTTTCTGCCCCTCCCCTACTCATGCTCTATCTAAAAAATAAACATTAAAAATTTTTTAGTAAAAAAATAAAACTAGATAAAAGAGAATGGTTTTGAATAACAAATTGTCAACGACCATTGGGAAAAAATTGATGAAGTTTCTATATATCTTTATAAAAATGACCCTTTATGTTTTGTAAACTGTCAAATGTCAAATGAAGGATGTTAAAACACCATACAAAAATGATTTTGACTGATTTCCCCGCAAAAAATGGGAGAATTTGATTTATACTTTCTTCATAATATTAGCATACAGCTACAGTATATTTGATATAACCCAATTATAGTACTTGGCTTAATAAATATACTTTTATAATTTTTAGTTCTGTTTTTCAATATAAACTTTTTTCACTGTGAAATGTAAAATCCTGGTTCATATAGAAGTAAATTCACTTTAAGTATCTTTTTGGCAGAACTAGGTTATAACCCTGATGAACCTCAAATAACAAGAGTTATTTCATTTACAGTTTTCTATTTAGAGCTTCTTAGAACATAATGGAAGCCTCTTTGACATATCGCCTAAATTTTTATTTCTAAGAAGTAGAATTAATAATCAATCCTTATCTCTCCTTTTCTGCTTTCTGTCACTACAGAGTGATAACAGCCAACAAAGGATATTGTTTTGTGTTTAAGCCCTAAATTGAACTAATGATTCTATAACAATTTTGGTTGACTTCTCTGATGAAAATCCAGGCTATAAAGACATGCTCTATGTTCTCTAACAGGACAGTAGTTCAGGCTAAATATGAGTCCAACAGATATTAGAGGAAACAGCTTTAACAACAAAGGAAATTTGATTTGGGAGTAGATAATCATTATTATTAGAATGTATCCATTACAGGAACATTTATGGAACAAATATATATTCATGATGACAAATGGGAGAATAATAGTTAATGTCCCGGGATAATGTTGCATCGGCCATGTTCCCAATTCCGTTCAGTATCATGACTTCTTTAAATATCTCTAAGACTCCTCAAGTGCACCTTTTCTGAGAAAGTGCCACTTTTTAACCAGCACTCGGAAGCCAGACATCTAACAGCCTGATATATCCTCTCCACTGAAGCAAGACGTCTAACAGCCTTGATACAGTCTTTCCATTTTTGAAATCCTCAAGTCTCTCCACAGTAAGGGATTTATGACTATTTCTGAAAAATTCAATCATTTCCCCTGTATTTTTTTCCTGGCACTATGTTGAAAGGGTGATTTAAACATTAAGATATATGTGTCATTTACAGTAAATGCAATCAATTTTTTCTCAGAGAGGTGTTATTTGGCCGCCATCTGGCTAAAATAATGAGTTATTTCCTATCTAGTGACAAGACAAAAAGAAAAAAGCAGTGAAGAGGACCACAGAAGAGTATTATTGAATCAACTCTGAACTATAAATCTGGGGAACCGCTTGTGTGCTTGTGCAACAACAGAGAAGTAAGCATGAGTTTTGATGTCAAACAGACTTACGTTCTGGCTCTGAATCTTCTGACCAGTGTATAAACTTTGGGCAAGTATGTAACTATTCTGAGCTTCACCTTCATCATTGCTAAAGTGAAAACAGTAATAGGTTTGTTGTAAGATTGAATGTGGTAATAAACATAGAGTAGTAAGCACAGAGTTGACATAAAGCAGGCAAGTCAATAAGATTATAGATTATTATTATTTTCCTCAAAATATGATATAATCAAGTTATTTTTTTAAATAACTCATGTCATCAAGGAGCACATACATATATCTTATCAGAGACTTAATTATTTGTTCCAATTTACATGGGTCATCAATATGGGGGCTAATATGATATACTGCAGAGTAACCAAATGGTTGAGGTCTCTTAGAAGTATATTTTAAGAGAGGGTTGGAAAGTTAATGTAGCTTGAATCCAGACCATATATAGTAAACATTTTCTATTTCATGTGAATACAAACTAGTTTTAATATACTCTTTGGACAATGGTGGAAAAGAACGCATTTGCCATATCAATGGCTGCAAACCATGTACCTGACTCTATGTTAACCTGCTCTAGGACCCCTACACAGCAGCTGCAATTGGGGCTACAATTTTGTTAAGACTTGCAATAGTTTAGCATTATCCAACAGGATCTCAGATGTTCATGAGCATAAAACTGACAAATTAAATGATAGGTACAACCATCTCTGCCTCTTTGAGGTCTTAATCTCTTCCATTCCTTCTGGAATACGATATATATTTTTTTACCATCTTGACTAGGGGTGAGGTAGGCAATTTCAGTGACTTCACCTAACAGTCCTTACTATGATAGCATTTATTCCACAGGCCAAGGAACTAGTGTGGGAGTTGTACCAATTTCTAGTTGTATGTTTGGAGACAGGGCAACCCGTGTGAGTCGTCCACAGACCACTGCTCCATTTGTTATCTTCTATCCCCATTCTAACAGGGGGACTCTGCGGTGATGCTTTAGATTTCTGGTTATTAATGTCAACTCAACCAGAATCCTTAAAATGTCTGGATATTCTTTTTTTCCTAGTGTATGGTTAACTGATAAATGGTGATAGGTTCCTTCGGAAAATAAGTGAGGGAATTATTACCACATAGAGTTGTTCCTCTGTGGACTCAGCATTTCTGTTAGTCAGTAGGTTCAGGGCCTGAAACTTGCCTCAAGTCTAGAATGTGGGCTAAGGATTGCTGTTTTCCCCATATAGAGCTGGTGCCCTTAGCCTCCTAATCATAGATTATTCATTTCTTTTGGGCGCATAAGTTAAGCAATATCCTTGTTAGTTGTTCACTTATTTATCCCTAATATTGTGCCTTATTAGTTTTTTCATTTCTCTAAAGGTCATACTGAGTTGCCACTCCAGTCTTGACTCTCATTACAATAACTGTGCACAGCTGGCTTCTAATGATTAAGTACCCAGCCTCCATTACCCCTTTTCCAGCCTGGTAATAGCACCTGTCTATCATGCCTTACTACAGGGGAAAGACATCATTGAGCTTCCCATTGACATGGATGTCCCTGTCATCCATACATTCTCTGTTGCTTTGGTAACCAGAATGTCTTCGTAGCCCTCCTAGAAACCTACCTCCTACAAACTGAGGTTTTCTGGGTGTACATAGTGTATCTTCTCTCTCTTTACTTCTCTCTGCCTATTGATCCATATTTCAGCTATTAGTCACAGTAGGTCAAGATTTCCACTTTGTTTGTTTTTTCCTAAGCTCCCATAGATCATCCTAGCAGTATCTTAACACCTATTTTCCTAAAGTTCTGCCAGGGAATTAAATCCTATATCCCAGAAAAGTGGCAAATAAACTGCCTTAACCAACTTTATGTTCTGCTCCCTAATCCAGCACCTCAAGAAGTAATCCTATAAAAACTCTCTTGGCTCCTGCTAATATATGTTAACCAGGCCTTATTGATTCTTTGATATATATATATTTTTTGTCTTTAGCAAATCTAGCCTTTTCCTGTTGGGTTATACTGTAAAATGACCCTAGATATTGTTCTGATGGCCAGGAGAAGAGGTAGAGACAGATCCTGAGAGGAATTTTTATTGTCTTGCAAAGCAGAATGGGGAAGCCCTAGTGTTTAACAGGGATGTGTGGACAATTTCTGTGCTCTAAAGGAATAAGGAGAATTTAGGAATTCAGATTTTTTGATACATTGACACAGTTGGCCACCATCCCTAGACCCAGGATTCAATGTCTTTTCAATAGGCTTCTGATCTTGGCATATCAGATTTGCCACAGTTAAAAAGTCAACTTTCTCTGGAAAGGTTCTTTTCTTCCCTTCCAGCTGCAGGATTTGAAAGTCTCTTTTTGTGCTCCTAAAAAGGCCTCTTGGCTTTCAGAGTTCACATTTAACTAATTATTGATTATCCTCAGCATTTTAATGACTTTCCTAAATGTACCAATAGCACTGAGCAAAGGCTGTATGATTCCATAGTTATTATAATTACTATCCCCAGAACCTTTCAAATTCCTGAGATATTCTCCAAATGGGGCATTTCCCTTCACTAGAATCCCATTTTAGTTCACCATTAGTGAATGCTTTGACTATATGTCACATGTTAAGGTCTATGAGTACTCTACTTGCCAACAATGATGGAGTCACTACCAGTTGGCAAGAGGGAGATCCAATTCACTTCATAGTCTACTTCCTGGAAGCACTCCTGACATAAGCACTTGTCAGAGGGTACATTCTCTATGAGAGAGACTCTGAAATGAAGATTTATATGCAGGATATTTTTTGGTAAAGTGCTCTCGAAAACAACACTACTGAGGAAGGGAAAGCAGTATTGGGCAGACAGAGAAGTTGAACTGCAATGCAGTCCTCCAGCAGAAATCCCAGCCAGTCCTCTGGGCAGTTCCAAAGCTGGGAATGAACCTTCAAAGTAGTCTCAAATGGAAACAATGAGGTTGGACCTTTGTGTCTTCTTCAATAACCAGTTATTAGATGCAGGCTGCCTCAGGGAAGAGAGCAAACTTGGATGAGATGGCTTCCTCTAGCTGAGGGCAATTTTATAGAATGATGTTGCTAAGAGCTATTAGTAACCAGAACTTGTGTAAAGTGGGGCAATAAGTACTGTGTTTCTAGAAGGATAGTATCCAGATTGCACACGATAGCATCCACTATACCCATTATTACTGAACCCAATTTTGGGTAAGTCTAAACCTCTACACACCTATCAGAATCACCCTGGTGGCAAAGTAACTTAGAGAGCCAAGAGAGTTCTCAGATTTTTGACTAGGTAGACACTTTGAGAAAATGGAATCTACCCAAGAAATGGCTCATCTCACATGTCTAAGAGTTTGGTATTACTGCAGCTGCCTTCAGTGTAATTCACAATTTCCTCTAAAGTTCCAAGACAATTACTTAATTCTTCCCAAGAAAATCTCTTCCAATTTTACAAGTGAGGAAGGAATGTCATAATATTTAGAATAATAGAATGAGTTGGTATGTTTTTAGTAAAGCCAACCGCCAACCCTACAATTGAACTTTTTATTAAACTGATCCTCCTGTGGATAAATGGCCAGCAGAGCCAAAGCCCTCTCACCATCTTCTGAGTTTGATCTATGAGCCTGCACAATATAACTTTTCAGGACAAGAATTTCTGTTAACCCTTTGTAATCAGCTGTATTAACACAATATTGCTTTTCCTTCCTCAGTAGCTGTTGTTCCCAAAAGCACTTTACCTAAAAATATTCTGCATACAAATCATATCATCATCCAGTCAGCCAAAATACTTGCTAAATTCCTTTGTCCCTATACAAGAACTATAAGATACTGAGCTATTGCAATATCAGTGACTCCTAAAAGTAAAAAGTGCAATTTCGTTCATCAACATTTAATGTGCTAAATGTGACTTTTCTGGTTTTTTACTATTCATTTTTTAGAGTCAATAATAAATCTTGTAGTAATCATTGAATATCAACTTCCTAGAACTAAAGAATTAACAAAATTCAGAAGCACATTTCTTGGTCTAATTTCAACCTCTGAATTCAGTTTAACTTAGATCCAAATCCCTGCAGTCTTCAAAGAGAACTAGTGAGCCCCTGATACCTATTAGTACCATATTTCTTCTTTTAACTTTATTGAGAGAGAGAGAGAGAGAGAGAGAGAGAGAGAGAGAGAGAGAGAGAGAAAGCATGTGAGCAGGGAAGAGATGTAGAGAGAGAGAGAGGGAGAGGGATAGAGAGAGAGTCTAAAGCAGGCTCCATGCTCAATGTATAGCCCAAAATGGGGCTTGACCCTGGGATAATGATCTAAGCCAAAATTAGGAGTCAGATACTCAACTGCCTGAGCCACCCAGATACCCCAGAAATACCAGATATCTGATGATACTTGTATGACACTTTACCTGAAGTGGAAGGAGGAATCAATGATGCATTGCTATTAATCAGTAAACCATAGAAACTGGTCAAAGGATTGAACAGAAAACTACACTTTAGCTGTCAGCAATATTTAAATACTTTTCAGAAACACTAACATTTGAAGACTTAATCCAAATACAACTTAAACAAACCAATTAATATAAGATATACATAAGGAAATAAGTATCAGCATCTGAATTTATGTTAAACTGTTTATAAATAATGAACAGCTCAGGGAAACTGGTTTTATATACAGTACATTCTTTCTTTGGTGCTTACCATGCATTTGGGAAAATGAAAATGTATTATAGTTGGGAGTCCTTGAACTTCTTTTTGCCAGTGCTTAACAGTTTTTCTGAATCCCGCATTCAAGGAATCACTTGAGACTATGCAGAAGCTTCAAACTTTCTAGACATAACCTAAGGATAGAACTTCTTGGCTTCCTTTTATTCAGAAGAGGCACTAGAAAATTTTTAGGCTCTATTAAAATTCTGTGAGGGTGATACTATTATTCCAATTTCACAGATAAAGATTCTGATACACAGAGATAATAAATATATTGTCCTAAATCATACATTTAGTAATAATAGAGACATCATTCAATCCTGGCCAGTTTTCCTGGTGAACTCATGGCTTTAATTACTTAGCAATTCTGGTTTCTGTCTATATTATTTATTAATAATATTAATAGACCAAGAAGTATCTAAGAAGAGGAATCAGAAATAAAAAACATATTTTTGTTGTTCATTTCTGATTTGAATAATGCAAATTAAGCTATTTATGCCATTTGATCATGGTTTTTCACCGTGTTAGGCATCTGCATTTGTTTGCAAATCTTCACAAGAATCATTACTCTCTATGGACCACAAATGTTTCAGACAGTTAAATGGAACTAGATGGACAATTTTGCTGGTGGTGTTATATTGTTTTGCTATTAAGTTAACAGGAATTGCTTATATATTTTGGATATTAACTTCTCATAAGATGTATGGTTTGCAAATAGTTTCTCTCATTGTGTAGGTTGTCCTTTTACTTTGTTCAAGGTTTCCTTTGCTGTCAAGAAGTTTTTTAGTTAGATGAAATCCATTTTTGCTTTTGTTGCCCATGTTTCTAGGGTTATGTTTGAAAAACATTGCCAAGACATATTTTAGTGAGTTTCTCACTGGTTTGTTCTAGTTTTATGGTTTTAGGTCTTGCATTGAAGTCTTTAATCCATTTTGAGATGACTATGGTGGGTTTATTTCAGGACTTTCTCTTCCATTTCATTGTTCTTTAAGTCTGTTTTTATGCCAGTACCATGCTGTTTTGATTTTATAACTTCGTAACATAATTTGAGATCAGAAAATATGATGCTTCCAGCTTTTTTCTTATTATTCAAGGTTGTTTTGGATATTTGGAGTCTTCAATGGTTCCATATGAATTTTAGGGGTGTGTGTGTGCAAAAAACTGCTACCGAAATTTTGACAGAGATTGCATTGAGTCTGTAGATTCCTTTGAGTGTCACAGACATTTTAATATTAATTTTTTAAATCTATGAACATGAGATATCTTTGACTACCATTTTCTTCTATCTCACCAGTGTTTTACAATTTTCAGTGTACAAATCTTTTACCTCCTTGGTTTAATTTGTTCCTAAGTATTTTATCTTGTATGATACTATTGTAAATGGGGGGGATTGTTAATTTCTTTTTCAGATAGTTTTTATTCATATATAGGTGTGCAACTGATATTTGTATGCTGATTTCTGTGTCCTGCAAACTTCTTAAATTTATTTATTAATTATAAGAGGTTTGTCTTGGTGCAATCTTTAGGGTTTTCTATACATAGAATCATGTCATTTGCAGAAAGAGACTATTTCATTTCTTTCTTTCCAATTTGGATGTCTTTTATTTATTTCTCTTGTCTAATTGTTCTGGCTAGGACTTCCACTACAATATTGAATAGAAGTAGTCAAAGTG
>NC_043704.1:47147731-47156627 GCF_006229205.1 Suricata suricatta
TAGGGTTTTCTATACATAGAATCATGTCATTTGCAGAAAGAGACTATTTCATTTCTTTCTTTCCAATTTGGATGTCTTTTATTTATTTCTCTTGTCTAATTGTTCTGGCTAGGACTTCCACTACAATATTGAATAGAAGTAGTCAAAGTGAGCATCCATGTTTTGTTCCTGATCTTAGAAGAAAAGTTTTCAGTTTTTTACTGTTGAGTATAATATTAGGAATTTTGTCAAATGTTTTTTCTATATCTACTGAGATGTTCACATGATTTTTATCTTTCATTCTGCTAACACAGCATATCATAGTGATTGGCTTGCATATGTTGAATAATCCTTAAATCCAAGGATACATCTCATTTGACCATGATGTACAATCCTTTTAATGTGCTGATGAATTTGGTTTGCTAGTATTTTATCTAGAATTTTTGCAACAATGTTTATCAGACACAATCACCTATAGTTTTTATTTCTTGCAGTGTCATAGTTGAGCTTCAGTATCACATTAATGCTGGCCCCATGAAATGAATTTGGAAATGTTCTCACAGCTACAGTTTTATTGGAGGGATTTGAGAAGGATTGGCATTAATTATTTAAATTTTTGCAGAATTCACCTGTAAAGTCATCTGATCATGGGCTTCTCCTTGTTGGAAGACTTTGATTACTGATTCAATCTTCTTACTTATTATTGGTTTGTTCAATTTTTCTATTTATTGATGGTTCAATCTTGATAGTTTTCAATACTTTTTCATATCCTTAAAACTATGTGTTGTTTTCTTCACATTTAAGGAAGCAGTTACCTTCTCTAATCCTACTAATTGGCTTCAAAAAAGACCTTAACCAGTCAGCCTGGTTAGAGATTCTGATAGTCTCTCAGACTTTTCTTAATGGTGCATCTGCTCCACTTCTCTTACTCATTCTTTGGAGGGAAGATTTAGAATTGTGTGCTTTCCCTTAATTCTGCAAAGCCAGGCTGGGTACTGAGAGTCCCTTGTTTATTTTCTCCATGGCAGTGCACTTAAGTGTCAAGGTTGTGTGCTGTCTCCCAGTCCAACAGAGTTGAGCCAGCTGCTAATGTTTCTGTGTTGCATGTGGGAGCTCCTGGAAAGTCTGTGATGGCTCTCATGTGACATCCAAGGAGGCTTCTTTGTATCCAGTCTACAGAGGAGTGCAGATTGCCAGGAGTTTGCATCCACTCACAGTCAAGAGTCTGCAGATGAGGAGTCCTACAGAGTGGTGGGTGGGGCTCTTGGTGGAGACCTTGAGCAGGTTATAGAATCTGCAGCCTGTTGTTAAGATCCCCTTCTCTCTGCTTCTAATGGTCCTGAGATTTCTCAGCCTTTTCAATCCCTTCAGTGTTCTGGGTGGAGTAAGGCAGAAATGGATCTCTTGGGCAGCAACCTAAAAGATTAGGAAAACTTGGGTCACATTTTGCTCTCACTTTAGTCCATGGGAAAAATCAAGACCTAAAGGAATTTTTCTTCCCCCAGAGGTGTGTTTCCTTGGGAGAGGGGTGACATGGGTGAAGTGGAACTGCTCTCATCTTCTTCAATGCATCTAGTCCCAGATTTTTTGGTCCACCAACATACTGAAACTTTGCAGGTGTACTCTTGGCCTTTCATAAAGGTGTTCTTATCTGGGAATAGTTCTTAAAAATCTGTGTTTCTATGGAGGTATAGTGCTGAGACATTCTATTTCTCCATCTTGCTGATGTCCCTCTAGATCTTAGTTTACTAAGGATTTTATTATGATTTGCTTTCTACATCTACTGAGGTAGTCTTACGGGTTTTCTCTTTTACTCTATTGATATGGTAAATGATGTTTAAAGATTTTTGTGATACTGAATCTTCCTTGAATTCCATAGGCAAACTTTAGCTTCATCATATATATTTTGTGTTTTATACAGTATTACATATTTAGTTTGCTAATGTTCTGTTCAGAATTTTTGCATCTATATCCCAGGCCAATACTTCTAATTTCTTCTACCCTAGTCTGGTTTTGATTTCAAATTTATAATGCCTTATGGAATGAATTGGGGACACCTTACAGTAGTCCTTGACACTTTTAAAGATTTTATATAAGATGAGATGATCTTTTCATTGAAAGCTTATTATTACTCATGTGTAAAACCAGTCAGAACTGATGTTTTCTCTGTGGGAAAATTTTTTCACCAGTAGTTACTTTTTAATTTCTACTATAAGAAAAACAAAACCTAGAAAATTAACCTACAATTTCTTAACTCTTTAATTCAACTTTAAAAACTTATAGTAACTTTGTAACTTAATGCTCTGATGACAAAAACGCATCAATGTCCATTAAAGGATGAAAACTATGTATCTTTCCAAGAAATCTTAATGTTAAAATATCATAATCTCACCCACAGTATATTCATTCATGTTTTTGTGAAGACAATGCTAGCAGACCCACATTACTACTGGTCTTTTTTTTTTTTTTTACTAGTTCTCTTGTCCAAAATTTGAATATTGTAATTATAGTTGTATTATAGTCAAATAACTGCCCCACTTACAAAACACTTTTACTGTCATTTACTTGATTTTTGTTTTTTTTCCCTTTTTGTTATGGTAAACTTAAACTTACCAGGCTTAGTTTAACGAATCTGATGCATTGCTAATCCAGTTTGAGCAACTATCAAATTATAAAAAATAGTGTATCAAATATAATCTCCATCCCAGATCATAATGAAGTTAATATCAAAAATATACATTTTTTATTTTTCATTCTTAATACATCAGAATGTATCTCTAACACAGTAGTTGTAACAATATGGGCTGGTTGACCTACAGTTGTCCCCATCACTCTTTCAAGGAGTTTATTTTCAAATAGTATTAAGATTTTGGTTGCCTTTTTCTTTCCTATTCTCATGAGTAGACAGTGAAGTTTTTTAGAGGCTACATGACATGTGCTATCACAAAGGAATGAATGCAAAAGCAGATAGAATTCATCTGTTTTCTATAAAGAAAGTTATTTTAAAGATTTGCAAAATGTAAAATAGTACCACACTGGTACTTTTCTTTGTTTTGGAAAATGTAATTATTTTTGTGAAACTAATGTGTAACCAGATTATTATTTTTATTTTAAATGAGTTAATATTTTAATTTTTGTGTTTTAATTTATAATACATACATATCAATAGATATAACCATGTAAACAAAATAACTTTAGGGTCCTCAATGATTCTTTAAATTACAAGAAATCCAGAGACCCAAAAATTTGAGAGCAAGTGCTCTCATGTAGAATACCACTCTTAGATAAAAATAAATAAATAAATAAATAAATAAAAACCAGTTCCATTAGTTCATAAAATACTCCAGTCAGAATTCAGCATTCCTCCATTTTGTAATCATTCCTTAAATTTGTTTGTTTAAGTCAGAATGCAAATGAGATCTATATGTCATAATATAAGTTCCTTTAAATCTATAAATTCCTCACTGGCTGGCTTTTGTTTTTGTTTTTGGTTTTCCAGTTTGTTGAAGAGAGTAGGTTGTCTTCCTGTATAGTTTTGGCAGTTTAATTTTTGCTGACTACATCCCCATGCTGTCATTTAACATGTTCCTTTACTCTGTATATTTTCCATAGAATATTATTTACATGTAAAAGCCTGAACAGATTCAAATTTAATATTTTTGGCAAGACACCTCATAGGTATTATAATGTAAGGGGTTCTTTTTCCCTCTTTTTATGATGTTACTAGTCATTGGTGACCATTACCTAGAACTGTTAATTTGCTTGAGGTTACAAAATGATGATATAATATGTCTGGTATTCCTGAAGTTAGTAAACAGTATACCTCCTAAAAATAATTTTTTTTGGTCTAGTTGGGTCTCTTTTTCTCTGTAATTCAGAATAATTGCAGAAAACCTGCTAAATCTACTTGGTCTCTTTGTAGGCCTTCTTCTCTCCATAGTTAAAATAGAACATTTGTGATAATGTTTAGAAGACACCCTTCATATACAGACCCAGTTAAACCAATAGTGAAGAACTGAGCTCTCCTCTTCAGTCTGAGGATAGCCAAATGACTCATGACTCCATGATGGGAGGTAGGGCAGCCAGGAGACTATAGAAAGAAACATCTTCTCACCAAAAAAATATGGGAAGTGTTTTATTTAACACACTTAGAAAACTTATAAGTTGAAAATGATGGTGTATTTCTACTTGTGATTTCATTTTGTTGAAAGCTAACTTTGTCCCTTAGGACAGTAATGACTTTTAAAAGATTACTCCCTGCAATACCAGCAATTTCACTGCTAGCCCTAGAGAAGACCATTAACTTTTACGAGATTGTTTAGTCCAACAGCAGCAGAGTGAAAGTTAAATGAACTTGGAGCAGTAGATGCTGTTAGGGCCTCCTGCAGGATACTGGCTCATCTGGTCCACACGGTCCAGCTCTGTCTTGCTCTACCCATCGCCTGAGTCCCAGTGTACGTTCTTCAAACAGATGCCGTATATTTTGCTTTCACTCTGCATAAATAGTCAGCATAAATTCAAGGCAGCATGTATGTATGTTATCTAAATTCTTAAGTGTTTCATTTCTTGTGAATAAACAACAAAGTATGAAATGTGATTTGTTTTTCTTTCTCTGGTTTCTGGTGAAATCTTCAAAAAAGCTGAGAAGACACGAGTTGTCTGTCAGTGCTTTCAATCAGGTTTCTTTGAAAGCTGGATGAGAGTGTTTGGTGGACTGATTCACAAGGGAGCCTGAGCATGCGTACTTCAGAAGTGACCGAATGTGCTTGCCACTAATTCACATTTGTATGTCTTTTTTTCTGATTCAAACAGGGTGAACAAAATAAATAAACTTTCAAAAACACCGAAGGAATAATATAAAACATTAATTCAACAATGACAAACTTTAGTTATTGAATTCTAAGTATTTTATTTAGAAATGAAAGGATTTTGGAATACAAGAAAATGTCCTCTGTGGCCAAAGATAAAGGTATAGTAACAACAAGGCCATGAAAATGTGCAATATGGTGTTTCATTTTAATAGTGCTTCATTTTACACATTTCTGATGCTAAGAATGATTTCTACTTTATAGGACATAAAGAATTTTTATACATGTTTTCTTAGTGAAAACTAACAAAATTCCCAAGAACTTTCTCCAAAGCCCATGCTCTTTCTTTAATTCAGTCTCTACCTAGGTTTCATTTGTTTGGCTTTGTGCTTTAATGAAGTATTTAAGTATATAAACTCCTGGGTCTTGGACTTCCCAGCCTCCAGAACTACAAGAAAAAAATTTCTGTTGTTTGGAAACTACCCAATCTACAACATTTTGTTATACCTGCACAAACAGCCTAAGGCATTGGGTAATGAGAAAATGGCATCAAGGAGCCTGGGTAGCTCAATCAGTTAAGTGTCCAACTTTGGCTCAAATCATGATCTCACAGTTCATAGGTTTGAGCCCCACATCAAGCTCCACACTGGCAGTGCAGAGCCTGGTTGGGATTCTTGCTCTCTTCCTCTCTGCCCCTCCCCAACTTGTGCAAATAGTCTCTCTCTCTCCCTCTCTCTCAAATGAATAAACTTAAAAAGAAAAGGCATCATTGACAGAAATAGAGATGCTAGATTGAGAATTTTTTCCTCCTTCAAAACTACATAATTTCATTCATCAGATTCAATTAATTAAAAGAGGATTCTTTAACTCTAATCTCAACTAAATCAAACATAACCCAACAAACTGACTGACATTTTCACTTGCATATCTAAAGGGCATATCAATTATAATTTTACCTAACAGAGGTCTTAACTTCCACTCCATGAAAACTGTTCTTTCCTGAATCTTCCTTGTCTCAGTAAATGTCATCACTCTCTATCTAATTCCTCAGGTGAAAAATATAGAGTTATATAGGAGGAAAATTTAGAATTGATTCTTCTGTTCACCGCAACACCATCACTACTATCATACAATCCATCAAAAATGCTTTTAGCTCCACCCAGAACACATATCCCACATCTGTTTACTTCTCTTTATTTTCACTATTTTCATCCTGGTCTAAGTCACTGTTAACCTAGCTATAATTCCTGCCAAAGTCTCCCAGCTGGTCATTTCCCTCCTGTTTGTGCTCCTTTATAATCTGCATAAAAGCCAGAGTAATGCTTTAAAAACATAAAACAGATTTTTCCAACTCCCACCTCAAATTCTTCAGTAGTCTTCTACCCCATTTAGAATAAAATCTAAATTCCATGGCTCATTAGATCCCACATGATCTGACTAGCCCTTACCTGTGAATTCCCCTACCTTTACTGTTCACTCCCCCACACTCTTGCCACATTGCCTTTCTAGAATGGGCCACAATATTTTCTTCCCTGGTGTCTTTGTCCTTGTTGTTCTCTCATGCTGGAGTTGTCTGTTTCTAGATCTCTGAAGAGTTGGTGCCTTCTAGTCACTCAATTTTAGCTCAAATATCAGCTCCTCACTGACATTCAATTGAAGGTAGACTTTCCTACCACCCTAAACCATCACTTTCTATTACAATATACTACTTTTATTGATTTCATAGCATGCATAAAAAAACTCATTTTTAAAATTCTCATTTATTTGGTTATTTTTTATTGCTGCCTTTTTACCCTAATGCCATTCCATGAAGGGAGGATCTAGACTGTCTGGCCCACTCCTCTATTCCTTGTGTCTGGCACACATTTAGCCCTCACTGAATATTTGTGAAAGGAGCAAATTAACAAAGTTCCTCTTGCTGTGAAAATCAATATAATTGTGGCTATATAGTATTCCCATTCTGTTAGCCTAAAAGATGGAAAAATTTGAGGGTGAATGTACACTTTTGTGCAAGCATTGTTAGAGATCCAGATCTGCACAGTGAAAAACTTAGTCACATAAAAGAAAACAAAGATTAAATTGTAGGGAATATTTGGAGACATGTGTGGACAGTTATGCCTCCCATGGGCTCTGAGAGTCTATAAAAAACAGAAGCCCAGGCCATATCCTGGCTAATGTGCTACTGCTTTCTACAGAAAGGGGAAAAGACTTGGCTTGTGGTCTAATATAGCAGGAAAGTGGCTTGAGAGACAGCAGGATTGATGCTTTCCAATGTGACAGGACCTCTCACCCTAGACTCCCAGAGGGCAGAGAACAAGGACCACATAACCACCAAGGCCAGTGTTCTGACTTCTGGCAAATATACAGGTCCCCGGGTGAGTAATGAGTTAGGCCTGGCAGATTACATGTTGCCCCAAGAAGAGATGAAGAGAAACAGAACGGGGATGGACAAGTGCCCATGGGAAAAGAAAAGTATTAGCTCTCACACAAACCACTGTGCCCCAAGTGACTGGCTTAAACAGAAATCTGGCATCAAGAAAGGGAACTGAAGAAAGCAAAAAATAGCAGACAATCCCCTCCCCTCTCATTCTTTAACTTTCTGATGAAGGAATAAAACATTGCTACCAGATGTATGATGTGATGACATTAATTATCTTATTCTTCATTCATCAAGACAGAATTGATTCATACCATTATTAACATAAGACCACTTTAGAAAAAAGTAGTATATTGCAGTTATTAGTCATTCAAACTCTGGTCTCACACAAACATGGACTCAAATTATGCTTTTATCACTTAGAGCCATGACACTTAACAGTGTGGATACTTTACTACATAAGAATGGGTAAGGAAAACATAGACAATTCATGTAAAAAGTTTAATCCATCACCTGGAACAAAGAGTTCTTAATAAATAATAAAATATAAGCAAGATATAAAATTACAATTTTACTATCTTTTTTTATTCTCCCAGTGGACAAAGCAAATGGCTTAAACAAACGTAAATTTTCTTCACAAAGAGTCTATGGATGTTTTGCATTGGAAAGAATTTGAGAAGCTGCAAAAAGTAATTGTTCTATAGTTAAAATATGTGTAGGTCTAGATATGCCCTTGAAATCAAGCATGAGCTGCAGAATTTAATTATTAAGAGCAATAATCAAATAGTGAATGAATAAATATAATTTTAGAATTAAAGAGAGACTTTACTCCCATTCAATGTACTATTATTTTCTACTCATCAGTTTAGCAAGGAATAAAAAGCTGAATGATGACTTCATAATTATAGCATATAAGGAAACAAATAACTTATACACTTTTGTTGGAAGCATGAGTAAATGCAAACTCTCTGGGGAACAATGTCTCAATATGGGCCAATAACTTTAAAAATTATTCTTCTTTGTATATATAAACCACATCTTCTTTACCCATTCATCAGTTGATGAACATTTAGGCTCTTTCCATAATTTGGTTATTGTTGAAAGTGCTGCTATAAACATTGGCATGTGCCCCTATGAATCAGCACTCCTGTATCCTTTGGATAAATATGTGGAACTTGAGAAACTTAACAGAACGCGATGGGGGAAAGAGAGGGAAAAAAATAGTTATGAACAGAGAGGGAGAGAGGCGAATCATAAGAGACTCTTAATCATAAGAGACTCTTAAATACAGAAAACAAACTGAACACATGCAAAGATGGCGGAGAGGAAGGGAGCTCTGTAAACTCCATCTGCCCCATCGATTGAACTGAGAAGGATATTACTCTCATCTGCCAAAGCAGGAGAAAATACGGACTCCAGAAAGAATAGAACCTCAAGGATACCTGAGTGAGTGCAAACTGGTGAGATCTGAAAACGGGCCAGCCCGGGAAGGACAGGGGAGGCAGGATCCCCAGCCCAACGCGGGGCAAGCGCGCGCAGAGCCCGAGAGACAAAGGGAAGAGACAGAGAGTCTGAACAGGCTCATAGTACAGTCTCTGGGGAAGAGGTACTGTCTCTGGGGAAGAGGTAAAGAACATTTGGCCGCGCTTGGAGAGAGGGACCCACTCCATAGATAACTGCTGGGTAGCCGGAATCCCGAATCCGGGTGGTGCAAAAGAAGTTAACAGCTTCC
>NC_043704.1:47156727-47164217 GCF_006229205.1 Suricata suricatta
CATGTACCCCAATGTTCATAGCAGCAATGTCAACAATAGCCAAAACATGGAAGGAGCCTAAATGTCCGTCACCTGATGAGTGGATCAGGAAGATGTGGTATATATTCACGATGGAGTACTACATGGCAATGAGAGGGAATGACATATGGCCCTTCGTAGGAAAGTGGATGGACCTTGAGGGTGTCATGCTGAGCGAAGTAAGAGAAAGACAGAAACCATATGTTTGCACTCATAGGTCTAACAGGAAAACATGAGAGACCTAATGGAGAACCAGGAGGAGCGGAGGAGGGACAGAGAGTTGGGGAGAGAGAGAGGGATACAAAACTTGAGAGACTATTGAATGCTGAAAATGAACTGAGAGTTGAGAGGGAAGGGGGAGGGGGGAAAAGGGGTGGTGGTGGTGGTGGAGGGCACTTGTGGGGAAGAGCACTGGGTGTTGTATGGAAAACAACTTGACAATAAAATATTGAAAAAACAAAAAAAACAAATAAAATAAAATAAAATAAAATAAAAAAATAAAAACATCCTCAGAGTCATAAAAAAAAAAAGAAAGAAAACAAACTGAGGGTTGATGGGAGGGAAATGAGGAAGAGGGGAAAATGGGTAATGGGCATTGAGGAGTGCACACGTTGGCATGAGCACTGGGTGTTGTATGTCAGAAATGAATCACAGGACTCTACCCCCAAAACAAAGAGCACACTGTATATACTGTATGTTAGCTAACTTGACAATAAATTATATTTAAAAAAATATTCCTCTTGATCCAACAATCTCATTCCCGGTAGCTTATCCTAAGGAAATAACAGAGGAGTTACATAAAGATACATGCATAAGTGTCTCATTTTAGGAATTTTTCAAACAGTCCTTACCCCCCAGAAAACTTAATTGTCCATTACTTGAAATTTTTTTTAATTATAGTAAATATTTTGTGCCCACCAAAAATAATAAGTAAATAGACTGACTTTAAAATGATCATATGTTATTCATTTAACAATTATACTATAGAAGAGAAGCTGGGAGGATGGCAGAGTAGGAGGATCCTAAGTTCACCTAATCCCATGGACACAATTAGATAACACTCATATCAGCGTTAATAACCAGAAAATGACCAGAGACTGGCAGAACAAAGTCCACAATAAAAGGTAGAGAAGAGGCCACAATGAAGAGGGTAGGAAGGATGGAGAGGTGTTGGGGAATAAAATAGACCATGGCTGTCTGTAGTTGGGAGGGAGCTGTGGGCAAGAAGAAGGGTGATAAACAGATTATCACACCAGAGAGCCTGTATAGGGAACATGAATCCCCCTAATATTTTGGTTTGAAAGTGAGAGGGAATAGATTTTGTGAGTTCTTAAAACCAAAGAGACTTAAAGCCTGGAATTGTAAAAATCAGTTCTAGGAGAGCCTGGAGAGTGGAAGGAAGTGGAGTCCCCTACCTTAAAGAGACAGCACAAGAAAAAAAAAAAAACAGCCCACAGCAGAAGCAGCAGTTTGAAAAACTCATGGGGTATATACTCATCTCAGAGGGAGATTCCTCCAGCAACAAAGGAGTTGGCAGGTGACATCTCCTTCCTCCACTCCTCATGACAAACACATGGTCACCTATAGGAGCCACACAGTGCCCATATTCACTACCTTATTTACATCAAGCCCTGCTTCCCAGCTCTTCAGCAGGTTCACCCTTCTCAGTCATGCCCACTTCAACTTACCTACTCGTGCTGTAGGTTCTCTCCCTAAGAAGACTAGTGCCAACAGTGTACCTCCCACCCTGTGCATTTTGGTGGTGGCAGTGGCAACAGGCACCCTGTGCAAGCCCAAGCCACAACTAGTTAAAACTTGTTAAAAATGGGAAAGAACCCATAAAACTTGGTGATGCCCCATCCCAACCCTGTTCATAAAGGCAAAAAAAGCCTATGCAGATGACTGGAATGAAGGAAAAAGCAACCAGGCAAAAGAGCAGGGCACAGGTAACACATATAGGAGACACCTCCTGAGGTGCCAGGTTCTGGGTAACTGGGGAAACTGCATTGCAGGGCACTAAGGACTTTTTCTTTCTAAGGCCATTACTTTCAAGAGCAGAAAAACATAGCAGACTCTCTTAATGCACAGAAACAGACATAGAGAGTTAGAAAAAAATGAGGAGATAGGGAAATATGTCCCAAATGAAAGAAAAGGACAAAACCACAGCAAGAGACCAAAGTGAAACACACAGAAATAATATGCCTGATAGAGAATTTAAAGTAATAGTCACAAAGATATTTACTGGACTTGAGAAAAGAGTAGAGAACATCAGTGAGGCCTTTAACAAAGATATTAAAAAGAACCAATCAGAGATGAACACAATAAATGAAACAAAAAATACACTAGGGAGAATAAACAGCAGGCCAGAGGAAACAGAGGAGCAAATTAGTGACCTGGAGGTCAGAGTAATGGAAAGTAATCAAGCTGAACAGGTAAGAGAAAAAATTTTATAAAATGAGAATAGACTTAGGAAACTCAGCAACTCTATCAAGGGTTATATGGATCCCAGAAGGAGAAGAGAGAGAAAAGGGGGCAGAAAACTTAATTGAAGAAATAATAGCTGAAAAATTCCCTAACCTGGAGAAGGAAACAGATGTCCAGATCCAGGAGGTGTAGCGACCGCCTGACAAAATCAACCCAAGGTTGTCCACATCAAAACACATAGTAATTAAAATGGCAAAAAGTAGATAAAGAGAAAATTTTTTAAGCAGCTAGAGAAATGACAGTTACAAACAAGGGAAACCCCATAAAGCTATCAGCAGATTTTTTTTAGCAGAACAAGGCTGAAGGGAATGGCACGACATATTCAAAGCACTCAAAGGAAAAATATGCACCCCAGAATACACTATCCAGCAAGGCTATCATCAAGAACAGGAGAGATAAGAAGTTTCTCAGACAAATAAAAGCTAAAGGAATTCATAACCACTAAAGCAGTCCTGAAAGAAATGCTAAAGGGTACTCTCTGAATGGAAAAGAAAGATCATAAGAGTATGAAAAGTAGGAAACACAAAAGCAGTAAAAAATATATATGGAGAGAGAGAGAGGGAGAGAGAGAGAGAGAGAGAGAGAGAGAGAGAGAATGAACATGAGTGGAGGAGAGCAGCAGAGGGAGAGATAACAATATTAAGCATGCTCACCACTCAGTGTGGAGCCTGACACAGGGCTCAATCTCACAACCTGTGGATCAGACCTGAGACAAAATCAAGAGTCAGACACTCAACAGACTGAGCCACCCAAGTACCCCAAATCAATATTTTTTATGAAATAAATATACATAGAAACTCACCATAAGCACCTTGATTGAATCCTGCTTATATGGTTTATTCAGACGTGGAAACAATGTCTGAACTGTGCATAATGGATGAAATGGTTACTCCATCTCCATTTACAATGTCTTAATATTGCTCTTTTCTTTCCCATGTGTAGAACTGCTCATATTACTAAGAGACCACAGCAGCAAATCAATGGGATGGGACAAAGTACACATTAAAACAAAGATGGTAACAAGAGAAAAAGAAGGGCATTATATAATAATAAAGGGAACATTTTAATAAGATATAACAGTTTTAAATATTTATGCACCCAACATGAATTCACCCAAATCTATAAAACAGTTAATAGCTAACACAGAAGAACTAGCCAACTGTAATATAATAATAGTGGGGGACTTTAACACCCCACTTACATCAGTGTGCAGATGAACCAAACCAAAAGCACCAAACAGGGAAACAGTGGCTTTGAATAACACACTGGACTAGATAGACTTAACAGGCATATTCAGAATATTCTACCCTGAAGCAGCAAAATATATATTCTTTTCAAGTGCAGATGGAACATTCTTCAGAATAGGTCACATAGACCAAAAAACAAGTTCCAACAAATTAAAAAATGTTAAAGTCTATCAGGCATCTTTTTTGACCACAACACTATGAAACTAGAAATCAACCACAAGAAAAATTTGAAAATAACAGATGAGGTTATCTACCATGCTAGTAAATAATAAACGGTCAAAAAAGAAATCAAAAAGCACATGGAAAGAAACGAAAATGAAACTACAATTGTCCTGAATCTTTGCAATACAGACAAAGCTGTTTTAAGAGAAAAATTTATAGCAATATAGGCCTACTCAAAAAGCAAGAAAAACTTCAAATAAACAATCTAACCTTATATCTAAAGGAGCTAGAAAAAGAAAAACCAAACCCACAAACCAGCAGAAGGAAGGAAATAATAAAGATTAGATTAGAAATAAATGATATAAAAACTTTTAAAAAACCACACTAGAACAGATGAATGAGCCCAGGAGCTAGTTTTTTGAAAAGATCAACAAATTGATAAACCTCTACCAGATTCATCAAACAGACAAAGAACTCAAATGAACAAAATCACAAATGAAAGAGGGCAAATAACAACTGATACCACAAAAATACAAATGACTGTGAGAGAATATTATAAAAAATTATATGCCAACAAATTGGACAATATAGAAAACAATGGGTAAATTCCTAGAAATATATAACAAAATGAAGCAGGAAGAAATAGAAAATTTGAACAGACTGATTACCAGCAATGAAATTGAGTCAGTAATCAAAAAACTCCTAACAAACAAAAGTCCAGGAACAGACAGCTTCACAGGAAGATTCTACCAAACATTTAAAAGAGTTAATACCTATTCTTCTCAAACTATTCCAAAAATATAGAAGAGGAAGGAAAACTTTCACATTCATTCTATAAGACCAGCATTGCCCTGCTACCAAAATCAGATAAAGGCACCACAAAAAAAAGAGAACTGCAGACCAATATCTCTGATGAACATACATCCAAAAATTCTCAACAAAATATTAGTTACCTGAATTCAAGAAAACATAAAAAAAACATTCACCATGATCAAGTGGGATTTATTTCTACGATGCAAATGTGGGTCAACATTCACAAACCAATCAATGTGATACCTCACATCAGTAAGAGAAAGGATAAAAATCACATGATAATTTCAAAAGGTGGAGAAAAATAAACATCTGACATCAAAAGGTGGAGAAAAACAAACATCCATTCATGATAAAAATTCTGAACAAAGTAGGTTTAGAAGAGACATACTTCAACATAATAAAGTCATACATGTAAAAACACGGCTAATATACTCAGTGGTGAAAAACTGAGAACTTTTCTTCCAAGATTAGAAATAAGAAGAGATATCCATTCTCACCATTTTTATTCAACTTAGTACTGGAAGTCTTAGCCACAGCAATCAGACAACAATAACCAATTGAAAGGCATCAAAACTGATAAGAAAGAAATAAAAATTTTGCTACTTGCAGATGATATGATACTATATAGAGGAAACCCTAAAGACTCCACCAAAAAACTACTAGAACTGATAAATGAATTCAATAAAGTTGTAGCAAACAAAATCAATATACAGAAACCTGTTGCATTTCTATATACTAATAATGAAGCTTCAGAAAGAAAAATTAAGAAAAAAGTCCCATTTTCAATTGCACCAAAAATAATAAAATACCTAGGAACAAACCTAACCAAAGGGGTAAAAGACCTGTACTCTAAAAACTATAAAACCTTTACAAAAGAAATCAAAGATGACAGAAAGAGATGGAAAGATATTCCATAATCATGGATTGGAAGAAGAAATTTGTTAAAATAGTTATACTACCCAAAGCATCTACCCATTCAATGCAACCCTTATCAAAATACCAATAACATTTTTCACAGACTAGAACAAACAATCCTAAAATTTAAATAGAACCACAAAAGACCCCAAATAGCCAAAGCCATCTTGAAAAAGTAAAACAAAACTGAAGAGGCATCCAATTCCAGACTTTAAGTTATATTACAAAGCTTTAGTGATCAACAGACTATGGTACTGGCACAAAAAATAGACAATAGATCAATAGAACAGAATAGAAGGCCCAAAAATAAACCTACAGATATAGGGTCAATTAATCTTCAACAAAGGAGGTAAGAATATGCAATGGGTAAAAGACAGTCTCTTCAATAAATGATTTTTGGAAAACTGGACAGCTACATGCAAAAGGAAGAAATTGGACCACTTCCTTACACCATACACAAAAATAAACTCAAAATAGATGAAAGACCTAAATGTGAGACCTGAAACCATAAAAATCCTTGAAGACAGCACAGGCAGTAAGTTCTCTGACAATGGCTGTGGCAATTTTTTTCTAGATATTTGCTGAGGCAAGGGAAACAAAAGTAAAAATAAACTATAGAGACTACATCAAAATAAAAAGATTCTGCACAGAAAAGGATACAATCAACAAAACTAAAAGGCAACCTATGGAATGGGAGAAGGTATTTACAAATGACATATTCAATAAAAGGTTAGTATTCAAAACATATAAAGAACTTGTACAAGTCAGCACCAGAAAGATAAGTAATCCAATTTAAAAATGGGCAGAAGACATAAACATTTCTCCAAAGGCATACAGATGGCCAAAAGACACATTAAAGACGCTCAACATCACTGATCATCAGGGAAATATAAGTCAAAACTACAATGAGATATCACCTCACACTTGTCAGAATGGCTAAAATCAGAAGTACATATAACAACAGGTGTTGGTAAAGATGTGGAGAAAAGAGAAACCTCTTGCTGGTAGCAATGCAAACTGGTGCAGCCACTGTGGAAAACAGTATGGAGTTCCTCAAAAAGTTAAAAACAGAATAAGTCTATGATCTAGGAATCACACTAGTGAGTATTTACTCAAAAACTCCAAAAACACACAAAAAGGGATACATGCACCCTATATTTATTTCAGCATTATTACAATAGCTGACTATGGAAGCAACCCAAGTGTCCATTGATAGATGAATGGATAAAAATGTGCCATATATACAATGAAATATTATTCAGCCATAAAAAGAATAAAATCTTGCCATTTGCAATGACATGAATGTATCTAAAGAGTATAATGCTAAGCAAAATAAGTCAAAGAGAACTATGATATAATTCCACTCATATGTGGAATTTTAGAAGCAAAACAAACAAGGAAAAGAAAAAAAGACAGAGACAAATCAAAAAAAGCTCTTAATACACAGAACAAACAGAAGGTTACCAGAGGGGAGGTGGGTGGGAAATGGGTGAAATAGGGCAAGAAAATTAAGGAAACACTTATCTTGATGAGCATCAAAAAACATATGGAACAGATGAATCACTATATTTTATACCTGAAACTAATATAACACTGCATGTTAACGATACTGGAATTAAAATAAAATTAAATTTAAAAAATAAATAAGAATTATAGAAAAGTTTACAGTATTATCTAATTTTTATTAAAAATAATCAATGTACAGAAATCAGTTGCATTCCTATACATCAAAAATGAAGCAGCCGAAAGAGAAATTAAGAAACTGATCCCATTCACGATTGCACGAAAAACAATCAAATACCTAGGAATAAACTTAACCAAGGATGTAAAAGACCTATATGATGAAAACTA
>NC_043704.1:47164317-47167379 GCF_006229205.1 Suricata suricatta
TCATTCGATAGGTCTGTACCACTCTGATAGGTTTCCCTTTGTATGTGAGGGCCCTTTTCTCCCTAGCTGCTTTCACAATTCTCGCTTTATCTTTATATTTTGCCAGTTTCACTATGATATGTCGTGCTGAAGGCCAATTCAAATTACGTCTTAAGGGGGTTCTTTGTGCCTCTTGAATTTGAATGTCTATTTCTTTTCCCATATTTGGGAAATTCTCAGTTATAATTTGGTCAAGTATCCCTTCAGGCCCTTTCTCTCTGTCTTCCTCTTCAGGAATTCCTATGAGCCGGATGTTGTTCCGTTTGATTGTGTCACTCAGGTCTCGAATTCTCCTTTCCTGCTCCTGGATTAATTTCTCTCTCTTTTTTTCAGCTTCATCTTTTGCTAGAACTATATCTTCTAATTCACCTATTCTTCTCTCTGCCTCGTCAATCCTTGAGGTGGCTGCCTCCAGTTTGTTATTCACCTCACCTATAGCCTTTTTTAACTCATCAGTTGATTCTTTGATGCTTTTCTCAACATCAGCGATTAATTTTATGACAATTTTTTGAAATTCTTGATCCAGTATGTTGTCTAGATCTGTCTTTAGCAGTCCTGTGGCTGTGACTTCCTCTTGGAGGTTCTTCAGGGGAGAGTTCCTTCGTTTGGTCATTTTTGCTAGTTTTCTGTTTCTTGTCACCTTTAGAAGCTCGTTGTGCACTGTGCACCTGTTAGTATTTCTCTGTTAAAGGAAGCTTATTGACTGTCCAGAGCCTGTCATTTCAGGAAATAGTCTTTTAATGGTGTGTCTCAGTTTCTCTTGTTGTGCCTTTGAATATTTTATTTCCCTACTCAGCAGTATTTGGGACTCACTGTCTTGCACACTTTGGCTTGTTTCTCGGTGTAGCCCTAAGAAGGAAAACAGACAGACACACACAGAGGGAACAGTAACACACAAACGCACAGACGAATCAAACAAACAAACACATTACCAGGGGGAAAGAAAATAAAGAGAATGGAGAGGAAAGAGACAAAAAGAGGAGAAGAATAAAGGAAAAAGAAAAAGAAGGAAAAAAATTAAAAAAAAATTAAAGGGCGTCAGAGACAACAAAGGACAGTGGAGAGTCTAAAAGTGTATGACCAGTTGAGGGGAGAGGTAGGGATGAGATATATTCTATATATAGAAGAAAGGAGAACAAAAAGGTGGGGGGGAAGGAGAAAGGAAAATAAGGAGTAAAAATTTTTAAAAATTTAAGTAAAAAAAGTAATAGTAATAATAAATACATACAGAAAAAAGCGAAAATAAAAAAATGAAGAAAAAAAGAAAAAAATTATTAAAAAAGCCAAAAGAACAACAACAACAACATCTAAAAAAAACCAAAAAAAATGGCAGCTCCCCCTCTTGGATACCTGTGGTTTGATGTGGTAGGTCTTGGAGGCTGCTCTCAGAGGCTCCGCCTTGGTGTCTGCAGAGATTAGATAGGCATGCTGAACTATGAACTGTAGGCCACTCTAATGAGTCAGATCTCCTTTTGCTGTGGTTGAGCCAAGTTGTATTTTCAAGGCCTGCCTCGGTTCAATGTTCCAGTCCATGCACTTTTTATGCTACCACAGATGAGATGTTTTTGTTTGGGTTGCTGGCTTCTTAGGGGGAGGAATCAATTTGTCTTGGCTCAGGCTGGGATTTCGGCTGCCCCTGCCTGGGGCGAGATGCGCAGCACGAGGTGATGTGCGTGTGCACAGTCACAGACCCAACCCCTGGCAGGGATCCCGTTAGCCTTGGGGGAGGAATGAGGGTGTAGCTGTTGCCGGAGGCAGCACCTGGAGCTGCTGGAAATGAGCTGGTAGCTCCTGTAGCCTGGGCGCACACCCAGGTCTCCACCACCACCAACTCTCTGCAGGGATCGTGTAGAGGTGGGGGCTATTTTTTCCCACTGTTGGCACCCAGGATTCAGGGTTCGTGCGGCCAATGCTGGGGGTGAGATGCACTGTGGAAATGAGGTGCATGGTCCCACTCCCAAAACCGAGGTCAAAGTGAGCGCCCCTGACACTGCCACTGCAGTGGTTTCCGACTCCTTGCCAAGATGGCACTGGGCTGGAAGCTGTTCCTTCCCTTGCGCCAACTGGGTTCGGGATTTGGGCTACCCAGCAGTTATCTATGGAGTGAGCTTCTCCAAGCACAGTTAAGCGTTCTTTACCTCTTCCCCAGAGACAGTACTATGAGCGTGTTCAGTCTCTCTGTCTCTTCCCTTTGTCTCTTGGGCTGCGCGCGCTTGCCCCGCATTGGGCTGGGGTTTCCACCTCCCCTGCCCGTCTCAGGCTGGCCCGTTTTCCAATCTCCCCAGTTCGCGCTCACTCACTGAGGTATCCTTCATGTTCTCTTCCTTCTGGAGTCCGTATTTTCTCCTTCCGCTCTTGCAGATGAGAGTAATGTCCTTCTCAGTTCGATTGATGGGGCAGACAAAGAATCCTTTATCCAGCAAGCCTGTCATTCAAAATAGAAAGAGAAATAAAAGTGTTCCAAAATAAACAAAAACAGAGAATTCATGACCACCAAACCAGCCCTACAGGAAATTCTAAGAGGGACTCTATAAGGGAAATGCTGCAAAGAATACAAAGTACCAGAGACGCCACTATAAACATGAATTCTAGGGAGAACACAATGACTCTAAACCCACATTTCTCAATAATAACACTGAATGTAAATGGACTGAATGCTCCAACCAAATGACACAGGGTAGCAGAATGGATAAAAAAACAAAGCCCATCTATTTGTTGTCTACAAGAGATTCATTTTTGACCGGAAGACACCTTCAGGTTGAAAGTAAAGGGATGGAGAAATATCTATCATGCGACTGGAAGCCAAAAGAAAGCTGGAGTAGCCATCCTTATATCAGAGAAACTGGACTTTAAAGTAAAGGCAGTAAAAAGAGATGAAGAAGGACATTATATAATAATGACAGGATCTCTCCATCAGGAAGAGCTAACAATTATAAATATCTATGCGCCAAATTTGGGAACGCCCAAATACATAAAGCAACTAATCACAGAAAGAAACAATCTCATTGACAAAAATGTGCTCA
>NC_043704.1:47167479-47172113 GCF_006229205.1 Suricata suricatta
CATGCACTGCCAAAATTCAAACGGGAAGAGATAGAAAGCATGAATAGACCAATAACCAGTGAAGAAATCGAATCCGTTATCAAAAATCTCCCAACGAATAAAAGCCCAGGGCCAGATGGCTTCCCAGGGAAATTCTACCAGACATTTAAAGCAGAGCTCATACCCATTCTTCTCAAACTATTCCAAAAAATAGAAATAGAAGGGAAGCTTCCAAACTCATTCTACGAAGCCAGCATCACCCTGATACCCAAACCAGACAGCGACCCAGCCAAAAAAGAGAGCTACAGACCAATATCTTTAATAAAAGAATTGAGTAATGAAAAAGGAAAAAGAGGTAATAATGACAAGGAAATAAATATGAAACAAGTGAAGAAAAAAAGTTTTTTTATATTAAAAAAATAACAGCAGCAGCTCCCCTTGGTGGATGGGCGTGGTTTGATGTGGTAGGTTTTGGAGGCTGTTCTCAGAGGCTCTGCCCCTGCCTGAGGGAAATGAGCAGCAGGAGGTGAAGTGCGCATGTTCACAGACTCAATTGCGGAGTCCCACCCCCAGCCAGGGTTGCCATTGCAATGGGGGAAAGGAAAAAAAAAAAAGCTGAGTCTGTCTTAGTTTCCGATAGCTGTTGCTCAAGGCGCAGTGTGCTGCTGAAAATGAGCTGGGAGCTCCTGCAGTCTATGCGTGCGCCCAGGCCTCCACCCGCCACTGACTCCTTGTCGTGAGTCCGGTAGATGTGGGCCCTATTTTTTCCCTGTGGGCACCCGGGATTCGCGCAGTCCGTGCAGGGGGCAAGGTGCGCTGTGGAAATGCGGTTCGTGGTCCCGTTCCCAAAACCAAGTTCGAATTGCTCACCCCTGGGGCAGCCGTAGCCCTGACCGCTTCTCGCTGGGAAGTCCGCCCCATTGGCGCAGCCGCGCTCAGGCTGGTTTTCGCCGGGAAGTTCGTTCCCCTGGCTCAGCTGTGCTCCGGCCGCTTCTCGCTGGGAAGTGCGCTCCCCTGTCTCTTCCCTTTGTCTCTCGGGTTCTGCACGCTTCGCCCACATTGGGCTGGGGATCTTGTCTCCCCTGCCCGTCCCGGCCTGGCCTGTTTTCAGATCTCCCCTGTTCGCCCTCACTCACTGAGGTATCCTTCATGTTCTCTTCCTTCTGGAGTCTGTATTTTCTCCTTCCGCTCTTGCAGATGAGAGTAATATCCTTCTCAGTTCGATATATGGGGTGGACAGAGTTTACAGAGCTCCCTTCCTCTCCACCATCTTGGCTCCTTCGTCTTATCCTTTTGGATCCAATAGAGTGCCGTGACCTCTCTACTGGACTCCCAGGGCTCCACAAAGGTATTCTCATCTGTGGTTCGTTATTAAAATCAGTTTTTCTGGTGGGGGGTGGTGGAGATGAGGGCAGAAAAGTCCTATTCTGCCATTTTATGATATCACTCTACAAATTTCAATACTATTTAGTCTTGCTCTCTTTTACCTCTCCCTGGAGTATCCTGATGATACAAGCGTTAGATCCTTTGTTATTGTCCCACAGGTTTAAGAAGGTATGCACAGTTTCTTTTTAGTTTATGTTGTCTGGGTTGTCCAGAATTGGTGAATTCTATTGATGAGTCCCCAAATTACGTGATTTTTATCCTGTAGAGCTTTTCATATTATATTCTGGATCTTCTTATATTTTCTGTTTTAGCTAGCTTTTAGACACCACTTTGATAGAGCAAAGGAGGATTTTACTTCTTATTGTTGCCAGATGGAGGTAGAAATACATGTTTGCCACTTGGCTTCTATTAACACTTGGACTCGGGTACTGCTTATTACTGCTGGAGTGAGTGCAAGTTCTGGCTCTTCATATGGTCTCCACTGACACAGATGTGTGGTGGACTTACTATTCTGGGTGATAGCGGAAGTTCTGACTCTTTACCAGGCCTTATCTGTTACTGCCCTAACAGGTAGGGTGGAAGGAATCTCACTACTATTAAGGGTGGAAGTCTAAGCTCCCCATTCAGCCTTTGATATCATAGTTAAGAGTAAAACCATAGTTTTTCTGTGGTGTTTGTCTACAATAAAA
Source organism: Suricata suricatta (assembly GCF_006229205.1). NCBI lineage: Eukaryota > Metazoa > Chordata > Mammalia > Carnivora > Herpestidae > Suricata > Suricata suricatta. The sequence continues at coordinate 47,169,534 of NC_043704.1, forward strand.
GGGTTGTTGTCTGTCAGGCCATTTTGTCCCTTTCCTAGACTTCTTGCTTGATAGACCTTTCATCAGATTTTTTTTTCCTGTGTTCATCAGCATTTCTAGATTTCTGACTTCTTTATCTCCATGTGTAGGATATATGTGATGAAAAGAAAATCCAGGAAATTCACTTGTATTTTGTTCCTTCTGTGTTGAAGTCCCACATCTTTTTCTTTCTACCTTTCATAGTCTTCTTATGGTGTCTTGCATATAATGTCCAAGGATTTTAATATTGCTTAATGGGACAAACCAGAAAAAAAATATCTCTACTCCATCTTTGTGGAATTGGAAGTTCTGCTCTTTCATTTCAAAATGAGGCATGAAGTGGTAGTTAGCCTGAGTTGTTCCTTGAGACAGGAGCAAACTGACTATAGAAATATAAAAACTGTGGTTCTCTCCAAAGAGGTCAACTCTTCTCAATCTGTTCTCACTAGGCCTTTGTTTTATTACAACAGGAAATTGCATGGTAAGGATGGGGGTAGGTGTGTGGGTGGTTTGGGGAGGAAGTATGTCTTTTGCCTCTTTGTGGTTTATTCAATGTCTACTACTGCTATAGGTGGCATAGTGTAATGGCTAAAGTCAAGGTTCTGAAGTCAGACTGCATGGACTCAAAGTCTGGTTTAATCACACGCTAGATTATATGAACTTGGTGCGTTTTCTAACTTCTCTAAGTTTTCTCAACTGTAAATAGAGATGATAATGATATCTCTTTCACCAGACTGTATGGGAATAAGTGTGATAAAGCACCTATCATAGTGTGTAGCAAACAGTAGTTTGTTATTGATATAACATCCAAATATGCCATGTGTAATTAATATAAAAACGTTAATAAACACTTGTTGAACAGATCTTGTCTCTTTTCCATTATGCTTTGTTTTTAAGCATTGCCTTGTAATATACGTTAACCTTGTTTGGTATTTCTTCTAACAGAGAACTCACATAATCTGGGATGGTGATGACTCTTGCTCTGTGTTCCCATATTCTAATGTGTTATTTTGGCCAACACATTCCAGCTGGATGGTGGGTAGTTAAGTGAATTCACTTGGTTTCCTAAAACACAAAGATGTTGTCAGAGAGGAAACCATTTTTATGTACAAATGAACAATTTCCGTTAATTCAGGTAATTCCAGACAGACGAGGCAAAGTTTTATTTTTCGGGTTTTTTAGAGGAGCTGTCTATACCACTCAGATTTATCTAACTTTCTCTCACTTTAGCAATATAGACCTGATTCTAAACATACCATGCAATTAGCTGTACCTTTGGCTCAAAGTTTATTCTTTTTGGTTTAAAAGGCACCAAAATCATTAAATACACATTGACTTAGAAGGAAGAAGAAAAAAGAACTCAAATGACAAGTTATTTTTTATTGCCAAAACCCGAGTTCTCTTTCAGTGATTAACTAACACTCAAGGCAGGTTATCTTTTATGTTCGGTGTAGTGTATTTTGTAAAAACAAAATACAGCATTTTGAAAGGTTCTAGTTTGTTTAAAAAATAAGAAATGAATTTTCAATATCAAGTTTTAAAAATATTCATTTGCAAGTCTTCCTATTTTTTCTTGCTCGCTTGGTTTTGAATTAAATATTTTTGTTGAAAGGACAGGTTTTCAGTCAGAATACTCTTATTACCATTATGTTTCCGACACACTGGGGTCTCATTTATCCTTTATTAGTTTCCAAAAGACTAGGTAACTTTTCTTCACATACACACTGAAACCAAGATAAGCAGTCTCATTCTCAGGTAGTCTATTTTGATCAAATCAATGTTTGGGGCCAGAAAAAAAATTAATAACATACCATAAGTTGTTCTGATAAGGTAACTCAAGAAGTGGCTGGACAATGTTAGGCAAGCACATGCTGATAGTACTTTAAACAGATAAAGATAAACTGTTGAGATTTTTAGGATGTTAATTTTAATGTTTTAATTTTATTCCTTTTCAGAATTCACTGATCTATTAGCAAGGAACTGATATTATGTTTCTAAGTACAGGAAACTATTAACTTACACTTTTATTCCTTCCAAGGGCCTCAATATAATTAGAAGGGCCTGTGTGTTATAAATATTAAGACCTAGATGCTACTTCTTTATAGAATGGTTTTTGATCTATTACATAAAATATTAATATATTTATATAAGTGAAACTTGGGCATTTTAAAAATGTTTTTTTAAATATGAATGTATAAATAAGATAAAGGTAAACTATAATCCTTTAACCAAGTGATAACCAAAGTTAGTGTTTTATAGTATATCCTTCCAAGAATTGTTTTGGTTATTTATATATATAACTTATTTTTATTAAAATGTTTTAATGTTTACTTATTTTTCGAGAGGAACAGACACAGAGCACCAGTGGGGGTGGGTCAGAGAGAGAGAGGGAGACACAGAACCAGAAGCAGGCTCCAGGTTCTGAGCTGTCAGCACAGAGCCTGACGCAGGGCTCAAGCCCACAAACTGTGAGATCATGACCTGAGCTGAAATCGGCCGTTTAACCAACTGAGCCACTCAGGTGCCCCTATGTATTATTTTTTTTTCATTCTATTTTTTTTT
>NC_043704.1:47172213-47196174 GCF_006229205.1 Suricata suricatta
CAAATCAAAATCACACTGAGATACCACCTCACGCCAGTCAGAGTGGCTAAAATGAACAAAGCAAGAGACTATAGATGCTGGCGAGGGTGTGGAGAGATGGGCACCCTCCTACACTGTTGGTGGCAATGTAAACTGGTGCAGCCGCTCTGGAAAACAGTGTGGAGGTTCCTCAAAAAACTATCCATAGAACTCCCTTATGACCCAGCAATAGCATTGCTGGGGATATACCCAAGAGAGACAGAAATGCTGGTGCATAGGAGCACAATGTTCATAGCAGCAATGTCAACAATAGCCAAAACATGGAAGGAGCCTAAATGTCCATCACCTGACGAATGGATCAAGAAGATGTGGTATATATTCACGATGGAGTACTACATGGCAATGAGAGGGAATGACATATGGCCTTTTGTAGGAAAGTGGATGGACCTTGAGGGTGTCATGCTGAGTGAAGTAAGCTAGGTAGAGAAGGACAGAAACTATATGTTTGCACTCATAGGTCTACCAGAAAAACAGGAGAGACCTAATGGAGAACCAGGGGGAGCGAAGGAGGGAGAGAGAGTTGGGGAGAGAGAGGGATGCAAAATTTGAGAGACTATTGAATGCTGAGAATGAACTGAGGGTTGAGGGGGAAGGGGGAGGGGGGGAAAGAGGTGGTGGTGATGGTAGAGGGCACTTAAGGGGAAGAGCACTGGGTGTTATATGGAAAACAATTTGACAATAAAATATTCTGAATAAAAAAGGCAAAAATAAATAAATAAACATTAAAAAAATAAAATAAAATATACAACAAAGTTACAATAAGCAAAACAGTACAGTACTGCATTAAAAAAAAAGACACACTGACCAATGGAGCAGAATAAACAAGTAGAAATAGATCCAAATATATATTGTCAAATGATCTTCAACAACAGTGTCAGGAACACCAATAGGAAAAGGATAATCTCTTCCATAAATTTTGGGAAAACAAGATATCTACATGCAGAAGGATGAAATTGGACTCTTATCTTACACCATATACAAAACATTAATTTAAAATGGATTCAACATTTAAATTTAAGACCTGATACTGTATAACTACTAGAAGAAAACATAGGAGAAACACTTTTTGACATTGGTCTATGCAATGATTCAGATATGCCCCCCCGCAAAACACAAGCAACAAAAACAGACAAGTGGGATTGCATCTAACCAAAAGGCTTCTGTACAGCAAAAGGAAAAAATAAATGGAGTGATAAGGCAACCTATAGAATGGAAAAAATATTTTCAAACTATACATCTAATAAGGGATTAATATCTAAAATATATTTAAAAACTCCTACAACTCAATCAAAAATAAAATAAAAGATAACCTGATTAAAATATGGGCAAAGGACCTAAATAGACATTTCTCAAAAGAAAATACAAATAGCCACCAGGTATACCAAAAAGCCACCAAATTTTGTCAAGGATACAGAGAAATTTGATCCCTCATATATTGCTGGTAGGCATGTAAGACAGTACAGCCACAATGAAAACAGCTTGGCAGTTTCTTCTAAAACAAAAACACATCTACCATACAAGCCAGCAGTTGTAGTCATAGGCATTTATTTATCCCAGGAAAATAAAGACTTATGTTCACACAAAATCTCTATATGAATGTTTACAGCAGATTTGTATTAACCAAAAACTAAGCAATCTAGATGTTCTTCAATAGATGAATAGTTAAATAAACGTAGTGATATAATTATACCATGGAATCCTCAGTGGGGGAGGGGGATGAAACACAGTATTGATACACATAAAAACCTTGATGAATCTCCAGAGAATTTTGCTAAGTGATAAAAATCTGCCTCTACATACTGTCTGATTCATATAAAATTCTTGAAATGGCAAATCTAAAGAAACAGGAAATTAACTGTCGTGGATTAAGGAGGGGATGGCAATTAGAGAAATGTGGATGTAACTAAAAAAAAGCAACATGAAGAATCTGTTATGATACAAATAGTTCATATCTTGATTGTAGGAATTTTAATATCTTGGTTGTGATATCATACTATAATTTTTCAAGATGTTATTATTGGGTAAAATGGGATAAAGAGTACATGAGCTCTCCTTATGTAATCTTTATGAATACATGTGAATCTATAATTATCACAAAAATAAAAAGTTTGAAAAACAATAATTTTTTTAAAGGAAAAAACATAGCACTAGATTCAGAAGACCTAGGTTTCTGTCCAGGATCGCTACTCAGGAGCCTATGACTTTGAGGAAGTCACTTCAACTTTAAGAACCATAGTTTTCTAATTTGTAAAATGTGTAGATTAGGCCAATTAATCTCTAAAATCAAGTTCCAGTTATATGATTCTTTGATATATTTTTATTTTCTAGAAAAGAGTACTTCCATAAAATATATCATTCTCTATACCACTGAAATGGAATGCATGGAGATTATTTCAAATCTGAGAAAACAGGTACACTCAAGTATAGAGATCTTGCACCTGGAAAAGATCAATCTGCTTGCTCATTAATGGAAAATCTCTAAAAAAGTATCCTCTACCCAAACCAAGATGGCATTTCCCCATGATGTTAGAGATGAGGAAATGGTTTAAGAATAAATAAAAAACTCAACCTTCTCAGTCAGAGAAGCAAATAAACATTTTCATTCTAGCAATTAAACACTTTTATTTTTCAGAAATCCAAACTTTTCATGAACCTCATTTTAGATGGAGGAGAGATCAGTCACATATATGTGACAGATCCTTTAATTCATTCTAGTTTCAGCGATGTTGGGTTTAACTGAGTTATAGAACTACTATGTGCACATGCCTGTTGGGGGCACACTCTTCTGGTCTTCAGCTCATGGACCCTGAAGACAGTCTGGATAGAAATCCATTGCTCTTGCTTGAAGCTAATGTGTAATATGCTATATTTGCACAATTACTTTTAAAACTTACTTTCTCTATGTAAGTGATGAGCCACTGGGATCTACTCCTGAAACCAATACTACACTGTATGTTAACTAACTTGAATTTAAATGAATAAATCTTTTAAAAAAGAGAAAAAAATCTACAAAGTCTTCAAGGAGCTTTAAAGAAACAAAACTATTATTTAAAACCACATGGCTTTTAAATTCACAAAGGTTTTTCTTAAAACAGTTACATTATTATTGAGTTCAACTTATATTAGTAGTGCTATAAACCCAAAATAAAAGTGATGTGATTCTGTATGTGTAATGTATACCTTATGAGATATAAGATGAAGAGCAGATGAAGGTTTGAGAGGGTCCACTCTTGTGATTCTAACTAACCAACCATGGAAATCGTTCTATATGCTTAGATATAATTATAGGGCCCCTAGACTGTTAAAAAAAAAAACTCAGTGGGGTTTGGGGAGTATGTGAAGATTTTTGCAAGTTATCATACTTGCATTCTCCTTGGGATTTCAAAGTTAGAGCTGATTTACATCCTTTATGGTATTTATTAATTAACACATTTTTATTGGAACCTACTATGTGTCGAATACTATATAAGTGCTGGGTGGGGGGTTATAAACAAAAAGACAGTGATCACAACACAAGGCTAAGTTCTGTGAGGAAGGTCAGTAGAAGTGCTAGTGGAGGACATCAGAAATCATTTAGCCCAAACTTGAGCTGAGTTTTAACATGTATGCTATTTTAAATCCAGACCTCGTATGAACAGAATCATTCCCATAGGGGGAATATCACATGTGTCCAAAGTTTTCCAATTGATGCCTAACTGGTATACTCAGAAATCTTATGTCAAAAAACCTGACAATTCAAATCCAGACTGCCTGGTGTTAAGCAGGCTTACTTACTCACTTACCAAGGTTGCTTGTACAACCTGCACAGCTGACAACAGACTAACGGTAAGAACAGACCCATCACAAAATGGCTGGATGTGTATTGCAGGCTCAGCAGAATGTGGCTCTGATGGCCTCCATAAGGACTCCATTAGGAATGTCCTAAATAACTTTACTTCTCTTTCTAGTCACTGTGGCCTCACAATTTTACCCTTCCTTCTCCAGTAAACCAGACCATGTGCTTTATAGAATTTATCCTAGATCCTGTCACATGGCAATGAAAACCTAACTGTACTCTCTTACAAAAGAGACTTCCTGGGTGACGTTGAAAGGAAAATCATGAGAAAGAATGTTAAGATTTTCTCTTGTGTTTAGGAGAAACACAAGAAAGCAATGTTGGAGGCAAACTGAGGTAGCTTATGGACAGACTGACCTTAGGTTCCCCATATAAACCCAACTTTCCCCACTCCAGACTGCTGGACTGTGTTGGTGTCTGGTTTGTCTAATCTGATTATGAGCCCCGTGGGCAAGAACTTCGTCTAATTCTGTGTTCTCCAGAGCACCTAACCTTTCCTTGGCACCACCCCATGCCAAAGAACACTCAATTTCTGTTAACTCATAATAAGACTGACTTCCCAACTCAGTGTGATGAGGTTTCTGTCATTTTTATGCCAGTGTGCTCTGATTTGTATTTCATATTTGTGTCTGGAGAGGAAGCTTCATGTGTTACTGAATCACCTCTGGACTGGTCTTCTTTTAAGGAAATGTAGGCATGAGTTTGAGTGTTTTTCAACCACAAGTTTTGAGAACACAGACTGCTGAAATATGCTAGGATACATGAAGGGGAAATGTTTCTGAAAGAACCACTTTTTTCAGCAGTCATGGGGATCTCCGTGAGCCAAGGATACAGACTGGTTAGCAGATGTGACCATAAAAACAGCAGGTCTCTTTAATGCAAATACTTCACTTTAGTTTCTCTGTTCCCAAGTAAAATAGTCAGGTTTGTGGGTTTTGTTTGTTTGTTTTTGTCTGTTGATTTAATTGTACTTTTTAATTATACTTCCTTAATTGTACATATTATTTAATCTAGTACTAAATCAATACTTAAGTTTCTCTTCATGTTAAATGAGTCACCACAACTTCACAACACAAACATAACAAAGGGATTATCTGGGCAATCTCATCTTAATTCAGGTAAAGGCAAAAATATGTCTTCAGTAATCAAGGACACTGTGTGTGTGTGTGTGTGTGTGTGTGTGTGTGTGTGTGCGCGTGCGCGCGCGTGTGCATATATATATATATAATTATTTATTTTTCTCCTTAGCATGCCTTGTAATTTTTGGTTGAGTTAAACATAATGTAATAGGAACTGAGGTAAACAGGTCTTTCATGTGAAGTTTGATGTTAATTTATCTAGAAATTGGGCTGTGTTCAATATTTTATATAGTTCTACATATGAGGGGCTACAAATGCCTTTCTTGCGTTGGTTTTTGTCTTCCCTATCACTTTAAGCTTCCCTAAGAACACCTCCTCAGTGATAGTCTGTCTTGCAGCCCTTTCAGCTTTAACTAACTCATTATACTGGTTCCTTGTTGTGTGTCAGGAGAAGGAGAATAAAATGGGGGCGGTGAGGAGGAGCATTCTATAATCTTATAAGAAAATCTCAATCTTTTAGTGGGCCTACATCACTGGGCTGTAACCTTCACCAATATATTTTAGCTTTATTCCCCCACCAGGGTTGTACATATGCCCTTCATCCAGGTGGTTAAGGCTCTGGTAAAATCTTATATCCCGGAGAATAGGCCTTCGTTACGGTGAATGATCTCAATAAGTTTTATTTATTTATTTACTTATTAACACTTATTTATTTTTTGGGAGAAAGAGCATGAGCAGGGGAGGGGCAGAGCGACAGGAAGACAGAGAATCTGAAGCAGGCTCCAGGCTCTGAGCTGTCAGCATAGAGCCCAATGCAAGGCTCAAACCCACAGACTGTGAGATCACGACCTGAGCTGAAGTCAGACACTCGACCAACTGAACCACCCAGGTACCTCTCAGTAAGTTTAAAAATTTTACCTTTTCCCTTCCCCTGCCAGAGGTACAGGAGATCTTTCTTGCCTCTTTACCAGGAGGAGGGTGGGGTTCCTGGAGGCAAACATCATGAAAGTGTGGGACTCGTCCCAAGACTACATGCCCTAGAAGTTTCTTATTCTCACAGCAGTCCATACTCGGCACCCAACAATTAATTAAAATGACCATTTAACTGTCGCTATAAGTTTATGGCTTCCATAACTTCTGTTCCAGTTAGGCAGATCTTTGTTGTGACTTTCTAAATTTGCGCAGTTTTGGGATAGCAGCTTGACCTGAGACCTCAGTTTGCTGCTGTGTTCAAAAGAGTCACTGATTTTCAGTGTGTTCAACTTTTTCCTAGTGAAGACAGGAGTGACAGCTTCCAAGACTTTCATATGTTACCGAAGCTGAACTTTTATACAATTTTTTCACAAGTAAAAATAAATGTAATAAGGGAGTTGAAGTATGCTACAAATAAATGGACTAAAAATTATTTTTTAATTATCTTCAAAGCTTATTTCTAATAAATAGATTAAGTGAATAGGAAAATTGCAATGGATAACAGAGGTTAGCCTGGCTTCCACTGGCCAAATTTAGAACAAGTCATTATAACAAATAAGGAGTTGGATAAATTATAATATGCTGGACAAAAGGAGTCCATCAGTTCATAATGATACCAAAAATAATAATTTCAAGTGTTGAGGAGAGGGAAAAGGAAAAATTCTTCTTTACAGAAAAATGACAACAAATAAATGTAAAGAAAATTAGAAAAGTAGAAAATCACCATTTTGCTGGTACCAGAGTAATACTTTATCTAAGCAATATGTATTAATGGATACTAAAACCATTGAGGGAAGGATCATTGCAGAGCAAAATATTCACACAGTCTCAATATCACCTTAGAGTACTCATTATCCACAAAAGAAAAGCGTACCTGTACAATGAAGAAATATAATAGACACCACCTTAACCAAATAATCAAATTAATTTCCCAGACTAGGATACACTGATATCATGTACTTCCTGATATGAATCTCTGTGGTGACACATCATAACTGTCATAGTCCTGCCAATATACTGTCCCTGAATCTAATTAGAAGAAAAAGCCATTTTAGATGGATAGTGTGCAAAACAAGGATTCTGTCTCTTTAGAAGTGTTAATGTCATAAGAGAAAAAAATAGCTGGGCTCTGTTTTAGATTAAAAGGGAATAAAGAAATTTGATACCTAAGTGTAATGCATGATTCTTCACTGAATCCTGGAAGGAGGTATACCAATAGTTATACATAATTTTGTTGGGGCAACTTTGGAAATTTGAATATGAACTGTATTTATTTGATGAAAGCTTCATCTCAATGTTAAAATTTCTTATGACAATTATATTGCAGTTGTTGGGAAGATGTCCTTGTTTTAGGAGACATCATTGTCATGATGTCTACAATTACCTTCCAAGTGGCTGAAGGTTAACAATAAGTTTGACTGAAGGGTCCTTTTTTGAAACTTTCCTGTATTTTTTAAAACAGAAAGATGAAAAAGTAAATAAAATGGATGACAATAGTAATAGTCAGTATAAAATCAAATGCTTTATCCTTGGGGGTGTTAGACATTACACAGAAAAAAGTTAAGCTTACTTTCCATTGATAAGCATACTGAACATTCTTTCAGCATGCTCTGTGTGAATTGATTTTTTGCAAAGAAGCTATTGTAAAATTATTCACCAAATACACAGAAACAAAGAATATAGTAGATAGCCCAAAAACTCTTGGGTGAAAAACTCCTGCAAAAAAACACAGAAATTTACAAAGGTTTTGACCAATACTGGTAGGGAATTAAAAGTAAAATTTTGGATGAAGTAACCTCACATGTATTCTATTTATTACTGCATATACATAAAAATGCCAAAAAAGATTAACATACATATAAAAAATATAAATAATTGCAATATAATGCCCTCTTGCATTAATGAAGAGGTTTGCACAAACCTATCATCTTCAAAATGCTGTCATTTCACTGTATTGGTTACTTTGACAACATGTAAAATAATGAGAATGTACACTTAGGCCTGGCTCTGAAGCTTTCTCTAAATAGGGCACTTCTAAAGACACATTTTCTCCTGCAAGTGATGGTAAAGTGATTAAAATGATGGCAAAATCCAACATAAAGGTCAGACTGAGTATTGCCAACTGCTAGCAACTTTCGCAAAGTGTCTGAGTAATGTTTTTATCCTTCCACATCACCACCTCTACTCAAGTGTGTGCCAAGGCCCCAGGGAAAGGTTAGTCAGTGTGTTCATAGACAGGGCAGGAGAGAAATAAGTGAGCGAGGAGGATTAACTATCTTATCTATCTGGGGTAAAGCCCTGGATGCTCTAGAAAAAGAAAAATCCTTTTGTGTTAACACAAGTTTTAGAAGTAGCTTCATCCCAATTAGTGTCATTTATAAACTTTCTTTGCCCTGAGGATTCTCAGGAACTTGAGTAAAAAAAAATTTTTTTAAATCACCTACTTTATAAACAGCAATTGCCAAAATTAGGACTGCACTGTAGACATCCTTACAGGATATACTAATTAACTCACCTGATGATGAAGTCTTGCCTTCTTCCCTGCCAAATTCCAAGAACAAGCAATCTGTCTTCAAAGGGCTATGTCAAAGCTAGAGAAAGAGACGATGAATTTCAAGAGGAATTGGGGATATATGGAACAAAGCAGAGGGTAAAAAGCCACGTCCCTCCAAATCCTGATTTTCTTACCTGCTCTTTGATGCGGGGAGCTAGGCAGTGAGTGAGAGGCTGAAGAAATGGTGAAACTTCCATGGGCATTCATTCCCTTGTCTCTTTAAGATTTGTGTTCACCTTCCCACTCCCATTTTCTCTTTTTGAAGCAGAAGTAGGATATTTGCGTCTTAGAATCTGATGAGGGAGAGCAGAAGAGAAGGGCCTGAGACTGACTAGAGGTAGTGCTAAAATCCCAGGAGCTTTCCTTCAATTTCTGCCCCAGCTAGAGAGAGAGGTCTGCTGCTCTGGGCTGTGCTCAGAGGCTGGAGACCAAACAGCATCAAGTTCTCCAGAGGTTTCTCTGATAGGTGTTCCTGTGTCTCAAGGCACAGGGATACAGCAAGAACCTCTGAGTCAGAGAGCTTGAGGTTTAAACCCCACTTGTACTGCTATTTTCTGTTTGAACGTGCAGTCATTAAACCAAAAGTCTCAGTATCTTCTGCTAAAAAACAAAAGCAAAAAAAGCACAAAACAAAAATCAGAGTGGGTGGACAGGTGGGACATATTATTCCCAATAATTAGGCAAGTGGGAAGATCAGATGAGACTGAGAACTAAGAGTTCAGTGCCACATGTGACAGTTTTAAGGGCTCAGGGAGTGACTTCAGCAGCTAAAAAAGGGCAGGGATTAGTGTCTTTCTTTTGAATCTCCTCATGGAGCCATGATGTGGGTTATGAAGGCTGTGACATCCAGTCTATTCTGGCCCCTGTAATGTTAACCTAGGCACACCACAAACTAGACAGAGTTCCACAGTAGACAATACTTGTCTTGTCCTGTTCCTTCTCAAATTAGCTTTTATATTCAGGAACCCTTTCTCCACTTGTTCTTTCTGGTATTGGGGCTTCATGTGGCATGTCCCACATAATCCTCTCTGGTCTTCACTCTTTTTGCAAACATGTCTTGTACCTTCCTCAGGTTCTCTGTGATAATACCAGTGATTACTTCTCTAAATTAATCAGTGCTCTTAGGCTAAGTTTTGTTCTTTTTCCTTATTGTATTGACAAAATCTTTCAGTATGGTCATATGGTCACAGATTTGATATTCAGAAAGGGAGCAGAATAATTTTGCTGTCTTGAAATTTTATTGTTTCATGTATTTTTCAGAATAAATACAATTTGGCAATATTTTAAGTATTTGAAATGTCAAACACTTTAAATATTGGCATATTCAATGATAAATATAACTAAAATTTTTTAACTTTAAAAAACAAGGAAAATACAGTAATCCTAGATTAAAAATAGAAAATATGAATGACTCAGTGGAACTTTCAGATTAATCATTTTCCCACCATCAATTCATTATAATTGTAAATGGTAATATAGTAATTAATTCTATACTTACTCTTTGAAGCCTTCAGATTGAAAAAAAAAAAGTTCTTTGTGTAAGCAGACTATCAGTCCTCATCCAGAAATATGGTTGCTTTATAGCTTTCTGAAAGTATGTTTCAGTAAGACATATCTGGGCACATAGTTTGGAAAATTCAAATTAAATTTCCCAGTATTTAGTTCATTACAGAGTCCATTCTAACTGCCTTAGAAAAACTGACTTTTCAGTACCTTATCATGGTTGTCATTTTCTTAAGCTATGAATTTCTCTTCCACTAAAATCCATTAGTTTTCTAAAACTGTAGGTTTTACAATTAATGAGATCATAGCATTTTTTATGTAGAGCTCCTGGGTCACCATGGGGCAAACTAAGTAGTATCTGGAAGGTTTCTTTTTGCCTTTTCCTCACCAGCTCTATCTAATGCCTTTGTCTGATATACTTACTATGTCAAACTCCGGGGATAGGTCAGCTCATAATAATATCATCCCTTTTCTCTACATCAAGATATACCAATCCTTGATTGCCATAAGAGTATTCAACCTTAGAACCTATTGCTTTCTTTTGTTATCTATAATTGAATATAACCTCATGGGTACCAAAATTAAAAACAAACAAAAAAGCCTCTAACGCTTCTTGCTACTCCCTGTCTACTCCAACAATAAAAATATGCATACAAATCTTTCCAATTTCTGAATGAAGAACCCAAGCTTCAGTTTTAGTTTTTTGTTTGTTTGTTTTGCTTTTTAATGACTTACTAAGGCTCCCCCCAAGGTTATTTCCATCAAGGTGTCTTTGGAAGTGCAATGAAATATCTATCATCAGGCGAGCATATAAACTCTACAGATTTTATAAGGCCATGACTTTCATCATTTATCCTGAATTTCCTCTTCAGACTGTGTATTAATGCAAAGAGGGAAAAAGTAGAGCCTAGTTTTTTTTTTTCCCAGCCTATACACATACTCAAAGTTTTCAAAGCAAGATGTCATGCTAGTAATAAAATAAACACAGGAAACTTTCCTCTTGGCAATACTTTTCAGAGGCAAAGACTAAATGAATGGTAGCAAAGGTGGAAAGAGCATGCCAAATATTTTTACATGTGTTGGAAAGTAAATAAAAAGATGGTCCCATGGTGAGTTTTGCCACATTGAGATTCTGGGAGAAATGTGCATGGAGAACATTCCTGGGGCTGGCACTCCTGGAGCAGGCCCCCTTGAATTCTTCACAGCTGGACTCCAGAGACAAGCAACGGCTCTGGCTCTGGGAGCCAAGGACATGGAGGGAGAGGGAACCACCAAGCCGACTGCTGAGGAAGCTGGCTCCCAACTCAAATATGAAAATTACAGCCGAGACCCTGATTATTTGTCACTTTTTCCCTGCAATTTTGAATCTGTAATCATATGCATCTGAAGACACATGTTCACAAAATTATTGCCAACCACATTTCACTCAATCTTTAGTGGTTAATTTGCTCACATTTTCTAAACTAATGATACTTCAGTTAAAGTTACACTGATATCATATGTAAATTCAATAACACTAAGAACAGTCATCAATTTTGAAACCTTGCTCCTTTTGGAAGTGAATGATTAACCCCTTTCTTTAATCTTTTCAGCATGGAAATCAGGACCTGCTGTTTTCAGGGAAGATATTTTTTTCTAATAAATATTTGCATCACCTCTACACAAGCAATTTTCCCTCTCTGCTCCAACTCCCTTTAATTACTGTTTGACACAAAAGCATTCATGGTTATTATAGATCTCCCTTGATTTTTTTTATTTTCTAAATTTCTTAAGAATAGTGAACATATTCCTCTATTAGGAGCCCTATGTCTCTGTGAACATGACCAACTTTTTGTAAGTAATTTTCACTAAGGTCCAATGGCTGCTTAACAGCTATCTGTAAGAAAGACAAATTACTTTTTATTCTCACTGAATTATAAAAGGTTTTAACTGTTTTAATAAAAAATGTTTAGCTGTTAGGAATTCTGGCATTTGTAATATAAAAATTAAGTTTATTAATGACCACACCTTAAGTTTAGTATAAGATTTGGTGTGTGTTGTTTCCTCACAACCTGCTGATATTTCCATACTGCGTTCAGTTTTAGTATATGATCGCGCTCACCTTAATGTTTGCCCTTCTGTGCTGACTACTAAACTAAATTTCTATGGGGCAATCCATGCCTTATCTACCAGCCGTATGGAAATATTATTTAGAATGGAAAAATTCCTGGGCATCGCTATAATATAAATTCTAATTGATGTTTGAAGATGATATAAAAACATAAACACCCTTCACACTTTGCCTTGCTCTACTAAATTCAAGGGATTCCAATATGGTTAAAGAAAGAGAGAGAGGAACTGAGCTTCAGGAACCTGCACTGGGCTTTGCAACAACACTGAGTATTCTGCTGTCTGTCGGAGTCGGGAGCTACCATTCTGACACCTTCTCAGCAGAATTCAGCTACAAACACAATAAAAATCCTAGCTAAGTAGGTCAGACTGCTGAGAGCCCTGGCACTGATTTTATTTCTGACTGGGCAAGGACTCTCTACCATGGGATTATGACAGCGACATAATAAATCTACCTTGTTGCTTATAAAGAAGTGACTTAATGAGAAATTTGGAGAATTTCTTTGATAATATTAAACAGCTCTTTTAAATTAGGTCTTACAACTCTATTCTCTCTCTCTGTCTCTGTCTCTCTCTGTCTCTGTCACACACACACATACACACACACACGTATTGTTTAATGTTACTAAGGAATGTGCCCATTCTTTTTTTTTAAGCCTTTTTAATGTTTGTTTACTTTTGAGAGAGAGTGCGTGAATGAGGGAGGGACAGAGAAAGAGAGATGGGCAGAGAATCCAAAGCAGGCTCTACACTGTTAGCTCAAAGCCTGAAGCAGGGCTTGAACTCACAAACCGTGAGATCATGACCTGAGCTTAAGTCAGATGCTCAACCAACTGACCCACCCAGGTACCCTGGAATGTGCCCATTCTTGATATAGATCAAGGATATTTAGAGTTTCATTAGCACAGTATCCACTACTTTTGGACAAGAACAAAGCCAACCATGTTAAACCCTATTTATACAAATGAAAGAATGAAAGAAAGAAAGAGAGTCAAACTGATAGAAAATTCCCATCTGTATATTCTACTAATATCTCAAACTTAATTTATTGCTTTCCTGCCCATACCAATTGTCAAGTTGCCACATGTAAAATTTCATAAATGTCCCTCTCCATGCATCCAAGCCCTGGGACTTTCACTTTGAAGCTATAATTTGATTCTATTTGCTCCCTTCATTCATATCCCCATTTTTCTCCCAATAAATTGATCATCCCATTTCCAATAACTGTACTTCCTATATTTTTCATCCTGCCTATATTTGTTCCCAGAGCACAAATGCAATCTAACTATTCTTCTGTTCAAAAGCATTCAGTAGCTTTCCTTTATATGCAGACTAGACTTTTTAAATTTTTAACATGAAATTAAAGGCTGGCTTATGATTAACTTCAGCTTAATTCCTTGTTATTTTAAGAGACCTAATATTGTAAGGTGATTAAGAATACAGCTTTTAAATTTTAAAAGCCCTGGTTTTAAACTCTAATTCCAACATTTTCTAGCTAAGTGAACATGGAAATAGTTAACCTTTCTGTTTTAGCTTATTTACATATAAAATAGAAGGAATACTTATATATTTGTTGGAAGAATTAAATTAGATAGCATACATGAATGTACATAATGAATACTCAATACATAGTAGTCATTATTTATTTTTTTACTTTCTCAAAATTTTCTACTACTACACTTACTCCTACTGCTAAGCTATCTATCATATATACCTGAGGGGACAAACAGATTTCATTACCCAAACCAAAATGGTCAAGAAGTAGTCTTTTCTTGAACCTTATGTTAAGAAGGACTCTCAGGTATATCAGGCTTAGCAGGAAAGAATTTTGAAATAGTTTAGCCATGGTTGCCACTAGGCACAGGAAACAGCTGTCAGTTACATTGATACTATATGCTATGTTCTATCTCCTATCTTTATAAGTTTACATGTTGTATCCTCCGACTAGAATGTTTGATGATTCCCTTTTTTTCCTGTCAGAATCTTACCCATCCTTTAAGACTCAGATCAAATGTAGCCCTTGTCATAAGCCTGCCCTTCCCCTATACTGTGAACTATCCTTGTGTCTCTGCTAGAGCTCCTATAGCAGCCTGAGTTAAATTATAATTCACTGCACACCTCTTAGATTTCTGTACCTTGGAGGTAGCAACTATCATTCATTCATCTTTCTGCTATAGCACCTGGGGCAATGTTTGGAATAGGCCTATAGCAGCAACAACCACAATTTATGGAGCCTTAACTATGTTCCAAGCCTTGCTGTAAGCATTTTTTACATATGTTAAATCATTTAGTCCTCACAGTAACCCTGGGCAGTTACATTATCCTTATTTACAGAAGAGGAAAATGAGACATAGAAGGTGAAATGACTTGCTTAAGGTGGTAAAATCAGCAGTAGCTGTCCGTCTTCTTAACCGCTGAGCTGCACACCTTAAAGTATGTACTGTGTGTTTGCAGAATTGAATTACTGTAAACGTGGGTTTACTTGAACTGGAAATACATTTTGATGCTATTCACTTCATTTGAATATTCAGCTTGTAGACAGAATACATGGCCAATCACATTTTAAATGTCCACTCTTACAGAAATGCCATCTTGCACATACAAAAAAGTACCCAAGGGAAACTTTGTGATAGTAGATATATTTGCTTAAATTTGATATCATCTATATTACTATATGATATATATGATTCAGTTCAAGTTGTTAATAGAAGTGGTAGTATTTTATTTCATGTTGTCATTTTTTTTCTGAAAATAAAAAATTTTTTTAAATCTCTAAAATATTTCACACACATAAAATTTAATGTTGAAAATTTCCCCTGGAAGATCCCTGGAATCTGGCCGGAGAGCAGCAACCACTCTGAGAAGAGAAACTGCGATCACATGTGCCAAATTAAGCCAGATGAAACTAGAAACGTTTTACTCTTTCTGTTAAGCACACATATCCACATATGGTAACCTGAGGGGAGGAAGAGCGTCATATTTAACTTGGACTTTGCAACTACTCTCCTAATATGGATATTTTCTTCCACTTATCATGAGCCAAGTCTCAACAGGAGATCATGCCTTTACACTTTCCCCAACAACTGAATAACCAAAGAAGTAAGTCTAGGTGGACATTTGCCACTTTCCTCTGGTTCCCTGAGTCAACTCTGATGGTCTACTGAAGAGCTATATAAAAACGGAGCCAGGGATATTCCTGAATAAAGGACAGATGTGAGATCAGGGACTGGCATTGGTAAAGGAAGTCAGCCAGAGCTTTCCTTATTTTACCTGGATGACTAGCCGTTTCTATATCGAATGTGAGCCTTCCAGAGAATTCCAGATAAAACAGACTGGAGAGCCCGCTGATGGGCACGCTGATTGTTTACCATTACAATCACACAGCATCTTGATAACAGTTGCATTCCCCTCATGAGGTATATGTGTCCCCTAACTCAATTAACCCTTTTTATTTAATAAACGTCAGTTTAACATTTTCAAATGTCCTCCATCTGAAGGGCAGCCGTAGGCTTAATGATCCCACTAAAATAATCATGGACCTCAACAAAGTAACCAAAGACAGATCTGTTTAAATAAATTCCTATCCATGTAAATTGGGTCATAAAATTTTTCCTACTACAGTTGAGATAAAAAACAGTCACCCTGTAAGGTCTCCATGCAGTGATCTTGGAGAAGCTCCCGCTTGCTATAGTGAGCCTCATGCTCTCTCCTCTAGTCACACATTCTTTTCTCTGACCTATTACAGAAGTGTTGGATGTCTCTGCCTTCTATAGTGCACTGACTCAGTAGGAAACAACTGCATAAGCTAAGATGAATTTGGCCTGATTTGGTAAGTGCCTGCATGGTTTTTCCACCTTAAAAAATATTTTATAACTAGACTTCTGAGTTACTGTCTGTTCCCAGTCACTATCTTTCATCTAACTTTCTTTCCATCTCAGCATGTTCTCAAGAAGCACTTGAAAAACCTTGTGATATTTTGTTTTAAGTATGAACTTTAAAGAATTTTTACAATTGGAATGCTCTCTGCTCTTAATAGCTAGAGCTTCACATTTCCAGCTAATACTCAAATTGCTATCCTGTAGGCAAAAATAACTGTATTTTCAGGTTCACTTTTGTAAAAATTGTAGTTGTCAAGTTGGTATCCATAAAACACCCAGTACTCATCCCAACAAGTGCCCTCCTCCATGTTCATCGCCCATTTTCCCCTCTCCCACACCCCACATCATCCTTTGGTTTATTCTCAATATTTAAGAGTCTCTTAGGTTTACCTCCCTCCCTCTCCTTAGCTATATTTCCCCCTTGCCCTCCCCCATGGTCCTCTATTAAGTTTCTCCTGTTAGACCTATAAGTGAAAACATGTAATATCCTTCTCTGCCTAAATTAATGAACTTTGCATAACACCCTTGAGTCCATCCACGTTGCTATGAATGGCCAGATTTCATTCTTTCTCATTGCCATACAGTATTCCATTGTATATACAAACCGCATCTTCTTGATCTGTTTGTCAGTTGATAAACATTTAGACACTATCCATGATTTGGCTATTATTGAAAGTGATGCTATGAACATTGGAATACATGTGCCCCTGTGCATCAGCACTTCTGTATCCAAATTCCCAGCAGTGCTATTGCTGGATCATAATCCCCCAGACACTCCTTTTTTTTTCAAATCAATTTATTTTTTCCTTTGCAGTTTATTGTCAAGTTGGTTTCCGTATAACACCGAGTGCTCATCCAAACAAGTGCCCTCCTCCATTCCCATCACCCCACTTCCCCTCTCCCCCACCCCCATCAGCCTTCAGTTTGTTCTCAGTATTCAAGAGTCTCTCATGGTTTGCCTCCCTCCCTCTCCCCAACTATTTTCCCTTCCCCTCCCACCATGGTTCTCAGTTAGGTTTCTCCTGTTCCACTTATAAGTGAAAACATATGGTATGTGTCTGTCTTTCTCTGTCTGACTTATTTCACTTAGCATGACACCCTCGAGGTCCATCCATGTTGCCACAAATGGCCAGATTTCGTTCTTTCTCAGTGCCATGTAGTATTCCATTGCATAGGTAAACCACCTCTTCTTGATCCATTCGTCAGTTGATGCACATTTAGGCTCTTTCTGCGATTTGGCTATTGTTGAAAGTCCTGTATGAACATTGGAGTACATGTGCTCCTATGCATCAGCACTTCTGTATCCCTTGGGTAAATCCCTAGCAGGGCTATTGCTGGGCCATAGAGGAGTTCTATTCTTAATTTTTTGAGGAACCTCCACACTGTTTTCCAGAGCGGCTGCACCAGTTTACATTCCCACCAACAGTGTAGGAGGGTGCCCGTCTCTTTACATCCTCCCAGCACCCATAGTCTCCTGTTTTGTTCCTTTTTGCCACTCAGACCGGCATGAGATGGTATCTCAGTGTGGTTTTGATTTGTATTTCCCTGATGATGAGTGATGTTGAGCATCATTTCATGTGTCTGTTGGCCATCTGGATGTCCTCTTTGAAGAAGTGTCTGCTCATGTCTTTGGCCCATTATTTCATTGGATTGTTTTTTCGGTGTGAAGTTTGGTGAGTTTCTTATAGATTTTGGATACTAGCTCTTTACCCAAAATGTTTTTTGCAGCTATCTTTTCCCATTCTGTCAGTTGCCTATTAGTTTTCTTGATTGTTTCCTTTGCAGTGCAGAAGTTTTTTATGTTGATGAGGTTCCAATATTTCACTTTTACTCTTGATTCCCTTGCCTTTGGAGACGTGTTGAGTAAAAAAATAGCTGCAGCAGAGGTCAAGGAGGTTGTTTCCTGCTTTCTTCTCTAGGGTTTTGATAGTTTACTGTCCCTCATTCAGGTCCTTCATCTATTTTGAGGGAGTTTTTTGTGTATGGTGTAAGAAAGTCATCTAGTTTCATTCTTTTGCATGCTGCTGTCCAGTTCTCCCAGCACCATGTGTTAAAGAGGCTGTTTTTTTTTCCATTGGATACTCTTTCCTGCTTTGTCAAAGATTAATTTGCCAGATATTTGTGGGTCCAATTCTGGGCTCTCTATTCTGTTCCTTTGGTCTATGTGTCTGTTTTTGTGCCAATACCATACTGTCTTGATGATGACAGCTTTGTAGTAGAGGCTAAATATGGGATTGTGATGCCACCCATTTTGGTTTTCTTCTTCAATATTACTTTGGCTAAATGGGGTATTTTGCGGTTCCATACAAATTTTAGGATTGTTTGTTCTAGCTCTGAGAAGAATGATGTGCAATTTTGATTGGGATTGCATTGAATGTGTACATTGCTTTGGGAAATAATGATATTTTAACAATGTTTATTCTTCCAATCCATTAGCATGGAATGTTTTTCCATTTCTTTCTGTCTTTCAATTTCCTTCATAAGTTTTCTATAGTTTTCATCATACAGAGCTTTTACATTTTTGGTTAGGTTTATTCCTAGGTATTTTATCATTTTGGTGCAATTGTGGATGGAATCAGTTTCTTTATTTCTCTTTCTGTTGCTTCATTATTGGTGTATTAAAATGGAACTGATTTCTGTACCTTGATTTTGTACCCTGTGACTTTGCTGAATTCATGGATCAGTTCTAATAGACTTCTGGTGGTGTTTGTTGGGTTTTCCATGTAGAGTATCATGTCATCTGTGAAAAGTGAAAGTTTGGCTTCATCTTTGCCAATTATGATGCCTTTTATTTCCTTTTGTTTTCTGACTGCTAATGCTAGGGCTCCCAGCACTGTGTTAAACAATAGTGGTGAGAGTGGACATCCCTGTCGTGTTCCTGATCTCAGGGGGAAAGTTCTGTTTTTCCCCATTGAGGATGATATTAGCTTTGGACTTTTCATAAATGGCTTTTATGATGTAAGTAAGTTCCTTCTATCCTGACTTTCTCAAGAGTTTTTTTCTAAGAAACAATGCTGTATTTTGTCAAATGCTTTTTCTGCATCTATCGAGAGCATCATATGGTTTTTATCTTTTCTTTTGTTAATATCATGTATCCCATTGATTGATTTGTGAATATTGAACCAGCCCTGTAACCCAGGAAATAATTCCACTTGATCATGGTGAATAATTCTTTTTATATGCTGTTTAATTCAATTTGCTAATATCTTATTTAGGATGTTTGCATCCATTAATCAAGGATATTGGCCTGCAGTTCTTGTTTTTGACTGGGTCTCTGTCTGGTTTGGGAATCAATGTGATGCTGTATTTGTAGAATGAGTCTGGAAGTTTTCCTTCCATTTCTCTTTTTTGGAATAGCCTGAGAAGAATTGGTATTAGCTCTGATTTAAGTGTCTGGTAGGATTCCCCAGGGAATCCATTTGTCTCAAGGCTTTTATTTGTTGGGAGATTTTTGATAACTGATTCAATTTCTTCACTAGTTATGGGTCTGTTCAGGTTTTCTATCTCTTCTCGTTTGAATTTTAGTAGTGCATGTGTGTTTTGGAATTTGTCCATTTCTTCTAGGTTGTCCAATTTGTTGGCATATAATTTTTCAAAGTATTCTCTGATGATTGCTTGCATTTGAGGGATTGGTTGAAATACATCCATTTTCATTTGTGATTTTGTCTATTTGGGTGCTTTCTCTTTTCTTTTTGAGAAGCCTGGCTAGAGGTTTATTAATTTGTTTATGTTTTCAAAAAACCAACTCTCGGTTTCATTGATCTGTTCAACTGTTTTTTTGGATTCTATATTGTTTATTTCTGTCCTGATCTTTATTATTTCTCTTCTTCTGCGGGGTTTGGGGTACTCTTGCTGCTCTCCTTCTAGTTCCTTTACATGTGCTTTTAGATTCTGTATTTGTGTTTTTTCTAGTTTCTTGAAACAGGCCTGAAGTCCAATGTACTTTCTTCTTAGACTGCCTTTGCTGCATCCCAAAGAGTTTGGATTGTTGTATTTGCATTTTCATGTATTTCCATATATTTTTTTAAATTCCTTCTCTAATTGCATGATTGGCCCATTTGTTCTTTAGTAGGGTATTCTTTAACCTCCATATTCTTGGAGGTTTTCTAGACATTTTCCTGTGGTCAATTTCAAGTTTCATAGCATTGTGATCTGAAAGTGTGCATGGTATGATCTCACGTCTTTTACTTTTATGGAGAGCTGCTTTATGATCCAGTATGTGATCTAACTTGGAGAATGTGCCATACACACTTGAGAAGAAAGTGAATTCCATAGCCTCAGGATATAGAGTTCTAAATATATCTGTGAAATCCATCCGGTCCAATGTGTCATTCAGGTCCATTGTTTCCTTAGTGATTTTCTGTCTAGTTGAGCTATCCATTGCTGTAAATGGAGTATTAAAGTCCCCTGCTATTAGCACATTCTTATCAATAAGATTGTTTCTGTTGGTAATTGTTTTATGTATCTGTGAACTCCCAAATTTGGTGCATAGACATTTATAATTGTTAGCTCTTCCTGATGGATAGACCATGTAATTATGATATAATGCCCTTCTTCACTTCTTGTTCCTCCCTTAACTTTACAGTCCAGTTTGTCCAATATAAGTATTGTACTCCAGCTTTCTTTTGACTTCCAGTAGCATGACAGATATTTCTCCATCCCCTCACATTCAATCTGAAGATTTCTTCAGGTCTAAAATGAATCTCTTATAGACAGCAAATAGATGGATCTTGTTTTTTTATCCATTCCTCTGCCCTATGTCTTTTTGTTAATGTTTTTTTATTTATTTTTGAGAGACAGAGACAGACAGCGTGAGCATGGGAGGGTCAGAGAGAGAGGGAGACACAGAATATGAAGTCAGGCTCCAGGCTCTGAGCTAGCTGTCAGTATTGAGCCCGACACTGGGCTTGAACCCACTAACTGTGAGATCATGACCTGAGCCGAAGTTAGAAGCTAAACCAACTGAGCCACCCAGGCGCCCCTACCCTATGTCTTTTGATTGGAGCATTATTCCATTTACATTCAGTCTTATTATTGAAAAATATGGGTTTAGAGTCCTTGTGTTCTCTGTAGGATTCATGCTTGTAGTGGTGTCTCCGATACCTTGTGTTCCTTGCAACATTTCCCTCATAGAGTCCCCGTTAGGATTTCTTGTAGGGCTGGTTTAGTGGTGATGAATTCCTTCAATATCTGTTTGTTTGGGAAAACTTTTATCTCTCCTTCTATTCTGAGTAATAGGCTTGCTGGATAAAGGTTTCTTGGCTACACATTTTTCTGTTCATCACATTGAAGATTTCCTGCCATTCTTTTCTGGTCTGCCAAATTTCAGTATATCAGTCTGTAACCACCCTGATGTGTCTCCCTCTGTATGTTAGGGCCCTTTTATCCCTAGATGCTTTCAGAATTCTCTCTTTATCCTTATATTTTGCCAGTTTCACTATGATATGTCATGCAGAAGATCAATTCAAGTTACATATGAGAGAAGTTCTCTGTGCCTCTTGGATTTCAATGGCTTTTTCCTTCCCCAGATTGGGGAAGTTCTCAGCTATAATTTGTTCAAGTACTATTTTTGAGGTCCATAATCTTTGTAGCAATAGCATCTCTAGTGTCTTCCATGCCTTTTTCAAGCCAAGAGATTAATTTTATGACTACTGTTCTAAATTCTTGGTCAGTTATGTTGCTTACATCTGTTTTGACCAATTCTTTAGCTGTCACTTCTTCCTGAAATTTCTTTAGAGGAAAGTTCTTCCATTTCATCATTTTGGCTAACTTTCTATCTCTTGTCAGTTTTAAAAGCTTGTTATGGAATCTGCACCTGCAAGTACTGCTATATTAAAGAAGGCTCATTGACTGTCCATGGCCTGTCCAATTAGGAAGTATTCTTTTCATGGTGTCCCTTGGTCTCTCTTATTATGCTTTTGGCTATTTTATTTCCCTATTTGCAGTGATATTTGGGACTCTCCACCATGTATACTTTGGCTTGTTTCTTAAGGTAACCCTTGCCTTCGTATAAGCACTTGGCCACATTTACCGACATGGCCTAGATCTGCAGCAGCAAGAAGAGTGGCACCAGGAAGCCTGCGGCAGGTACAGCTACCATGATGCTATGCACAGTTTCACTTTTTATGAGTTCACTTTTTATAATTCATTGATGAATAAGGAGAAAAACAAAGAATTACAAGATGTATTCAATATTTTCCAATATCTGTTTTGTTTACTCTTCATCATTTATCACTGTGCCAGGCATACAGTAAGTACTTAGTGGAAATACAATAAATGGAGGTATGCATTTAGATTTCAGTATATTTTATGTAGTTATTTTAAACATATTTATTCTTAATATATATGGCTATCTCTTAATCATGATTAATTCATTCAGTTGGTAAAATGGCTGAAATGACACTTCCAACTGTTGTATATTTTGGTTTTTATATTGCTTGCTGAGATATAAATATTTGGGGAAGTTTTATGGAAACAAGTGGTAATGGCTCTCTTTGGCACTTTTCCAAATTACTTAGTGAGTTTGCACTTCTCTGCTTCCTTGGAGAAGGTGAGGTCACACAACTCGTTTGGCCAAGGGAATGTGAACAGATGTGGCATTTAGCCTCTAAATGAGGCTAAAAAGACTAGTATCTGATTTATCATGCTCTCTCTTTCCCTTTGCCTTAATAATTGGCCATATTCCAGATACTGTCTGCTCTATCAGCTTATATCTAAGAGTTAAGACAAGGCAGATCAGAGCACAACTCAATCTGCTATGAATATAGAGGATGTTTTATGTTGTAGCATAAGCTAACCCATCCTGACTGATACTGGGTTATTGTGAAAACCGAAGGAAACTTGGTCTAGAATATAGGATTACTCAACAGTGCTAAAAAATGAATAATAGTTAAATACTGTAAGGGCTAATGTTCACTGTATTAGGCTACAGAAAAGCCATTTTTAATTTTTTTTATTTTAGTGAGGAGAGTTTCTATTGAATAATAATTTCTACTGAAATCAGACTGCAGTAGGTTTTTGTGTAAGTGAGAAGTGAGGAAGTGTAAAGAACAAGTGTAGAAAACTCAAGAAGCTTTCTATGATGGTAAAGAGAAAAGTAAGTTAGTAATTGCAGGGAAATGTAAAATTCAGAACGTTTTCCATCAAGAAAAGATGATTTTCCCTCAAGACAGAGACTTAAAGCACGTTAAAATGTTGAAAAAATTAGGCAAAGGAAAGTGAAAGAAAAAAAGATGAAATAATAAAAAAAGCAGGGTACTGAGGATGCAGAAAAGGATGAAATCCAAAATCCATTAGTTCCAGATGAGAGAAAGGATCTTTCTTTCATAGTAAGAAAGGAGGAACAAAGATTTTGTGTGAGGAAGTTAAAAGATTTGGAAATTTAATGGCTTGGAAGTCCAAAGTGATGCCATCTACCCAGAATAAATGAGGAGATCACAGGCCTAAAAGTTTGAGGAGAGTGGAAGTTTGTGAAGAACAGGACACATTAGTGATAGGACCAGGGAAATAAGGGCATTCTATTATTAGGACTCAGTACGTAGCCATTTTTAAATAAAAATCAAAGAACAAAGGCAATATGATGCTTAGCTCAAAAATCAAGACTCATCAGGTGCCTGGGGTCTGAAAGCCTATATATGGAGTTGTTAGCCCCTTAATAACAACTCCAACCTGTAGCATCAGATGACTGCCTTCTTTTTCCAACCCCAGGAGCCAGAAGAAATACATTTCAGAGAAAATGAATTAGCAGTGCTCCAGAGACTGAAACGCCAAGCACAGAAGTGGACAGGTATGAGATTCCAGAATGAGGAGGAAGACATTAAGTGTAAGTCTGAATATTGAGTAGTGAGACCCCAGCTTGTCAAACCGGCTTCCTGAACATCAGCAGCAAACCTCACAGCCCCCAAGCAATAGATTAGAGGAGGTAGAAACCTGATATACAGACACTGACATTTGTTGCATCTGAAATGGAAATTCATCCAGTTGTTGTAAAGG
>NC_043704.1:47196274-47209532 GCF_006229205.1 Suricata suricatta
AATCTCACTCAAAAGAAACATTAAAATCCATTCTACTTATTTGGGTCTAGCATCCATAACATACTTTAATACAAATTAGCTGCCAAATTTTAAAACATCCTAAGTCCATGATCATATATTCAATTTGGAAAGTTCTTACAACTTTCTAATTCATATTTTGACTTCTGAAATGACTTACTTTAAAAATCATGTCTTGAGAAACATCTGGATCTTTTTTCAAACGTACTTTATATTCAGATTATGTATATTCTGTCAATTTCTTTCACATCTTTTCTTTTGAATGAGATATGAAAAAAACTGCCTCCCCATTTTTTCTTCTTATTTAGAAAAATGGGGTTGTCACTGACACCTCCAATAACAGATACCCACTATTGTTTAGAGAAAATATCTTTCCTCATCATGTTTCTAAAATTATACTACTCAATTTGTAGCATTTGTAATATATGAAACCTTTCATCAACCTTTGTCTATATCTAATTTAGCTACTTTGATTTGCTTTCTATTGGTGTCAGGTCAAGACAAAACACTACCCACCAAAGAAAGTGGGAGAAAAGATATTCTTCATCTGATATTCATTTGAAGGCATTGTAGGCTATTTAACATAGAGATTTAGTAAACTCTCTCCCCCCACCAAGATTTCATGGAATTGTCCATGTTTAAGGTTTAATACCTGTGTATCAGCTAAAATGGCACCTGCTGCACCATAAGGTAATTGCCTACCATGAAATCCAGCTTGGAATCCTATGACGTTTGATCTGATGCTATTTAACTGATGGTTAGGATGTCAGGAGAAATGTTACAGTTTATACACATTGCTTGCTGATTTTCAATCACTAGAAATGAAATAACGGGCTTTTTCTTTGATACCAATTAATTTGAGAATAGTTTCTAGAACATCCCAAATACTTCTTACTTGACCCTAAATTTAGAAAGAATGACTTCCATTCCATCCCCTTATAGCTGCTTGTGATTCAGATGGTTTCCATTTTCTTCCACTGTGGTATCCTCATCCGGCAGCTTCAATATTGCCCCCTTCTAAAGGAAGCTATTAACATTAAAACTATCTACAACTTTTGAAAACGAGGAAGCAGTCTACCATATCCTAAGATTTCAATTTATTTATATGTAATAAATAGCTGAAAGAAAACACCGAATAAGAAGGTAAGTTGAATACCCACAGGCACAATTTTCTGGTAGTTTCATAGAATTTGCAGGTGAGAGATCTTTTAGCTAATATCAATGTAAGAAAAAGGAGAAAAAATGGCTGAAAGAAGCAATTATTAATAAATGTGACCCAAATGGTCATAGTTTCACCAGTTGTTGGTATAGACGATTTTTCTTTTATATAAATGCCAAGCATTCCATGCTTCTTACAGGACCCTAAATTTAGAAAGAATGACTTCAATTCCATCCTTTTATAGCTGTCTGTGATTTCAGATGGTTTCCATTTTCTTCCACTGTGGTATCCTCATCCAGCAGCTTCAATATTGCCTCTTCATTCTGTTCTCTCTCTCCATCACAGTGATGCATAGCAATTTGCTGCTATGGCTACACTAAGCCCCAATTCACCAAAGCTGTCCTGTGATCTGTGACAGAGTGGTCAGGTCAGGTTTCAGCGGAAGCTATGAGGAAGACACACAATTTCTCTAAGAAAATGTTGCATTTTTATCTATAGCTTCAAAAGAAGATAAATTTATCTTAGTCTTATGAGTGTTTGCCTGAAATTCCCTTATTATGGACTCAAGAACACTTGATTAGGGCTGAGGATAAGGGATGAAAAAATTTATCTTTTCCCCTTGTATTCCTTTTTATATGCATCTTTCTCCTTCATAGATACTTCTATACACACACACATTCTACTATCAGTATCTTCAACAAAAGCCCCTATATATATCATATTCATGCAAATTTTCTCAGGAGTAACAGTTGAACTATTTTTACAAACAGTATTCAGTATGGACCCAGCTAAGTGACTTTGATATGCAAAAAGAGGACAAGGCATAGAGTCTATATGTTGTATTATGAGATGCATTGTGTCCTTCCAAAATGTATACGTTGAAATTCTAACCCTTAGTGTCTCAGAATATGACTGTGTTTGGAGATAAGATCATTAAAGAGGTAATTAAGTTAAATTAGATCATCAGAATAGACTCTAATCCAATATGACCTGTGTTTTTATAAGCAGAGAAAATTAGGACACAGCCACATTCAAGGGACATTGGAAGAATATCGCCATTTACAAGCCAAGGAGGGAGGCCTCAAAAGCAACCAACTCTTAATACCTTGATCTCAGATTTTTAACCTCCACAACAATAACAAATTAAATATCCATTGTTTAACATGCCATCCAGTCAGTGTTACTTTGTGACGGCATCCCTAACAAACTAAACCACATGGCATAAAACTTAAAGCAGAAAAAAATACATGGTACAATGTCTGACACGTGGTAGATATATAAGTCATTAAGAAGGAAGGAAAAGTATAAAGTTTGATTCATTACTTAAGAATTTTTGTTCATTACCTGAAGATATCAGTATTAAGGATTACAGTTAGACAAAAACTCATTGAGCTGGACGACATGAATCATTTCTTTTTAAAAATTTTTTTCAATTAAAGAAATGGAGACCCAGAGAGGTGAAGTTCCAAGTTCACTTAAAGGAGACCAAATACCCAATTTGGAAAATGGGGCATGGTTAAAAACTCAGAAGGAAATGCCATTTCACTTCCAGGAGTATGTCAATTAAAAAGGGCAGAATCACACAAAATATGCTGGCATCATGGTATAAGAAAAACAGCCTGCTGGAGAGGAGAGCTAGTAGCCCTCTTTCTTTGAAGACCACAGTTTTGTCAGCCAAACTCTTCTACTCATCTTCCTATTAGTTTCTTTCTATATTCACTCCCCTTCATTCTGAACTTTTTATAAATGCCATGTTTCTGAAAGAGAAGGCTACGTGGGAAGACTGAGTTGCCGAACCGGGGGCGACCTGGGCACCCCTTTTGATCAGTACCCGCCCTCAATGTCAGAGATTAGACTAAGACGATGAACTGTCTTCAGGAAATGCTAGAGCAACAGCGGGCGAAGATTCTCCTCCTCCACACAAGAGGATGCATTTGGGGAAGATAATTTATATTCCACCCCAATGTAAATATAGAATGCATATATTTACATCCAGTTTTTAATTAGAAAAACATTTTTTAGTGTTTATTTTTAAGAGAGAGAGAGACAGAGTACAAGTGGGGAAGGGGCAGAGAGAGAGGGGAGACACAGAATCTGAAGCAGGCTCCAGGCTCTGAGCCATTAGCACACAGCCTGACATGGGGCTCAAACTCGGGGACTGTGAGATCATGACCTGAGCAGAAGTGAGATGCTTAACCAACTGGACCACCCAGGTGCCCCAAGTTTTTAATTAAATTCCACTTAATTAACATATAATATTAGTTTCAGGTGTACAATACAGTGGTTCAGCTCTTCCATACAACCTGGTGCTCATCAGAAGTGCACTCCTTAGGGCACCTTCTGACTTCAGATTTTGGCTCAGGTCATTTTCTCATGGTTGGTGAGACTGAACCCCGAAGTCAGGCTCCATGTAACAGAATGGAGCCTGCTTGAGATTCTCCCTTTCATTTCTCTATGCACCTCCCCTGCTCTCTTTCTCCAAATAAACTTAAAAAAAAATTTTAAAAACAAGTGCACTCCTTAATCCCCATCACCTATTTAACTCATCCTGCAACCCACTTCCCTTCTAGTAACCATCAGTTGGTTCATTATAGTTGAGTCTGATTCTTGGATTGCCTTACACTTTCTCTTTTATTTCTCTTTGTTCACTTGTTTCTTAAATTCCACATTGTCTTTCTCTAATGGACTTATTTCACTTAGCATAATGCTCTCTAGCTCCATCCATGTCATTGCAAATGGCAACATTTATATGTTTTATACACAAACACACACACCCCATATCTTCTCTATCCATTAATCAGTTGATGACTAAAAATTGTGCAGAAAACATGAATAGACATTTTCCCAGAGAAGACATATAGATGGCCAAGAGACACATGAAAAGATCCTCAACGTCACTGATAATCAGGAAAACAAAAATCAAAACCATAATGAAATATCACCCCAAACTTGTTAGAATGGCTAAAATCAACAACACAACAAATGAGGGATTGACAAGGATATGGAGAAAGGGGAACCCTCTTGCGTTGTTGGTAGGAATACAAACTGATGCAGTTACCCTGGACAAAAGTATAGAGGTTACTCAAAAAGTTAAAAAAAAAAAAAGGAGGAGGAGGAGTTAAGATGGTATAGTAAGGGGACCCTGGGCTTGCCTCATCCCTTGAACACAGGTAGGGCAACATCAAATAATTTTGAACACTTAGGACGTCATTTGGAAGATTAAGAGAACAATCTACATACCTTGAGGTAGAAAACATAGCAGACAGGGGTGCAGAGACATGAACTGGGGGAGAGAAAAGCCATAATGCTGTGGAAGGGAGGGAGCCATTTTCATGGAGAGGAAAAGGAGAGATGGGGAGAGAGAGTAGAGGGCTGGGTTTGCATAAGAAAATCACTCCTCCGAAACTACTGAATGGGGACCCGGGAGGAACCGACTATCACAAGTTACTACAAACAGTGCAGTTCAGATTCTGAGGTTTTGAAAGTCTGTGTCGTCCACCAGAGTAAATCTGAAAAGACAGCTGTGCCCTTGGGGAGAAAGAGGGTGGAGTTCTGGGAACAGACAGTGGACAGCGAGTTATGGGGTTCCCCTGAGTTGCACTGGGAGTGAACACTCCCATTCTTGGAGTGCATTTAGAAGAGGGTATATTGCCTCCTTAAGGACAAAGACCTAGCTGGCACCTTTGAGTGGCAGATCAATAACAAGGGACAGAAGCTCACACAGAGGGCAGATTGCCAGGTCACAGCTTTCCATTGTGCTACACCGTAAGCTCTAGTCACCTACATGGCCATTCAACTGCTTTTCTGGGACAGAATGGCACCAGGCAGAGCACTTCAAGGTTCTCCTCTGGAGGAGAGGAGTGGTGCTGGGCCTTGCTAGGTTCTTTAAGATTTGGAGTTTTTAATCCCATCTGCACACCAGAGATAAAACCCAGGAGAGCTTTGGCAGCTGGCATGTTGATGGCCTGGTCACAGATGGGCTGAGTGTAAGGATTGATGGAAGCATGGAACAAAAGATGGGAGGTTGTTCTCTTGTCTATGAGACTCCCTGAACAGCATCTGGCATAAACCAGGGAAGAAAGAGCATGGAGACACCATCCTCCCCACAGCCTACCAAAACGGTTGACACAGCACCCCTAGTAGAAGCTGGGTGCACTTACACTAACTGCCCCCTGCCCGCCCCCTGTCCCGCCATGCCTGAGAGGGACATCTTTACTGGAGCATGTCTGATTGTGAGCCAGCACAGCAGGGCTCCCCCACAGAGGACCAAGAAAGGCACCCCACATGCAAAAAATCTACTGATCCGAGTGCTCCAAAGTGTCATCTTCAGTTCTGGTGGAAATGGGACCAGGCTTTCCTTTTTTCTTTATTGGAATTAAGCTTACAGTTTTTCATTCATTTGTTTGTTTTTCATTTCCTTTTCCCATTTTTTGGATCAGGGTCCTTTTTTGTTTGTTTGTTTTTCTTTGGAATTAGGATTATAGTTTTGTCTGCTTTTTTGTTGTTGTTACTTTTCCTTTTCTCCTTTTTTGGATCAGGCTTTTTTTTTTTTTAACAAAAACAGTCTTATTTTTTTAATGGTCTATTTTTTATTAATAGTTTATTACCAAGTTGGTTTCCATACAACACCCAGTGCTCTTCCCCACAAGTGCCCCTCTCTTTACCCTTTCCCCCTCGCTCTTCAGCCCTCAGTTTGTTCTCAGGATTCAAAGGTCTCTCATGAATTGCCTCACTCCTTCTCCCCATCTCTTTTCCCCCCTTTCCTTTTCCCATGGTCCCGTTAGGTTTCTCCTGTTAGACCTATGAGTGACAATATATGGTATCTGTCCTTCTCCGACTGACTTATTTCACTCAGCATGACACCCTCTAGGTCCATTTTGCTACAAATGGCCAGATTTCATTCTTTCTCATTGCCACATAGTATTCAATTGTATATATGAACCACATTGTCTTGATCCATTCATCAGGTGATGGACATTTAGGCTCTTTCCATGATTTGGCTACTGTAGAAAGTGCTGCTATGAACATGTGCCCCTATGCATCAGCACTTCTGTATCTCTTGGGTAGATCCCAGCGCTATTGCTGGGTCATAGGGGAGTTCTACTGATAGTTTTTTTAGGAACCTCCACACCATTTTCCAGAGCGGCTGTACCAGTTTACATTCCCACCAACAGTGTAGGAGGGTGCCCATCTCTCCACACCCTCACCAGCATCTATGGTCTCTTGATTTGTTCATTTTAGCCACTCTTACTGGTGTGAGGTGGTATCTCAGAGTGGTTTTGATTTTTAACAAATAAATCAAAGCATGCATAGTTAAAAGTCCAAATGGAACCTACTGTAAGCAAGGAGGAGCTCTGCAGAGGACTGGCAGAGGGGAGAGAGCAGCCAAATGACAACAGCAGAGTGTACACAGCATACAACAGAAATACTGCTTGAAGAACCAGGCCCCGAACAGAGTATGACCCCTTCTTAATATAGCATTACTCTCAAGAGCAGAAAACATAACACTTTTCATAACATGCAAAAGACAGAAACCTAGAGAAAATGATAAGATGGAGAAATTCTCTCCAAAAGAAAGATCAAGAAGAAACTATAGCCAGGGACTTGTCCAAAACAGATTTAAGCAATATATCTGAACAAGAATTTAGAACAACAGTCATAGGAATACTAGCTGGGCTTGAAAAAAGCATAGAAGACACCAGAGAAACCTCATAGCAGAGATAAAAGACTTAAAAACTAGTCAGGCCAAAATTATAAAAATGCTATTTTTTTAAATAAACATTATCTTTAATAAGATGCAAAACCAACTAGATGTAATCATGAGGATGGAAGAATCAGAAGAATAAATAGGCACTGTTGAAGGCAAAATTATGGAAAATAATGAAGCTAAAAAGAAGAGGAAACAAAAACTATTAGATAATGAATATACACTTTTGGAACTCAGAAAATTCCATAAAGCACCATAATATCCCTATCATAGGAGTCCCAGAAGAAGGAGGGCAGGAGAACGGAGCAGGTATTTGAACAAATTATACCTGAGAACTTCACTAATTTAGGGAAGGAAACAAACATTCAAATCCAAAAGGCACAGAGAACTCCCCTCAATATCAGCGAAAACAGGCCAACACCACAACATATCATAGTGAAACTTGCGAACTACAAAGATAAGGAGAGAATTCTGAAAGCAGCTAGGAACAAAAGGTCTTTAACCTACAAGGATAGACACATAAGGTTAGCAGCAGAACTGTCAACCAAAATTTGGTGGGACAGAAAAGAGTGACATGATATATTCAATGTGCTAAATTGGAAAAACACGCAGCCAAGAATCTTTATTCAGCAAGGCTGTCATTAAGAATAGAAGGAAAGATAAAGAGTATCCAAGGCAAGCAAAAACTAAAGGAGTTTGTGAACACTAAACCAGCTATGTAAGAATTATCAAAGGGACACTTTGAGTGGGAAAGAGAGACCAAAAGCAACAAAGACTATGAAGAAACACAGGCAATCTACAGGCTGTCTACCTGTAAAGTAATACAGGTAGTACAATGGCACTAAATTCATATCTATCAAAATAAATCTGAGAGTAAATGTACTAAAGCTCCAATAGAAAGACATAGGGTATTATTAGAATGGATTTTTCAATAAGACCCATATGCTATCTACAAGAGACTCATTTTAGATCTAAAGACATCTACAGATTGAAAGTGAGAGGATGGAGAACCATTTAGCATGCAAATGGACTGCAAAAGAAAGCTGAAGTAATCATATTTATATCAGACAAACTAGGTTTTAAACCCAAGACTGTAGGGGTACCTGGGTGGCTCAGTTGGTTAAGCATCCAACTTCAGCTCAGGTCATGATCTCACGGTTCGTGGGATCGAGCCCCGCATTAGGCTCTGTGCTGCTAGTTAGCTCAGAGCCTAGAGCCTGTCTTTGGATTCTGTATCTCCCTCCCTCTCTGACCCTCCCCTGCTCATGCTGTCTTACTCTCTCTCAAAAATAAATAAAAACATTAAAAAAATAAACCCAAGACTGTAATAAGAGATGAAGAAGGGCACTATATCATAACAAAGGGGTCTGTCCAATAAGAAAATCTAACACTTGAAAACATTTATGATTGAAACTTGGGAGAAGCCAAATATATAAATCAATAATAACAAGCATAAAGAAGGGTGCTGGGTGGCTCAGTCAGTTAAGAATCTGACTTCAGCTCGGGTCATGATCTTGTGGTTCGTGGGTTTGAGCCCTGGGTTGGCCTCTGTGCTGTCAGCTCAGAACCTGGAGCCTACTTCAGAATCTGTCTCTCCCTCTCTCTCTCCTCTCAAAAATAAATAAACATTTAAAAAAACTAAAAAAATAACAAGCATAAAGAAACTCACTGGTAATAATGCAATAATAGTAGGGGGATTTAACACCCCCACTTACAGCAATGGTCAGATTATCTAACCAGAAGATTAACAAGGAAACAATGGCTTTGACTGACACACTGTACCAGATGAACTGAACAAATACATTCAGAGCATTTCATCCTAAAGCAGCATAATGCATATTATTTCTAGTGCACAAGGAATGCTCACCAGAGCAGATCACATAATGGGTCACAAATTAGCCCTCACCAAACACAAAAAGACTGAGATCATACCATGCATATTTTCAGACCTCAGTGATATGAAACTTGAAATCAACCACAAGATAAAATTTGGAAAGACCACAAATACATGAAGGTTAAAACCTTTGGGATGCAGCAAAGGCAGTCATAAGAGGGAAGTACACTAAATATAGATCTTCCTCCAGAAGCAACAAAAATCTCAAATGTATAACCTAGCCTTACACCTAAAGGAGCTGGAAAAAAGAAGAGCAAATAAAGACCAAAACCAGCAGAAGAAGGGAAATAATAAAGATCAGAGCAGAAATAAATGATATAGAAATTTAAAAAAACAACAGGAGAACATATCAAAAAAAAAACTAGGAGCCCATTCTTTGAAAGAATTATACAAAATTGATAAGCCCCTAGCCAGACTTATCAAAAAGAAAAGACAGGGACACCTGGGTGGTTCAGTAACTTAAGTGGCCAACTTCAGCTCACATCATGACCTCAAGATTTGTGGGATTGAGCCCCATGTCAGGCTGTGTGCTGACAGTTCAGAGCCTAGAACCTGCTTCTGATTCTGTGTCTCCCCTCTCTCTTGGCCCCTCCCCTACTCATGCTGTCTCTCAAAATTGAATAAATGTTAAAAAAAGAAAAGAAAAGAAAAGGAACCAAATAAATAAAATCATGAAGGAAAGAGGAGACATTACAATCAACACTGTAGAAATACAAATGATTATAAGAAAATATTATGAGCAATTATATAGCAATACTGGGAAATGTGGAAGAAATGCATAAATTCCTAGAAATATATAAATTACCAAAACTTAAACAGGAAGAAATAGAAAATTTTAAGAGACCCAATACCAGCAAAAAGATTGAATCAGTAATCAAAAAATTTCCCAAAGCAAAAGAGTCCAGAACTAGGTGGCTTCCCAAGGGAATTCTACCAAACATTGAAAGAAGAATTAATACCTATTGTTTTGAAACTCTTCCAAGAAATATAAATGGAAGAAAATTTTCCAAATTCATTCTATGAGGCCAATGTTACCTTGATTCCAAAACCAAAGACCCCACTAAAAAGGAGAATTATAAACTAATATTCCTGGTGAACATGGATGCAAAAATTCTCAACAAGATATTAGCACATCAAATCCAAATATTCATCAGAAGAATTATTCATGATGATCAAGTGGGATTTATTTCTGAGCCTCAGGAGTGGGTTAGTATACACAAATCAATCAACATGATACAACACATTAATAAAAGAAAGGATAAGAACCCACAATCCTCTTCATAAATGCAGAAAAAGTATTTGATAAAATACAGCATCTTATCTTGATAAAAACCCTCAAGAAGGTAGGGTTAGAAGGATCATACCTTAACATCATAAAGGCTATAAGTGAAGAACCCACGGCTAACATCATCCCAAACAGGGAAAAATGGAGAGCTTTTCCCCTAAGGTCAGGAACACGACAGGGATGTCCATTCACCAATGTTTTTCAACAGAGTACTGGAAGTCCCAGCCTCAGCAATCAGACAACAAAAAGAAATAGAAAGTATCCAAATTGGCAAGGAAAAGGTCACACTTTCACTCTCTGCAGACGACATGATACTTGCTGTGGAAAACCTGAAAGACTCCACCAAAAAAAGTGCTAGACCTGATACATGAATTCAGGAAAGTCACAGGATATAAAAATCAATATGCAGAAATCACTTGCATATCTATACACCAATAATGAAGCAGCAGAAAGAGAAATCAAGGAATTGATCCCACTTACAATTGTACCAAAAATCATAAGATACCTAAGAATAAACCTCGCTAAAGAGGTAAAAGATCTGTACTCTAAATAAACTATAGAATACTCATGAAAGAAACTGAAGAAGACACAATGAAATGGAAAAACATTCCTTGCTCATAGACCAGAAGAACAAATATTGTTAAAATGTTGATACTCCCCCAAAACAATCTACATAGTCAATGCAATCCCTATCAAGATAACACCAGCATTCTTTACAGAGCTACAACAAACAATTCTAAACTTTGTATGAAACCAGAAAAGACTTTGAATAGCAACAGCCATGTTGAAAATTCAGAGCAAAGCAAGAGGAATCACAATTCTGGACTGCAAGCTGTATTACAAACTTCAGTCATCAAGACAGTATGATACTGGCACAAAAACAGACACATTGATCAGTGGAACAGAATAGAGAACCAAGAAATGGACCCACAACTGTATGATAACTCATCTTCAACAAAGCAGGTATGAATATGCAAAAGAAAAAAGACAGTCTCTTAAAAAAATGGGGTTGGGAAAACTGTACAGTGACATGCAGAAGAATGAAACTGGACCACTGTCTTACACTCTGCACAAAAATAAATTCAAAATGAATTAAAAGCCTAAATGTGAGACTGGAAATTATCAAAACCCTAGAGGAGAAAACAGGGAACAGTGTCTTTGATCTCAGCTGCAGCAATTTCTTGCTTGACACATCTCCAAAGGCAAGGGAAATAAAAGCAAAAATAAACTCTTGGGATCTCATCAAGGTAAAAACCTTCTGCACTGCAAAAGAAACAATCAACAAAACTGAAAGGCAACTAACTGATAAAATGGGAAAAGATATTTGCAGAAGCAAAAGTCTTTAAAAGTTCTACAAAGTATCTACATGATTTAACCTCCCCATTAGTTCTCTGACCTCATTTTCTACGATCTTTCTCACTAGACACTCTGCTGTAACCATACTGAGCCATTTCCTTCCAATGTACCATCACACTCCTAGTTTTGGACCTTTGCCTTAATTGCTTTTTCCCCAATGTACTTTCCCCTAATAACTACATCACTAATAATCACCTGTTTTAATTATATTTTCACAATGAGGTCCACCTTAACCATAATATTTAAAATTATAGCCCACCTTTTTATCCCGACACTCTTGACACCCTTTAACCGGGTTTGCCTTTTCTTTTCTACATAGAAATTATTGCCTTCTAACATTTACTTATTTGTGATGTCTCTTTTCTGACTCTAGAACCTAAGAACCTAGTAAAAACAATAAATATTTGTTTAATAAATAAGTAAATGATATTTAAAATGGATACTATAATATCTAATGTCTAAACTAAAGTTTTAAGAGATAAAATGGAAGTTTCATGAAGAACTTTATATGCAAGAATTTTCTTATGAGAGATTATTTGAAATGTATTAGGTATGGGACCACACATCTTTTTATTTGTAACAATACTTTCTCATAAAATACAATATATACTTTATCCTCCTAGTATCTGAATTGTCCATATCATTGAACTATTGTTGTTTAGTAAATTGCTTTAAATTTATTTTAATGTTTGTTTATTTGTGTGAGAGAGAGACAGAGACAGAGACAGAGCATGAATGGGGAGAGACAGAGAGAGGAGATACAGAATCTGAAGCAGGCTCCAGGCTCCGAGCTGTCAGGACAGAGCCTGATTCAGGGCTCAAACTTATGAACTGAGGGATCATGACCTGAGCTGA
This sequence comes from Suricata suricatta, assembly GCF_006229205.1. Classification (NCBI taxonomy): domain Eukaryota; kingdom Metazoa; phylum Chordata; class Mammalia; order Carnivora; family Herpestidae; genus Suricata; species Suricata suricatta. The sequence goes on from NC_043704.1 coordinate 47,208,549, forward strand.
AGTCAGACACTTAACTGACTGAGCCACTCAGGTGCACCTAGTAGATTGCTTTTAATTAACTTTTTTTTCCTGTAATTCATTGGCCCATAGAAAGCAGTATTCTTGATGAAATGCCTTTTTGCACTTTGTGGAGCATTGAGTAATCAATTTAGTGTTCACTCAGACTTGATATCCAACGTCCCTCAAAAACTTTTATGTATTCCCTTTCCTCAGTTTACAATTACTTGAGAAAAGTCTTTCTGGGGAAGGACTGGGAAAACTGCTCTTTTATCACAGTATTCTATCACAGTATCCTTCCTCAAGGGACCTGGATTCTTTGTGGTTTGTTTTTTTGATTTTTGGTCTTTTTATGTTTAATTATTTTTGAGAGAGAGAGTGAGTGAGTGAGTGGGGGAGAGACAGACACAGAATGAGAAGCAAGTTCCAGGCTCAAGATGTCAGCACAGAGCCTGACACAGGCCTCAAACTCACAAACCATGAGGTCATGACCTGAGCCAAAGTTGTATGCTTAAGTGACTGAGCCACCCAGGCGCCCCATGCTTTTTGTTTTTTAAACAAATTAGCATGCATCTTCCGTAGTCCAATAATATAAGATTCAGCCTTATTCATTCTCCTTCAATACTGAAGAGTGCTTAGCTCACTATTAGAGTTTTAAATTCATTTTTAAGATAGAATAAATGAAAACATTAACATTTAAAACCTGTCTTGGGGTGCCTGGGTGTCTTAGTTGTTTAAGAGTCTGACTTTGGCTCAAGTCATGATCTCGCAGTTCGTGGGTTCAAGCCCTGCATAGTGCTCTGTGCTGACAAGTCAGAGCCTGGAGCCTGCTTCAGGTTCCATGTCTCTTTCTCTCTCTGCCCCTCCCCTGTTCACGCTCTGTCACTCTTATAAGAAAAAGTTAATACATAAATGCAAATGACATAAATTTCACTTTATGATGTTGAATTTTATGAGTTGATACATTAAATCAAGTTTTAGTTCTTT
>NC_043704.1:47209632-47213333 GCF_006229205.1 Suricata suricatta
ACTACTGGGACCTCATCAAGATAAAAAACTTCTGCAAGGCAAAGGAAACAATCAAAAAAACTAATAGGCAACCAACAGAATGGGAAAAGATAGTGGCAAATGGCATATCAGATAAAGGGCTTGTATCCAAAATATACAAGGAGCTCACTAAACCCCATACACGAAAAGTTTTAGTTCTTTCTAATGACAGTCAAGAAAACGTACTTTGCATTTGCTGTTCTGCTTTCTGTGAACACACTCATGTTCTTTCTTTCTTCCTCATTTTTTATTTTATAAATATACGAGTACCAAATATGAACTGACTATAGGCTAAGCATGGTGCTAGGCTTGAAGAACACTGGTAAGTCCTGGAATTTTGAAACACATCTGGAGAAAAGCATTCTTTCCCATACATTCAGCAGGTTGGCAATCAATTTCTGCAACAGACACTTATACAAACAGAGTCCTTGAAAGGAGTGGGGACCACATGTCTGAGAGACTAGTGATGCTTTAGATAAGATACATAAGGTTTAGCTATTTTATTTTATATTACTGCATAATGCATGACAATTTAATAACCAGCCAACAAAGAGAAATACATACACTAAACTGTGAAGAGAATATTTTATAAACAACCTTCATACCTCTGTATACATGCTTGAGTGCACGCAAACACATGCAGACAAGAATTCCATAATTACCAATGAATTGTGTTCAAATATGGATCTAGGAATGAGCCAACTAGAAGTGCAGAAGAAAAACTAAGAGGACACAAATATAGGAAATATTTTGCTTAACTTTTCTCCTCTGTTTTGGCTAGATGAAGCAAAGTAATAAATCCAATATGGGTACTTTTTATTAATATAAAATTACAGGTTTTGGCCTGTAAATTAAGGGACAAGAAATCTTTTAAGTATTTTCAGTTTATTTATTTTGAGAGAGAGAGAAAGTGCAAGGCGGGAAGAGCAAAGAGAGAGTGAGAGAGAAAATCCCAAGTAGGCTCCATGCTGTCAGCATAGAGACCAACATGGCGCTTGATCCCACAAACCGTGAGATCATGACCTGAGATGAAATCAAGAGTCAGACATTTAACCATCCAGATGCCCCAACAAGAAATGTTTTAAAACTATAATTTTGAATTGGCATTGTGATTGGCAGGATGGTAGTCCCCAAAAATGTTCATGTCCTTATTCCAAGTACCTTTAAATATGTTATATTACTTGGCAAATGAGACTTTCTAGATATGATGAAGGTTATAGGCCATGAATTAAGGATATTTACTGGACTATCCGGGTAGTCCTGATTTAATCAAAGAAGCTATTAAAAACAGAGCTGTCTCTGGTGGAAGCAGAAGAGATATGCAGCACAAGAGACACTAAAGAAAGGTGACAAAAGAAGGAATCAGAAGAGTATTAAATGTGAGAAGGATTCAGCATGCTTTTGCTGGTTTTAAGATGCAGTAGCCACATGCAACACCTACAGAGAAGCTTCTAAAAGCTACGGGCAGGCCGTGGCGGACAGCCAGCAAAGAAGCATGAACCTCAGTCCTGATCTGCAAGAAACTGAATTCTGCCTACAACTTAAGTGAGCTGAGAAGTTTATTCCCAGTCTTCTGATAATAGCCCGTCTGGCCAACACGTTGATTTTGACCTTGTGAAACATGGGTCAGAGAAATAAGTCTGATAATAGATTTGTGGTTTTTTTAAGTTGCTACTATAGACACAAAGTCATTAGTATTTCCAAGACACCTAGATTGGTAGAGTTCCAAATATTCAACTTTCTGTCAATTTTAGGGGTCTTATAATCTATTTATTGTAGAGATAAAGGCTTACTGAACATCCATGCCTCTAGACAACTTCATAAACCTTGATTTAACCCATTTCATGCTTTAAGTGTAGCACTTGTATTTTAGTCATGTCTATCCATTCTACATGACATTTTTCTGTCCATAAATTCATACCAAGTCTCAACACATCTTTTTCTCTTGAGAGCAACATTGGAGAGCATGGTGTATGTTAGGAATCTGTTTGGGTAGTAACTCATGAATTCAAAAAGAATTTCATTGAGGGTACACTTGCTCAGTGTTCTGAACTGTACAGTAAAGGGGGTAATTACTTTTGCATGAGAAAATAATCCCTAGATAGTTTATTAATCAGGTATTTATTAACAATCTATTGCATGCTAGGAGTTACCTTAAAGATTGCGGAAACAGAGATGTATTAAAGATCCTGTTCATGGTCTCTGCTGCACGGAGGTTACAGTCTGAATTAGAGAGACATGAAAAGAATAAAAGCTTAGGAGAAGGAGTTTATTAGTCTTGGGATTGCTCATAGAAGGCTTCTCAGAGGAGATGGTTATTAAACTCAGACTGAAGGCTCATATAGGAATGACATATGAATGAAGAGGATTTGGGCTTATTCCATTTAAGGTAAATCATGTTAAAGACAAGCAGGGGAGAGGGACTACAAGGAGCTCAATGTTTCTGGAGTGTAAGGGGAGGAAGTGGATGAGAAAAGAATGGATTAGTAGCAAGATGCCAGACCATGAAGTCCTGTGTGCTATACAAAAGTCTTGGTAGGAGTTTGGAAATGTATAAAGTAAATTCCTGTACATTTCTCTATATCTTTGTAAGAGTCTTTATATACTCATGTATCCACATATACACCTGTGTATATAATTGTATGCATGTGTTAGTGTACAGAGTAGATGCACACTTAATTTTTGAATGAATGGGAACAAGAATAAAGTCAGAAATTAGGGAAGAAAAAGAGAAACAAGTTAAAAACTGGAATCTATTTTTGAAAGGAAGATATATTTCCTGAATCAAAGAAACAATTCAGCAAGAAATGGGATCAGAAGCAGATTTTTATTATGTAGACCCAATGTCAAAAAGAAATGAGCCAAAATGAATCATGGAAACTGGCTTAAATTTATTGTTTCCTGACATGATGACAATAATGTATGCAGTTTGTACATAATCTCAAAGAATGAAAATTGCTTGTGACCATACTCAATAAATTTATAAAGTACTCAGTGTTCATATTAGAATCATCTAATATCTTTTTTTCTGGAATTTGGCATTCATATCAATGCTGTTCTATAGGAAACAATAGATATTGAAATCAATAATCATTTTATTCAAGCTGGTAGGCAACCACCTCATTTTCAAATATGGTAGAGTTTTATGACTTTGAATGTAAAGCTTGGCTCCAATTTATTATAACACTTAAGTTAGACTTAGTATGCCAGAAAGTCAAACTATTGCTGAACAAAGTTAAAATGTCAGAATATGATTATTTATCTCATCTTACCTAAAAAAGCAAACTAAAAACAAAAATTGTAGGCAGTCCAGACAGACACGCTTATGTAGAGTAACCTCCCTTCTTATCATTCCAAAAGCAATTATTTCTTAGTGGAAAACCTGTCATTTTCCTCCATGGAGGGGTCCTATAAATGTGGTCGATTACCTCAGCCTAACATTCCTGGAAAACAAAGGAGCGTTTTATTCTCTGAACACAAATCTGACTACCTCTTTTTTTTTTTTTTCCCAAACATATTATCTATGCTGTTTATTTCTTTTCATAATGTTTTATTGTCAAATTGTTTTCCATACAACACCCAGTGCTCTTCCCCTTAAGTGCCCTCCACCATCACCACCACCTCTCTTCCCCCCTCCCCCTTCCCCCCAACCCTCAGTTCATTCTCAGCATTCAATAGTCTCT
>NC_043704.1:47213433-47230248 GCF_006229205.1 Suricata suricatta
GGAGAAAGGAGAAAGAAATATAAGGAGTAAAATTTAAAGGAATTGTGTAAAGAAAAAGGAAAAAAGGTAATAATGACAAAGAAATAAGTACGAAACTAGTGAAGAAAAAACATTTTTTTATATATTAAAAAAACAAACAAAAAAACTACAAAACAAAACAAGACAAAAAAACAAAAACGAAAAAAAAAAGCAGCAGCTCCCCCTGGTGGATAGGCTTGGTTTGATGTGATAGGTCTTGGAGTCTGTTCTCAGAGGCTCCGCCCCTGCCTGAGGCGAAATGAGCAGCAGGAGGTGAAGTGCGCACCTTCACAGACTCAATTGCAGAGTCCCCACCCCCAGTCAGGATTGTGATTGCAATGGGGGAAAAGAAAAAAACAAAAAGCAAAAAACCGAGTCTCTCTTTTGCTCAAGACGCTGTGCACTGCTGGAAATGAGCTGGGAGCTCCTACAGTCTAAGCGCGTGCCCAGGCCTCCACCCGCCACCGACTCTTTGTTTGGGGTCGCGTAGGTGTGCGCCCTATTTTTTCCCCTGTGGGCACCCGGGATTCGTGCAGTCCATGCAGGGGGCGAGGTGTGCCATGGAAATGCGGTCTGTGGTCCTATTCCCAAAACCAAATTCGAATTGCTCGCGCCTGGAGCAGTCGCTGCTCCGGCAGCTTCCCACCGAGGAGCACGCCTCCCCAGAGCAGCCGCTTCTCACAGCCACTGATGCCTCTGATTCCCCGCCGAGATGGCTTAGGGCTGGAGGCTATTCCTTCTCTTGCGCCACCCCGGTTCGGGATTCCAGCTGCCCAGCAGTTATCTATGGAGTGGGTTTCTGTCTCCACACGCAGCCAAGCGTTCTATACCTCTTCCCCAGAGACAGTTCTATGAGCGTGTTCCGACTCTGTCTCTTCCCTTTGTCTCCCTGGCGCCCGGCACCTGTGCCACGTTGGGCTGGGGATCTTACCTCCCCTGCCCGTCCGGGCTGGCCCATCCTCGGATCTCCCCCATTCGCCCCCACTCACTCAGGTATCCTTGAGGTTCTATTCCTTCTGGAGTTCGTATTTTCTCCTTCCGCTCTCGCAGATGAGCGTAATATCCTTCTCAGTTCGATAAATGGTGCGGACGGAGTTTACAGAGCTCCCTTCCTCCGGAGGCAAATATTTTGAACAGACTACCTCCTTTTTAATCAAGCTCCAAAACAGCTAGAATTGAGACAATGGGCATAACAGACACAATTGACCTTACTTCAGTGACTTACATATTTAATTTTAAAAGACAGTCCATGGAGAGGCTTTTTGGTTGTAAAATACAATGATTTTCACTTGTGCTATGTTCATATTTTGGCTATTATAAATAATGCTGCTATAAACATCAGGGTGTATCATCCTTTTGAATTAGCATTTTTTTATTCTTGGGATACTTAGTAGTACAATTGCTGAATTGTAGGGCAGTTCTATTTTTAACCTTTTTTTTGTTTCTTCCAAGATTTTATTTAAAATCAAGTTAGTTAACATATGATGTAGTATTATTTCAGGGGTAGAATTTAGGGATTCATCACTACATATAACACCCAATGATCATTCCAATAAGTGCCCTCCTTAATACCCATCACCCATTTAGCCCATTCTCCCCACCTGCCTCCATCCAGCAACCCTTAGCTTGTTCTCTGTATTTAAGAGTCCCATGTGGTTTGCCTCCCTTTCTGTTTTTTATCTTATATTATTTTTCCTTCCCTTCCACTATGCTCATCATTTTCTTTCTTAAATTCCATATATGATTCAAATTACATGATATCTGTCTTTCTCTGACTTATTTTGCTTAGCATAATACACTCCTGCTCCATCCACATTGCTGCAAGTGGCAAGATTTCATTTTTTGATGGTTGAGTAAAATACCATTGTATGTATTTATTCCACATCTTCTTTATTTATTCATCAGTCAATGGACATTTAGGCTCTTTGCATAATTTGGCTATTATTGATAAAGCTGCTATAAACTTTGGCATGCATGTGCCCCTTTGAATTAGTATTTTTATATCCTTTGGGTAAATGCCTAATAGTGCAATTGCTGGGTCATAATGTAGCTCTATTTCTAACTTTTTTCAGGAACCTCCATACTGCTTTCCAGAGGGGTCAAACCAGTTTGCATTCTCACAAACAATGTAAGAGGATGCCCCTTTCTTGAGGATTTCCTCAAGAGGGTCAGTATGGTTATAGCAGAGTGACCAGTAACAAAGACATTAGAAGATGAGGTCAGAGAAGTAATGAGGAGGTCAGATCATGTAGACACTTTGTAGGACTTTTAAAGACTTTTACTTTGTTTGAGGGAAACAGAGATCCATGATTAGATTTTGAGCAAAAAAAAGTGCTATCATCTAATGTATGCTTTCAAAGGATGTCCTTGAATTCAGTTTTTGTAATAAATTGCAAAGAGACAAATATAGAAGTAGGAAAACTGGTTTGAAAGCCACTGTAACTATTCAGATGAGAAATGATAATAGTTCAGACCCTAGCAATAGACAAGGATGTGGTAAGAAGTAGTTATGTTATGGGGTGCCTGGGTGGCTCAGACGGTTAAGCATCCGACTTTGGCTCAGGTCAGATCTCACGTTCATGGGTTCAAGCCCTGCGTCAGGCTCTGTGCTGACAGCTAGCTCAGAGCCTGGAGCCTGCTTCCGGTTCTGTCTCTCTGCCCCTCCCCCTCTCATGCTCTGTCTCTCTCTGTATAAAAAAAATATATAAAACATTAAAAAAATTTTTTTAAAGTAGTTATGTTACATACATTTTGAGGCTTCTCCCAATAGGATTTCCTGATGTCTACTGAGTATGAGAGGAGGGGGCTCAAAGACTCAAGTTCTAGACTAAGCCCCTTGAAAGACGCTATCAATCAAAATGGGGAAGGCTGCAAATACAATAGATATGGAGCAAAAAAACAAGAGTTTGGTTTTAGAATATTGAGCGGGAGATGACAACTAGCCATCCAAGTAGTGATGGCAGGTAGGTAGTTGTATATATGAATTTGGAATTGTAGAGTGAGGTTTGGTCTAGATATACAAATTTAGGAGTCTTCAGCCAGTAGTTGGTAAAGACATGGCACCAAATGCGACTGCATCAGGAGTCACCATACATGAAGAAGAAAACAGACATTCAGTACTCCAGCATGAAGAAATTGGAATGATAAGGAGAGACTGACTTGTGACTGAAAAAGAGCAGCCAATAAGACCGAAAAAAAGTATGTTGGGTACTGGAAGTCAAGTTAAAATTTTTTTTCTTTTTTTAAGAAAAATAGAATGGTAACTGTGGTATGGACCACTTAAAATGAGAAATGCAAGTTGACTATGCTTTTAGTAGTGTGAAGATTATTCATGACATTAGTAAGAGTAATTTCAGAGGATTGAGGACAGTGACAACTTGACTGGAATGAGTTTAAGACAGTGAGAAGTGAAGAGTGAAGATACTAAAAATAAAGGAAACTTTTTTCATATCTTTGTAGTATACTTTAATATTTGACCATATAAATTTTAAATCCAAGTTATTAACACAATATAATAATGGTTTCAGGAATAGAATTTGGTGGTTTATCCCAGCAAGTGCTGTCCTTAGTACCCCTCGCCCATTTAGCCCATGCCCTCACCCAACACCTATTCAAACAACCCTCAGTTTGTTCTCTGTATTTAAAAGTCTGATGTGGTTTGCCTCCCTGTGTTTCTATCTTATTTTTCCTTCCCTTCCCCTATTTCATCGTTCTGTTTCTCAAGTTCCACATATGAGTGAAATCATGATACTTATTTTTCTTAACATAATACATTCTAGCTCCATCCACATTGTTGCAAAAGGCAAGATTTCATTCTTTTTGATCACCGAGTATAATTCCATTGCATATATTTATTCCACATATTCTTAATCTATTCATTAGTGAATGAACATTGGGGATATTTGCATAATTTGGCTATTGGTGATAGTGTTGCTATAAACACTGGGCTGCATGTACCTGTTCAAATCACCATTTTTTAATCCTTTGAATAAATACCTAGTAGTACAATTGCTGGGTTGTAGGGTATCACTATTTTTAATTTTTTGAAGAAACTCCATACTGTTTTCCAGAATGGCTGCATTCCCACCAATTGTGCAAAAGGGTCTCCTATCTCTCCATCCTAGCCAACATCTGTTCTTAGCTGTTAATTTTAGCCATTCTGATAGGTGAGAGGTGGTATCTCATTATGGCTTTGATTTGTATTTCCTTAATGATGAGTGATGTTGAGTATCTTTTCATGTATCTGTTAGCCATCTGGATGGATTCTTTGGAAAAGTGTCTGTTCATGTCTTTTGTGCATTTCTTCATTGGATTCTTTGTTTTTGGGTATTGAGTTTGATAAGATCTTTATAGATTTTGGATACTAACCCTTTATCTGATATGCCATTTGCAAGTATCTTCTTCCATTCCATAAGTTGCCTTTTAGTTTTGTTGACTGTTTCCTTCACTGTGCAGAAGAAGTTTTTAATCTTGATGAGGTCTCAGTCATTCACTTTTGCTTTTGTTTCCCTTGCCTCTGGCAATGTGTCTATTAAGAAATTGTTAAGACCATGATCTAAGGGCTTGTGTTCTCTGCTAGGACTTTGATGTTTTTCTGTCATATTTAGGCCTTTCATCCATTTATTTTTGTGTATGTTGTAAGTGGCCTCCTTTCATTCTTTTGCATGTCATTATCCAGTTTCCCAAAACCATTTTTTAAGAGATTCTTTTTTTCCATTGCATATTCTTTTCTGCTTTGTCAAAGATGAGTTAGCATATAGCTATGAGTTGATTTCTGGGTTCTCTGTTCTGTTCCACTGATCTATGTATATGTCTGTTTCTGTGCCAGTAGCATGCTGTCTTGATAATTACTGCTTTGTAATACAGCTTGCAATCCAGAATTGTGATTCCTCCTGCTTTGCTCTGCATTTTCAACAAGGCTGTGGCTATTCAAAGTCATTTCTGGTTCCATACAAAGTTTAGAATTGTTTGTTGTAGCTCTGTGAAGAATGCTGTTGTTATCTTGATAGGGATTGTACGGAATATATAGATTGCTTTGGGGAGTTGACATTTTAACAATGCTTGTTCTTGTGATTTATGAGCAAGAAATGTTTTTCCATTTCATTGTGTCTTCTTCAGTTTCTTTCATGAGTATTCTATATTTTTCAGAGTACTTCATTACATCTTCTTTAGGTTTATTCTTAGGTATCTTATGATTTTTGGTCCAGTTGTTAAGTGGGATCAATTCCTTGATTTCTCTTTCTGCTGCTTGATTACTGGTGTATAGAAACGCAAGCGATTTCTGCATATTGATTTTTATATCCTGTGACTTTCCTGAATTCATGTATCAGGTCTAGCAGCTTTTTGGTGGAGTCTTTCAGGTTTTCCACAGCGAGTATCATGTCGTCTGCAGAGAGTGAAAGTGTGACCTTTTCCTTACCAATTTGGATGCTTTGTATTTCTTTTTGTTGTCTGATTGCTGAGGCTAGGACTTCCAGTACTCTGTTGAAAAACATTGGTGAATGGACATCCCTGTCGTGTTCCTGACCTTAGGGGAAAAGCTCTCCATTTTTCCCCGTTTAGGATGATATTAGCTGTGGGTTGTTCATTTATAGTCTTTATGATGTTGAGGTATGATCCTTCTAACCCTACCTTCTTGAGGGTTTTTATCAAGAAAAGATGTTTTATTTTATCAAATACTTTTTCTGCATCTATGAAGAGGATTGTGTGGTTCTTATCCTTTCTTTTATTAATGTGGTGTATCATGTTGATTGATTTGTGTATACTAACCTACTCCTGAAGCTCAGAAGTAAATCCCACTTGATCATCATGAATAATTCTTCTGATGAATATTTGGATTTGATGTGCTAATATCTTGTTGAGAATTTTTGCATCCATGTTCACCAGGAATATTAGTTTATAATTTTCCTTTTTAGTGGGGTCTTTGTCTGGCTTTGGAATCAAGATAATGTTGCCCTTATAGAATGAATTTACCAAATTTTCTTCCATTTCTATAAAAATAAAGGAATCTTTCAAGAAGTTTTGCTTCAAGGGGGACTAAAAATAAAGGATCTAGGGAGAGGCATAGAGGAAAATAGTTGAGTAAATAAGGGGCACAGTATCAGTGCCCTCCCCTACAAAAGATGAAAAAGCCCTTGCCTCTGGATTACACTGACTTAAATATTTAAAATAACAAAGACTTTTTTCTCCATTTATCTATTAATAGGTATTTAAGTTGTTTCCATATCTTGGCTATTGGGAATAATGCTGCAATAAACATGAGAGAACTATATATCACTTCAAGATATTATTTTCCTTTCCTTTGGGTATATACCCAGTAGTGGAATTGCTGGATTGTAGGGTAGACCAATTTTTAATATTTTGAGGAATCTCCATATTGTGTTAGGTAGCAGTTGGACAAATTTAATTTGCACCAATAGTATATAGAGCTTTCTTTTTACCACATCCTTTCCAAAACCTTGTTTCATTTTCTTAATTATAGTCATTCTAATGAGTATGAGGTGATATCTCATTTTTGTTTTGACTTGCAATTCACTGATGATTAGTGATATGGAGCATCTTTTCATGAGTCTGTTGGCCATTTTGATATCCTTTTTGGAAAAATGCCTACTTAATTGTTCTGCCCAGTTTTTAGTCACAGTAGGGGTTGTTTATTTTTGTTGTTGTTTTTAAGTTGTGTGAGTTCATTACGTAGTTTGGATATTAACCCCTTATGTGATATATGGTTTACAAACATTTTTCCCATTATGTAGGTTGCCTTTTCATTTTGTTCTTTTTGCTCTATGGAAGCTTTTGAGCTTTATGTAGTCCTATATGTTAATTCTGCTTTTGTTTGTGCTTTTGCTATCATGTAAAAAAAAAATTCCTTGCCAAGACCAATGTTGAGGAACTTCCTCCCTATATTTTCTTCTAGTAGTTTTGTGGTATCAGGCCTCATGTTTAAGTCCGTGATCCATTTCAAGCTAATTTTTTGTAAGTGGTGGAAGATAGAAATCTAATTTCATTATTCTCCATGTGTTTCTTCAGTTTTTCTAGTATCATTTGTTGAAGAGACTATCCTTTCCCAATTGGGTGCCCTTGGCTTTCTTGTCAAATATTAGTTGACTGTATGTGCTGGAATTTAGTTCTGGGTTCTCTATTCTGGTTTTATCAGTCTATGCATCTATTTTTGTGCTACTACCATCTATTTTGTGCCAATACTATGGTTTTGTAGTATAGTTTGAAATCAGAAATGATAGTACCTTCAGCGTTGTTCTCTTTTCTCAGGATTGCTTTGGCTATTCAGTGTCTTGTATGATTCTACATAAATTTTAGTGTTGTGTTTTCCATTTCTGTGAAAATGCCTTTGGTAGTTTGGTAGAAATTGTGTTGAGTCTTTGGATGTCTTTGGGTAGTATGGATACTCTAATATATTAATTCCTGTAACCCACGATCACAAATGTCTTTCTTTTTCTGTGTGTCTTTTTAAATTTTTTAAGTAAAGTCCTATATTTTCTATTGTGCAATTTTTCACTTCCTTTGTTAAATTTATTCCTACATATTTATTGACTTTTTATTTTAAAGTGTACTAATTTTGTTTTTGTTTTATTAAATTCCAGTTAGTTAACATATAGTAGTAATAATAGTTTCAGGTATACAACTTAGTGATCCAACACTTACATACAACCCCTGGTGCTCATCGCAGCAAGTGCAGTCCTCACTCCCCATCACCTATTTAACCCATTCCCTCCACCCACCACTCCTCTATAGTCTTGGTTTGTCTCTCTTTTCCCCCTACGATCATTTGTCTTGTTTCTTAGATTACACATATGAGTGAAATCATATGGTATTTGTCTTTCCCTAACTTATTTCACTTAGAATAGTAAACTTTAATAGCTCTATCCATGTCATTGCAAATGGCAAGGCTTCGTTCTTTTTGATGGCTAAGTAATATTCCATTCACAGACAGACACACGCACATGCACACACACCACATCCTCTTTATCCATTTATCAGTCTATGGACATTTGGGCTCTTCCCATAATTTTGTTATTGTAGATAGTGATAGTATAAACATCAGGGTGCATGTATCCCTTTAAATTAACATTATTTTGCATTCTTTGGGTAAAAGGCAGTCATTTTTGTGAAAGTATTCTTTCCAAGGGTTTTATAAAATACATATATTTTTATTTTATAAACTTCCTATCCCTTAAAATCATAAATTTTACTTGCTATTTGGTCTATGAAAATTGTAGTCTCTTAATTTATTACTTTTTTTTCTATCTTCTTTAGACATACTTTTAGTTGACTCTTTGCTACTGTAAATTCTTTCTGGAACATGGTAGTGAGTAAACACAAATTAAATAAATGCACTTGGCACTATTGAACCCTTCCTTTCTTCCTTTCTTCTCTTAATTCTTATTTCACCCACATTTGCAAGATATCTAAGAAAGAATTAACCTTAGGAACAGTTGGGGGAAAATATAATGCTACATATTATATATTCCTATATAATTATACTATATATTATTATATATAATTGTATATATACATATGTATAGCTGACCCTGGAACAAATGAGATTAGAAGTGCCAACACCTTGTGCAGTTGAAAATCTGCATGGAACTTTTGGCTCCCCCCAAATTTATTAATTGGCTACTCTTGACTAGAAAGAAGCCTTACCCATAGCATAAATAGTTTATTAACTTGTATTTTGTGTGTTATTTGTATAATTTACCATATTTTTACAATAAAGTAACCTAAATAAAATAAAAAGTTATTAAGAAATCATAAGGAAGAGAAAATACATTTACAGTACTGCAAAAAATCTGTGTGTAAACGGGCCCACACAGTCTAAATCCATGTTTTTCAAGGTTTAATGGTGTGTGCATATTATATTATACTATATTATCTTATACACACACAGACACAAGAATAAAGCAAAGCAAACAATCCAACCGAAACTAGTCAAAAATATCAATGGGAAATTCACAGAAGAGGAAATTCAAATGGAAAGTTAATATTTGAAAAATGCTAATTTCTATCATAATCGGAGAAATGCAAACAAAAACTATTTTTTTCCACAGCTGCATTGGCACTATTTAAAAGTCTGACAATACTATTTGGGGGAAAATATTGGGTATATGACTTATTCATATACCATTAGTGATAAGGTAAATTTTTATTATAATTCTGGAGAAGACAACTCATCATAAAATTACAAGTGCATATGCTCTACAATCCAAATATTCAAGATATTTCCTAGAGAAGCTGAAAATATCCACATAGGGAGACAAGTGCAAGAATATTAATTATAATGGTATTGTAATAATAAAAATTTTAAAATAAACTTAATCTAAGTTGGAGAAAGAAATTATATTCATATGTTGAAATAAGATAATAAATTAAAAAGTCAGGATGACTATTTTAAACAAAATTAAGGTGAAAAGGCAATCAGCAAATCAGTAGGATGTGGTGCCATTTAAAAGTAAATTAGAAATTAGAGAACGATACTATATTTTTTTGTGAATGCATATATATGTGAACTGGATAAACACACCAAACACTTAATAGTGGCTGCTGTTAGAGTCAGGGAGGAAAAATCAACCAGAAGTCATAGTGTAAGCAAACCCTAGCCTTATCTATAATGCCTACTTTGAAAAATTGGGAGAAAAATATACAGAAGTCAAGTTATAAGGTGTTTTTTTTTTTTTACTTTTTCTATATGTTTAAACTTTAACCAAATTAATAATAACATATAACATAATTACATTCAACTTTAGATGTAAACTAATAATATGTAAAATACTTTTACTCCAAATACATTAGATTTTTTTCAAAATGTATTAGTTTAAATTATGTATATGAAAAATATATATCACATGTATATATGTATCTATACACATGTACATATACATATTACGTGTATATATTTTTAAAATTATATGTGTATATGTATCAATACACACAGAATGAAAATAAATGTCTCTACTGATCAGAAACAAAACCTACCTACCTGCAAAGCACTGGGAAGAATTTGAGCCAAAGGCCTGTTGGGTACAATGTAATTGGAAGCAGGCACTGGGAATGAGGCATTTGGCCCTGCAGGGTACAGGAACAAAATGTGTTCCACACAAAATTGTAGGGGACCTGAGTCAGGTTTACTACTTAATGCCAAGGACTAGGGGCAGGCTGCTCTGTTTTTAAGAACGCACTGAAAATATTGTTAATCAATGCAACCTAAGGCTGTGTCTTAAACAGAATTGCATCTATGGCTTTCTGTTGTCATAGTCATAACAGAACTGCAAATCATAGCTGTCTTAACCACAAAATAATAATGCCAAAATGCCCTTATAAGACCTAGTTCAAAAAGAGGGCTAAGGAATCCAGGTGGAAAATATTGCAAACTATTAGAAAAGAAAAGACTCTTATTAAAAAAGGGCTTGCAAAACAAAGTTGCAAAACACATGAAGATTATTAGTGAAAAAGAAAGATAAGCAAAAAACTCATTGTGAATTCATTCTGGATACAACGATTATTATAAACAGTCTAAACCAAAATGCATGACTCTGGAAAAGAATGAATTGGATACCTTTTTAAAAATGAAAAAATATATATGTTCTAATCTCAATAAATGGAGTGAATTCTATCCTGAACACAAAGAGATAATTAGTAAAATTGCACTGAAAAATTTATTTAGAATGTACAACAGGAAGATAGGGAGATTTTAAAAATACTAAAAGTTGCTAAAATCTGTGACAAATAACTTTAGAGGCTCACATATACGGAGGCTGGCAATAGGCTTCATTTGTGTTTTTAATTGTGAGGATAAAATAAAGACAACTTCAGAAATACAAAAATTAGGAGTCTTTATTCCTATCCCCTTTACAACCAATACCCAATTTCGGTATTACATTAGGATATGATTAAGCAATAAGACAAATATTAAGCATTAAGTAAACACATAAGGAAAGCCAAAGTTAAACTAAAATTGGGGAACACAGATAGTGATGAAATATACTGATCTATTTAAGAAATTAATAACTATAGAACTAATATATGTTAGGTTTAAAATTAAGTTAAAACCACCCTAAAGAAAAATACTAAGATCTAGTGTATAATAGGTAGCTAAAAGACACATAAAGCTTGTCATATTAAGGAAGAATATATAAATGCTGAGTAACTATAGATTTGTTAGAAAATTTTCTAGCTTAATATGAAAGTTTAAAATGTAAGGCTGCCCATTAAAGATTAGAAATACATTACTTGAAAATCTAAAAAGCCGGAAAAAGAAAAAGTTTCTTAAATGTTATCAATCCATTAGATATCAGGAAAAGATATCTAACTTAACAAAGAAGCAGACTTAACAAAAGACTTAACAAAGCAGAAAAAGGTAAACAGAAACAAAAATAACAAATTTTAAACATAATTGAAAACAAAATAAAATGGAAAAATTAGTCTAAAATATCAGTAATATGTACATAGACTAATCTCATCTAATGAAGAGATGACCAGATTGGTATCTGAATATATACATACACACACACATACATAAACACACACACACACACACACACACACACTGGTATACACACACACAGCTATATGCTGCTAAAAGTAACACAGAATAAGTAAAGCCACACAGAAAATAAATGTATGAAGAAAGATACTCCAAATGTTTACTGACCAAGATAAAGCTGGTATAATAACTTAATGTCAAATAAAATGAAATTAAAGGCACAAATGTTACTGAAAATTAAGGGAAATACTATATAATAATTTAAAACAATCTAACAAGAATATATAATAATCACAAATAATAATTAATATGTATTATAATATATAATTTATTAATACAGTATATAATAATCATAAATCTATAATAATCATATATAATCATAGTAATGATTATAATAATCATAAATATTAATCTCAATAGATAGTCTAAAATTTTATGTAGCAGTGTTAAACTAAAGGTGAATTTTGGAAATCTAAAATCATTATGAGTTACTTTTAAGCAAGTCTGTTCAAAAGTTGATATATCAAGCACATAAAAAGTAATAAAGATGCAGAGTTTTTAAATTTATTTTGAGAGAAAGAGAGTGGAGATGTGCACACAGGGAGGGGCAGAGAGAGAGGGAGATAGAAAGAAGGAGAGGGAGAAGGGGGGAGGGAGAGAGGGAGAGGGAAAGAATCTCAGGCAAATTCCACATAGTGCAGAGCCCCATGTGGGACTCAAACTCATGAACCATGAGATCACGACCTGAGCTGAAATCAAGATGCTTAATTAACTAAGCATCAAGAGTCGGTGCTGGAGGCGCCTGGGTGGCTCAGTTGGTTAAGCATCCAGCTTCGGCTCAGGTCATGATCTCACGGTTTGTGGGTTCAAGCCCCACGTTGGGCTCTGTGCTGATGGCTAGCTCAGAGCCTGGAGCCTGCTTCAGATTCTGTGTCTCCATCTCTCTAATCCTCCCCTGCTCTCACTGTTTCTGTCTCTCAAAAATAAATAAAAATCATAAAAAAAATTTTTTTAATTAAAAAAAAAGAGTCAGTGCTTAACCAACTGAGCCACCCAGTTGCCCCAAATTACAGAATTTTTGTATAAGAAAATATGTTTCATCTAACTAATCACCTACAAACTCTACATCTAATCAATAGAGAAAGAGTAGTGTTTTCAACATTGACTGTTTTCTAAAATTGACTACCAAGTCACAAAAGATGTTTTAACAACTAACAAAGAACCAATGTTATTTAGACTACATTCTATAAAGCCAATTAAAAGAAATTAGTAATCAACAGTAAAAGATAAACCAGAACAAAAGTTATTTTAAAACTTATGTGTTTGTGTACTAAGCACTGCAATCCCAAGTAACTTACCAGCTTAAGGGGAAATCACATTGAAAACTGACAAACTATTTTAACTGGGAAAATAAAAGCACTACATATAAAATTTCAGGATGTTGCTAAAGCAGTACATGTAGACTTTAAGCCTTGAAGCATATTTAGTATAAAGCTGTTGGAAAATAATAGTTTAAGTAATCAAATTAAGATATTGGAAGAAAAACAAGTACCTAAAGAAAGTGGAGTGAAGAAAAATATAAGAATAGAGAATAATGAAGTGGAAAATAAAGACACAAAAAAGAAGATTTATAAGACCAAGAAAGTGTTACTCAGGAAATACACAAATAAAAAATATTGAGAACAACAAGGGGTCATTGAAATAGAGCAGATATTAAAATTATCATAGAGAACATATGAACTTCATAGAACTATATTTTTTAAATTTAATAAAATTGAAAAAAATTCATTCTTGTAGAAAAAAACAAAGTTAAGAACATACAACCTGAAAATACTCACACCACTAAAGAAACTGTTCATCATAAATCAAAAATCTTTTCTATAACTTACAGAATGAGAGAAAAATTTGTAAATCATATATGTGATAATAGTTTAAAATCCAGATTCTACAAACAATTCTTACAACTCAACAACAAAAAGACAAGCAACACAATTTTGAATGAGCAAAGGACTTGAATAGATATTTCTCTAAAGATATGTAAATGGCCAAAAAGCACATAGAAAGGCATTCAGCATCATTTGTCATTATGGAAATGCAAATCAAAACCATAACGATATGCCACTTCACACCCACTACGGTTTGGCTTTAATCAAGAAAATGGAAAATAACAAGTATTGGCAACAACGTGGAAAAATTGGAAGCCTCATATATTGCTGGTGGGAATGTACAATGGTGCAGCTGCTGTGGAAAACTGGCTGTCCCTCAAAAATGTTAATATATGATCTAATAATTCCCCTTCTAGGTATATTTCACTTCAAGGAAAATAAAAATATGTCCACACAGAAACTTGTACACAAAATTTTGTAGATTTTGTAGCAGCACTATTCATAAGAGACAAAAGGCAGAAACAACCCAAATGTCTATCAATAGACAAATGGCTAAACAAAACACGGTATATACAAATGATGGAATACGATTCAGCCATACAATGGAATGAAGAGCTCTTACATGCAACAAGTAGGATAGACCTCAAAAACATTATGCTAAGCGGGAGAAGTCAGACACAAAAGTCACATATTACATGGTTCTCTTTATATGATATATCCAGAATAAACAAATCAATCAAGACAGAAGGTACACTGAAGAGGTTATCAGAGGATGTGGGGAGAAGGGAATGGAGAGAAATCACTTAATAGATATGAAATGTTTTATAAAAACATTTTGGAACTAAAAAGAGCTGGTAGTTGTACAAATGTGTGAATATACTAAATACTACTGAATTAAACTGTAAATGCCACTGAACAGTACTTTAAAATGATTAACTGCATGTTACATGAATTTCACTTCAAAAAATATTCTTCCACAGAGTAACACCAGAACAAGATAACTTTACAAGAAGATTTAGAAAATCTCCATGTCACAAGTAATGCCTATACGATCCCAACTGCCTCTTTAAATGAGAGAAAACGAGCCATTTTATTTTGTGAGGCTAGGAGAAGCTTAATAACCAGCCTCAAACAGGATAATACAAGAAAAGAAAGTATTAGTATCCCATTTTTAATAAATATTAATAGAAAAACATTACTACATTCATTATACCAGCTAATTAAAAATGTGAATCATGGGAGTGCCTTGGTGGCTCAGTTGGTTAAGGGTCCAACTCTTGGTTTGGGCTCAGATCATGCTCTCACAATTTGTGAATTCAAGCCCTGTGTCGGGCTCCACACTGGTGGTACAGAGCCTGCTTGAGATTCTCTCTCCCTCTCTCCCTTCCTCTCTGCCTGCCTGCCTGCCTCTCTCTCTCTCTCTCTCTCCCTCAAAATAAATAAATAAACTTAAAAACAAATATAAATCATGATTACAAGGATGCCTTCAAAAGGTTTCTCAGTCAAGCTGACACAATGCAGGAAAGAATCAATGATCATGAAGGTAAATCAATAAAAAGTACCCAAACTAAAGCACAAATATCAAATGGAAAGAATTTAAGAAGAAAACAGAAGAGGCCAGAACATCCCCGAACTGTGATACAAACCAAAAAGTCCTTTAAGGAGAAGTTAGTCATTTCGCTTGGGAGAAAATGTTTGTAAATCACATATCTAATGAAGAACTCCTATCAAAATTATAAAAAGACTCAAAAAATAAATATTAAGAATATAATTCAATAAAAAATGGGCAAAAGAGACAAAACCAAGGAAGGCAAGTTTATGGCAAATAAGTACACAAAACTATACCCACAGTCATATGGGTAATTCCAACCACAATGAGCTATCAATGCACATATTTTAGAATGGCATTTTTTTTTCAGTTTGACAATGTCAAGTGCTGACAAGAATTTAAGACACCTGGAAATTTCATATCCTGTTGTTTGAAATGCAAAATAGTTCAGAATGAAAAACAGTTTAGGAGTTTATTACAAAGTTAAATGTACAATCATCATATGACACAGTAACTGTCTGTAATAAAGCCTAACATTTATAATCACCAGTCTAGGGCACATCTGCTCTGTTACTCTCTATCTTAAAACTTTTTGTTTCCTTCATCGCATTAGCATAGTTTCTAATTGTGTATGTATTACCTATTTCTTTACTAGATTATAAACTCCTTGAGTGCTGAGTTTGTATTTTTCATTCAGCACTATAAGTGAAGTTTTGTTGTTGGTTCATTTCAACAAACTTTATGGAACTCATTCTATTTGGCAGACACACAGACATTAAAAAATATTACATCAAAAGATGATTCATACTCTTGAAGTGCTTACATCTTATTTGGAGGGACAGACATAGAAGTAGATCATTAATATTTAAATTAGCCAATACACAGAAAAAAGTTCAAAATTCTTATAAGGTTACCAAGGAAGAGCATCTAATACAATCTGTGGGAAGAGAGAGGAAGTGAGACTAAGAAAAAGAGAAACAGGAAAGGTAAGAAGTCATGGAAATTTCAGGAAGAATTCTTGGAAGATGCAATGCCAAGGCTTAAAAAAGTGTGAACAGGAGTTTGACAGGTGAAAAAAGGGGAGATAGGGGGATGGTGCATAAAAGGAGACTCCATGTAAAGGAGAAAGGCCCCAGAATGAAGACTATATCCTAGAGAGTGGGGGGCCTTTCACAGGAGGTAGCCAAGAGATAAGACACAAGGTAAGGAGGAGGCTGGAAAGGTAAAGGTTTCATCATGGATGAACTTATGCTCTCCTGGAGACTCCAAAAATTATGTTTGAATATGGAAAAGGCTTAGAAGAGAATGTAAAAATATATATATAACTAGGAGATTAGTTTCAGTGGTTTTATTTCATTTTTTATTACTTTTATAGTTGTTGGAACCATTGTGTGTACCATTATTTTGTCATTTAACTGTAGTTTATAAAAATCCTTTTTCAACTACCTTCAACACATACTGGGCAATGCTTCTATTGCATATTTTTCAGCACTGCTATATCATGTATAGGATATTAATTATAATTAATTATAAAGTATACATTTGTTTTTGTGTTTATTTTGTTACTCCATATAGACTACATTTTAAAGTAGTCTTGTATGTTTATCTTTTCATAGCCCTGTGATTTTACTTTTTTTAAATAGTTTGTCAAATTGGTTTACATACAAAACCCAGTGCTCTTCCCCATAAGTGCCCTCCACTATCACCACCACCTCTTTTCCTTCCTCCCCCTTCCCCTTCAACCCTCAGTTCATTTTCAGCATTCAATAGTCTCTCAAGTTTTGCGTCGCTCTCTCTCCCCAACTCTCTTTCCCTCTTCCCCTCCCCCTGGTCCTCCATTAGGTTTCTCCTGTTTTCCTGTTAGA
>NC_043704.1:47230348-47236854 GCF_006229205.1 Suricata suricatta
GGTCTCTGGTTTCTGGGGGCGATAAAGAAATCTTGAGTACAACAGTCCAAAACCTTCAAAAAGGTAGAGTAAAATCTAAGATATACCAGGAGGCATGGGCCTGCCTCTACTCAAGAAGTTTCCTAGATGATTAAGATGTCTCTAGTGGGGAGCTGAAGAGCTGCAGAGGATGAATGACTAAGCTGGAAGCCCTGAAGTATTTCAGAATTGAGGAGAAAGAGACCAATTTGATTCTCTCTCAGTAAACGTGAGATAGCTATTCCTAAGGTAGTGGACTGAAACAGATAGATGTGTACACTGAGGCTTGCTCTGAAATCCAGCTCTGACCCAGGTCAGTTACTGATTGGATAGAATGATTAGCCTCTTACCTAAGCTGCATAACAGAGAAAAAAAATGAAAGTATGTGTGTGTGGGGAGGGACCTTTCAGGTGAAAGATAAAATCACTGAGACCCTCTTCATTTCTTTTATACTCAGTATCTGACACACAATAAACTATTATTTTACGTACAAAAATACATGAAAATACAATTGCTGATCAAGAGGAAAAAGATGGAAACTAGTAGGAGACCAATAGATGATTCAGACATCAGAGTTACCAATCTGTTCTTTGAAATAACTATGATTAATATATTAAATATATTAGATAAGATGGAAAGAATAGATAAAGATATGGGGAATTCCTTCAGGGAACTATATTCTCCTGTTTAAAAAAAAAAAGAAATGTGGACAATTTAGAAAAATGCAATATGTAGAAGTAAGAACTCAGTGAATGGATTTAAGAGTAGATGAGTAGATTGGAGAGAGAAGTATACAGAAAGGTGAATCGGAAGACGTCAATGAAAATACACAATACTAAGCATATAGAAAAAATAAGAAAAAATGGAAATATGTAGGATCATTCAGAGGTCTAACATACGTATAATAGGAGTCATAGAAGAAAAATGGGGGGAAATCACTATTTAAATTTTCCAAAGCTGGTGAAAAATATCAGCTGAGAGATTCAGGAGAATCTGGGAATCCCAAGTGGAGACAAAGAAAAGCATACCCAAGTATATCATAAAACCTTCTGAAAACCAAATACAAAGAGAAAAAAATGTAATAACTTTATCTTTAAAAACAATTCAACAAGACTTACATCTAGCTTCTCAAATGATGGATGCTAGAAGGCAATGAAATAACAGCTTTAAAGTAGAAAGAGAATAACTGCAAACTAATAATTTTATACCAAAAAAATCCTTAAAAATTTAAAATAAAAAGAGTATTAGCTAAAGAAAAAAAATGAGGAAGTTAGTAACTGGCAGGCCCACTTTTAAAAAAAGTAAATGGACCTTCTTCAAGTAGAAAAATGATTGCAAATCGAACACAGAAATACAAGAGGAATTGTGAACTTGAGAGAGGTATGTGGGCCACAAAATTTTTAAAAGAGAGCTACTGACTAGCTATAAAATAGTTAATTTTAACAGCATCTATATATCTCACCTGATTTATAATGTAAATGCAGAATGTCAAAACTTGTATCACTGCACCTAATATAGTGCTTAAAGAGAAATTGCAACAATGTAATTTTGTATATGTTTCCATTAAAATTCAGTTCAAAATGGTCTCTAACTTCTAGTTTAATTCCACTATAGTCAGAGAATATTTCTGTATATTGGAAAAGAAGAAAGTCTTAAAATCACTTTATTTACAATATAAGAAGCTACCAAAAAGCAAACCAAAAGTAAGGAACATGTAAGGAAAGAAGTCATAAGGAGCAGAAATAAAAATATGAATATAAAAGCAAAATCAACAAACTTAAGGTTTGTACTTTGATAAAATTTATAAAATTAATAAACTCACAAAAGTGATCAAGAAAAAAAATTCCACCAGTTTTCAAAAATGAAAATGTACAGGTCAAATAAGATATTATGAACACTTTCTCAATAAATTTGATGATTTGGATAAGATGGATTAATAACTCAAAAACCTAATAGTTTATTAAATTTGTTAGAAGAAGAAATAGAAAATGTAAGCAATCAGAAATATATTTTTAAATGATTTTTCAAAATTTTAAGTATTTATTTATTTTTGAGAGAGAGAGAGAGACAGAGTGCTAGTGGGGGAGGGGCAGAGAGAGAGGGGGACACAAAAGCCAGAGCAGGCTCTAGGCTTCAAGCTGTCAGCACAGAGACTGACGTGGGGCTCGAACTCACAAACTGTGAGATCATGACCTGAGCTGAAGTCAGAGAATTAACCCACTGAGCCTCCCAGGCATCCCGAAAAATTAATTCTTAGGTAAAGTGTTCTCATAGTTAAGTTCTTAGGCCAAGACAGTTTCACTGGTGAATTCTTCCAAACAGGTAAGAAAAATGTAACAGGAATATCACAAGATTCTTCCAGAGAACAGAAAAAGAGAGAACAATTTCTCTTTTTAGGAGGCATCATAACATGGATTATAAAATTATGAAAGACATAATAAAGGAAAATTATAAACCAAAGCTTTTCATTAACATTGATGCAAAATATGAACCAAGTCAACCTAGCAGTACATAAATGAAATGCTATATCAAAACCAAGAAGAGTTTATTTCAGATATACAAGGATGGTTTAACATTAGAAAATCACTCAATTTAATTTATCACATAAACTACAGAAAAACAGCAAGAATTTATAAGCAGATTTAGCAATGCCCCTGAATATGAATTTAATATATATTTCTATATACCAGAAGCAAATTGAAATGAAATTTAAAATATAATCATTTATAATAACATTTTAAAAATCACCTTATAAGTGGAAGTCTGTACCTCTTGATCCCCCTTCCCCATTTTGCCCAAGTCCTCACCCCAGTCCCTTCCTGCAACCACTAGTTTGTTCTCTGTATTTATGAGTCTGTTTCTGCTTTTTTTGTTGGTTCACTTATTTTTTTAGATTTCATATATAAGTGAAATTGTATGGTATATTCTTTCTCTGACTCTTTTCACTTAACATAATACCCTTCAGGTCCATTCATCCATTCATGTTGTTATGAATGGCATTATGACTGAGTAATATTCCATTTCCTGTGTTTGTGTGTGTGTGTGTTTAGCATCTATCGGTATACATTTAGGTTGCCTCTATATTTTGGTTATTGTAAATAATGCTGCAATAAACATAGGAGTGCATGTATCTGTTTGAATTAGTGTTTTCATTTTCTTGGATTAAATACTCAGAAGTGAGTATATTGTTTTCCACAGTGGCTGCACCAATTCAGATTCTCACCAACACTACATGAGGGCTCCCTTTTCTCCACATTCTTGCTGATACTTGTCATTTCTTTTCCTTTTGATACTAGTCAGAATGGCTAGTGAAGCAGGTGATCTTAGTAACATTATTCATAATAGGAAAACCACTGAATACTCCTCAAGAGCCTGCCAAGAGTAGACTGGGTTAATGAACTGTGGTACATCACAGAACAGAATGCCATACAGCATCCTGCTGACAAGTGTTCACCTTGGGACCTCATTTAGAAATGTGTCCCTGCTTTTAGAGTGTGTTTAATACTGTTGAAACACGTTTCAGAAAGAAACAAGAGGCCCTTCTGGGTAACTCTAGGGAGGGGAATATGTACCTCTGTTTGGCCTATGAGAGTCCTATATTTGTTCCTATAATTTGCCAATTCTGGCTCATTATTCCCATGTGGCTAACCAGTGTCTGAGCAGAGTTTGGCCTCATGTCAGCTGAGACCTGGGTAATGTGTCCCTTTAGTCACAGAGAGACTAAAAGTGATGAGTGTCTCCAACCAGTTCAGTGGTGTTTACCCAATTGTTTTATTCAGTGGGATAGAACTAAAGTCTTTTTAATTTAAAACTTTTTTTCTTTTTTTTTCTTTTGGTTGGGGAGATAGGGCTGGAAAATGTACCTCCAGATGTTTGAAAAAAGCAATCTGGTGTGAGGAGTCTTGCATTAAAACTTTGTCCCTGAGGCTGAAATTGCTATTTTGGTATGCTTTAATGTGGCGTTTAACATGCAGTGAGGAAAAAAAAAATGAAGGAGGATTGGTTTTCTTCAGTGACGATGAATTAGACACAAAGCCTTGATCATTAAACTTCAATCTGCATTTCAACCAAGTTTTGTAGTATCTTTTTAAGGGTGAGGAAATTGTACTACCAAATAAAATATTTTTCTTTTACCCACATTACCATACTACTGACAAGTCTTCATCTCCGAACTCATCATTCAGAAATGTGTAGTTGTTTCCAGAGTGTGTCTAATACTGCTGGAACACGCATTTCAGGAAAATGGGAGGCCCAGTCTGGGAAACTCCTTGGAGGGCGCAGTGCACCTCTCCAGTGAGAGTCTGGCCTGTGAGAGGCGATGTTCCTGTCCTTTGACAATTCAGACATTGCTATTCCCACATGGCTCACCAGAGTCTGAGGAGAGTTTGGCCTTGCGTCAGCTGGGGACTTGGGTGGTGTCCCTTTAATCACACAGTGACCAAAAGTAGTGATCCATCTCTCCAGCCACATTAATGATGTTTTGATACTAAAAAAAAAGTCAATTTTTAAGAACATTAATCATATTGACTCATTTTTAAAGGCACGTTTTTCACAATCTCTGGCCTAGAATGGATATGTCACTACTGGGCATCAGCAGTCACAGATTTGGCCATTTTAGCAAAATTGGGAGAAAGTATTGCCAGTGGCCAAGTGAGTTGCCTGTTATTAAGAGTTGGAGTGAGTCCTTATCTGGTCAGGGTTAGGTTCCTCCTACTTACCACTGTTCCTGGCAGCGTCCCTCATTGTGGCTGATGGGGGGCCTCTAGGACTCAGGAATCTGAGGCTGTAATAGGAGAGGTGAGGTCCAGGTCCTCCCAGAAAGGAGATGTCTCAGTAACCCCATGTGGCCCACATGTGCCTGGCCCTGGTGCCAGTCTGCACTCAGCTGAAGTACCACTTAATCCTTCCCATGTCTACGTGGAGTTGCTTGGGCTCCAGCAGGGAAGGCGCCCTCGGGACACTGGCGCTATTTATCATGGTTTCCAAGCAGGTTCAGCTGTCTTCACTTCCCACTTACGTAACTCCCACAGAGCAGGCAGACAGTTTCTCCGGAGAAAGGGGTGGGGAAGATGATGGAGGAGAAACAGTTGTTATTCCCAGGTAGACTATTATTGGCTGAGAATTAATCACAAGAGGTCAAAAAATTTTAGAGATAGAAAGATCTTAGATATAAAATCCTCTCTATCTTCTAGTCTGTACATGTAGAAGTAAGGACTCAAATAACTGAAGTGACTTATCCAAGGTCAAAGCAATAGCATGGTCAGGATTAAGATATTTTTCCCCAAAGGTTAAGATTTCTCTCTTTCACTCTCTACTTATCTATAAGTACAACACATACCTACCTTTGGGTTTCAGTTAAGAAAATTATATTATTCTCATAATCCCCATAGTACTGAAATTATGTAATATTGAGTAAATTTTCTCTATGCTTATTTGTTAGGTCCAAAGATTGCTTTCTCTTGGCTGCAGCAAATCCATCATTCTTGAATTTCTCCACCTTAAGAATCAAGGAATTTTTTTTTCTTCCCTGTATTTGCCTGGCTGAATCCTCAATTGAAAACAAACAAGCTGTTAATCGGTGAAAAAAAAGGAGAAAAAATCTTTAGAAATTATGTTTAGCCCCATCTGGCCTTAGAAAAACATGGGAATTGGTGATCAAGTACATTCAGCAGGATGGCTGCCTTTCAAGGGAAACAATATCTGGATATTTCTATGTCTAGACCACAGAGGAAAAATGCTTCTTTGGTAATTAACCCATTCAAAGCGGAACAGGGCCTGGGCTCTGAGAAACATAGGGAAGAATTGGAGGGATGCATTCATTGAAAATTCAGCCCACAGATGTGAAGGTTGGTTCCCTTGTCTGTGTTTCAGCATTTTGGATCCAGAGTTTATATAAAGAATGAATAGGGAATGATAAGGTTTTTTTTTCTTAAACCAGTAGATACTATTTTTCATTTTACTGTTCCCATTTCACTCCCTATTTGCATACCACTGCTAAGGATCTTATAAAAAACCTATATTGTCCTGGCATATAAAGCAGGGACCCTACAACCCAGGCCTTAAGGGCACTTTCATTGAGAATTAAAAGATAAGGTTACTTAGCTAAGTGGCTTGTCTATATTCTGGATGGGAAATTTATGTGAACGCTGCTAGCATCATAAATCTTGACTCGATGTAATAAGCTCAGTGTTTGAATTCTGCTTTATCATTTGCAAAAGCTGGATGTGAGTTGACGTGAATCATTACCCAACTATATAATTTATTTTTTAAGAATATCTTGCAGGTATAGCCCACAGAATAGCCCAGATTGCAATGAGGTCTTTTGAACTTTTCATGTGCATATTACACATTAACAATCATAGGAAGTGAAAGAATTCCTTTTATATTTAAATTTCCTCAGAATGATCTTGCAGATTCCTTCCATAAGCATCAACATCACTCATCATCAGGGAAACACAAATCAAAACCACACTGAGATACCACCTCAC
>NC_043704.1:47236954-47463114 GCF_006229205.1 Suricata suricatta
TGTTCAGAGTGTTCGTTACTTTTGGCGGGACCCAATTACAACATTTAGGGTATCTTTGAAATTAACCAATTACAGAGCGAGTTCAGGGTCTTGTTTGGTGACTATAAGGTTAACTTTAACACTAGGTAACAGGGGCTTATCTAAAGTTCCCATTTGCAGGCCTCACCCTTAGGAATGTGGGGTGAGGTAGCTGGGCTTTCCTGATTGGATACCCCCGGGCAATGTATGACTGTCAAATGGCCAAATGGCCAAATGGTTCCGAAGAGACTGACCTTAGACCTTTTAGCTTAGAGGGGGAAACAGCCAGTCATGGCATCTGTTAGGTTCAGACTCGTGTTCTTACAGGACCTTCTCTCTTATCTCCAGGGCTGCTACAGATCTCAAAGTGAGCCAATGTGACTGAGAGAGTGAACCAGCCATACATTTGAAGAAGCCCTTATCATCCAATACATCCAATACATCTCTCCAGCTTTCTGACACTGCTAATGCAACAACACTCTGCTGCTGGGAGCCGTACTGGCCTTGCTGGATGACACGGTCACAGTAAGGAAATGGCAGACATTGCACGGCTCCTGCCATGAGAGGTGGAAACTGGCATCTCCTTCTGCTACTACTGCTCATGTGAAATTAAGCCTGTTGCTATTGATTAGGCCTCACAATGTTCCAAGTCAGACCGATCTCCCCCACACAGATACCTCATGGGAAGAAGCATATTCCCACCTCTGTAAAGAGGAATTTAAACAAAACACTGCAGATGTTTGTCGAAAAGGTATAGATAATAAAGGGGGTTAAAGAACACAAGAATAATATTTACTCTGGCCCAGAGAAAAAGAGGCTAATTTAGGAATAAGAAACAAACAAGAGCCAGGCATAAGTTACTGTGCATACACATGCTAATTGGTGCCCATTGTGAGGATGGGTAAGAGTAGTTACAACTAAACTCATATGCAAAGGCCAGCTCATCTAGGGCGCCTATGGCGCTTACACCTTCAACATGAAAGAACAAGGTTGACAAAAGGTTTATCTACTGACCATCACGAATACATTCTACCTCTTGTGAGCCAAATAGAATGCCTCCTAGCCTTGTTTATGCCTGAATCTTAGGGTTATTGTTATAAACAAATGTGTTTGCTATCTGCTTCTCACTGAAAACATCCTGCTGTCTTCTTAGTTGTAAGATTTGCTACCAGTTCAAACAAATGTGTATGTTATCTGCTTTTCACTGAGAATATCCTGTTATCCTATGATGTGTAAGTTACCTCATTGTAATTACAATAGTTCTGAAGAAATGCCTCTGTAAAACCTGTTTCTGCACCCTTTTCAAAGCATCTTTATCAATGAGAATTATTTGTAAAAATTCCACTTTTAGATGTCATAAATCTATAAATAAAGGCACAAAACCTGGCATGAGAAAGATGCCAGAGAGGATGCCAGGCTGGTGACCAAGAAAGAAAGAAACTGTGTGGATCTCTCTCAACCCATTTTCACCGATGCTGCTGCCTCCTTCAGGGGACCCTGGAGCAGCCAGAGCTGGACTCCGGAGCTTTGCTGGTTTTTATTCTTCCCTGGAAGTGTCTTAATGCCTAAATCAAGTCCAATCTGCAGGTCACGCTCTGAGTCATGCCCTAAATCTCCCAAAAAGAAAAATTTCCAGGATCCAGCAAATTTCCACAAGAGAAAAAAGTGAGCTCACCTCAGAAGTTTTCCCATCATTTTAGAGTCTTTATCTTCTGTCCCTATGGGTAGGTAAGGGGAGAGTGAGTTGGGGAGTGAGTGAACTGAGTAGCCAAGTATTTCTTTAAATCTATTATGTAAACCAGAATCCAAGCCCTTACAACTTCAAATGCTAAAAATCAATCATTTTCCATCTATGTTGTGGCCAGTTGAAACCAAAGTTTAATAAAAACAGCATGAATGAAGTAAACAAAGAACTTACAGAGATAAGAAGAAATTAGATGAATCTTTTCCTCATCATCTTACAGCATTGTCTGGCTTCTTCCTACACTCAACTAAAATTTCATTCTCAAGTGTGCCCTCTCTACTCACTAAATCTAATGATGATTTTTCAAGTTTTGCTTTTTTCTTTACTTTCTACAGAATTTGATATAATGTTCCAGAGACATCAGAATCCAAGGACAGTTATGAGATATTTTGCTTAGAAAGCACTACCAATCTTATTAGTCTTACCCATTTTTAATGAAAAAAAGAATATGAATTACAATCATAGTAATATAGTTAATCAAGATTGCATGCATGCCTCCCAAAATACCAAATTATTATTATGTTAAATTTACATGTACCACAGGCATATTCTAGCCCATAAAGCCTGCTTTTCTGCAAATGTTACAGTTATAGGAAAGAGAGCATGTATTACTGAGTTCTCTTTTAAAGAATCCAACTACAATGACCAAAATGGTTCCAGTGTACTAATTCATTTCGGATCATGTTCATTAGTTTATGCTTGCTATTTTTCAAAGATACTTATTATCATAACATGTGACAAATTGAACTTCCTCTAAAAAGTTAAGATGATAGTACCTTTGGTTCTTTGATATCAAAAATTAGCTTGTTCAGCACTAGGGTTGTTGGCAAAACTGAGATATGACATTTAAAAAGGGAAGGAAATTGCATGCCAGTTCCATCCATTTTTAAAAGCTTTCAGCACTGTATTACACAATGGAAACATATCAAGGAGGTTCCCTGGGTCTGTATGTTTGTAACAATTACATGAAAGTCAGATACAACTCCAAGAAATGAATTGTACTCAAATGCTTTGGAGTTAAAATACTGGGTATGTGGACTAGATTCCCTAATGGGGACTGGTAATTTTATGAAATTACTTGAAGCTCAGGACAGGAGATTTTTTATTTTATAGAGATCATCCTGATCCCATACATGAAGCAAAGTGGTGAGTTATTTTTAGATATCAATTCTAGAGTAAGAAAGCATTTCACAAATTCATAAACTTGGGAGTAAATGTTATTTTTTCCCTATGTGTGGGTATTATTAATGTTCCATAAATAAGAAGGTTAGTGTTTTTTTATTTGCGTATTTAAAGTCCACTTAGAAGACACCACAAACTCCCTGGCCATACAGAGAACACCTGGTCGGTCTCCTGCCTATCTTTGCAATTTCACCTCTCCACCAACATCCTGCTTTGCAATAATTTTAAGCCACTTTATGTTTAAGATGCATAACAGCAGCTTTAGCACAAACTGTTTCTTCCACCTATGATTTCTCTCCCCACCTATATTTCTCACACAGTGAACCCAATTCATATGTCACCTTCTATTTGAATCCATTCCTGACTTCCCTAAACATAGTTAAATACCTTCTTTTCCTTGCTCTGTAGCACATTATTCAATCATGTATGATAGACTGGGAAATTCATAGGGTTATACTCCTGCTCTTGAAGGTAGGTGTGGCCACATAAATATCTTTGGCAAATGGAATGTGAACAGAAGTGTTTTATATAAATACTCAGAAGAAGCTCTTAAGAATCAGTGTATATTAAGCTCTGTTCCTTTTCTGCTCTCCCCTACTCCTCTTTTTCTTTTTGATCTGACAACTTGGCAGTGTGGACATGTAGTCTCCCCTATCCTGTCCTGATGGAAGAGAGTGAACAGATTCCCCACCACCATCACACCCTGAAAACAACCTACAATGGACATGCAATATGAGCAAATATTTTAAGCTTCTAAAATTTTACAGTTCTTTGTTACTAAGCATTTAGCCTATTGTAACTGGTAGACTTACTTTAAATATGATATTCCAATCCAGTACTAATACTCAATGGAATAGGTCAATGGAGTCTTTTTGAATATATGAAATTTTAGTCTGGACTGCTCTTAATTAAGGATTTTCCTTAAGACTATTATTTAAACATTCAAAGGCTCATTGGCAGCTTATTGCTAATAAGCTTTTCAATAAATATTTTAATCTATGACACTGAAAAATAAACCAGTAGAAGAAATAATTTCACAGCTCGTCCTCTGTGTAAGGAGATCTAAGAGGAGGAAAAGGAATGGCTGCATTTATGAGAACCTTCTAATTTTCCTCTCCTCCCCCAGTCTCAAATGCCTCCAAAGGTCACAGTTTTAAGATCAGTTCTTCCTGTTGAGACAAGCTAGACAATCCTTCCTTTAGAGACTTCAGACAAATATTAATTTTTGGCAAACTCTCTAAGAATAAACAGAGGTTAAGACATACCCTATTACTGCACCTTGATTTTCATCCAGTCTAAGGGATTGGATACTTCAGTTCACATATTTCAGGGTCCCTTTGGGCTTTCTTAGTCTCAACTGGCAGCCCCAAGCAAAAATCTCCTTGCAGTGAATGATTTGGGAATTCATGAATGGACTGAGCCATTTCCATCTCTGTACATGACAACTACTCCAATCTAGTCACTTCAGGCCAAGTCTTGTCTGCACATGTGGCAAGGTTTCCTTCAAAGCCACAAAGGCTGTTTGAACAGAGCTAAGAGTATGTTTGGCCAAAATCTGTATTTAAATTAATTTTGTATCACAATTTTCATCTGGAATTTACCTTACAGAATCAGGACTGAATTTCTAAAGGCAAAATGTGAGTAAACAAGGACTGGACACATAGATGTACATCTGTGTCTCTCAATGAACATAAATGATAATTCATCCAAACCCTACAACAGCGATTGTGCTCATCACCACAATTAATACTGAATTATTAGGTATTAATCACACCTAATAGAAAATGTAATTAATTATACTCAAGTTAAGAATGGTCCCTGTGCTCTGATTTTCAGATATAATCTCCTCACCCTCCTAGGTCAGAAATGTGGAACTAGAACTTTGTACCAGATTAAAAAAAATTTTTTTAATGTTTATTTATTTTTTAATTTTTTAATGTTTTATTTATTTTTGATACAGAGAGAGACAGAGCATGAGAGGGGTGGGGCAGAGAGAGAAGGAGACACAGAACTGGAAGCAGGCTCCAGGCTCTGAGCTAGCTGTCAGCACAGAGCCTGATGCAGGGCTCGAACCCATGAACGTGAGATCTGACCTGAGCCGAAGGCAGAGGCTTAACCAACTGAGCCACCCAGGTGCCCCTTAATGTTTATTTACTTTTGAAGGAGAGAGCGGGGTAAGGGACAGAGAGGGAGACACAGAATCCAAAACAGGTTCCAGGCTCTGAGCTGTCAGCACAGAGCCCAACCTGGGGCTTGAACCCACAAACTGTAAGAACATGACTTGAGCCAAAGTTGAACACTTAACTGAGCTACCCAGTTGTCCATGTACCAGATTTTTTTAAAAATACAATTTAGTTAGTAAGAAGAAACAATAATCTTTAAATCGTATTAATGGAGTAAGTATCAATAAAATAAACCTAACAAAACGTTCTCATCTTTTGGATTAAAATGAATACAAAAATGGAGCATCTGGGTGGCTCAGTCAAGTTAAGCATCTGACTTTGCCTCAGATCATGATCCCACCCACAGTTCATGAGTTTGAGCCCCATTTCAGGCTCAGTCTGGACCCTTCTTCAGATACTATGTCTCCCTTTCTCTCTGCCCCCACCCCACTCAGGTGCTCTCTCTCTCTCTCTCTCTCGGTCTCTCTCAAAAATAAATAAACATTAAAAAAACGAATACAAAATTGAGGATGATTTCAGTAGGGTCTGTCTATATTTTTAATAATTGAATAAGTATCAATATTTCTAAACAGGCAATGGCTTAGATATGTTGGCATTCTATCATATGTTTCTCCTAATCATAGCTCTGTTATATAGGTAAAGATAATCAATTAATTGATATCATAACTTCCCAGAGAAGGTGTTTTAGTAATATATTTTAAAAGCTCCATTTTAAGATTTGAAGTTTTTATTATCATCTTTTAATCAGCCCATAAAATTATTACATTTTACATATCATTAAAATTATAATTGGTTTTAAATTAATGCTATAAAAATTACATTAAACTATGATTACATCCAAATAAATAAACCAAATAAATAAGCCAAATAAATAAACCAAAATGATGTCCATATCAAGATTGTGATACAAATTCTAAAAGCCTCAGGAATAGAGCATAGGTGAGGAAAACGCAAAATGGAGACATCACACGGTAAGCAAACCCACAGGAGTAAGTTAAACTATCTTTCAGGCACATTATCACTTTCTAAGTCACTTGAGATATATGACTTTTATACTCTGGGAGAGAAAAAAAGCCCAAACCACATTCATCAGCCCTACCAGGAAAGAGCTCTGCAGATTCTCTTCGCTTGAGGCTGCATCAGTTCTACAACAGCTGGGTGTGTGGGTGGCGCACATCAGGTCTGCTGGTTTCCGAGAGGGACCCTGGGCCTCCTACAGTGTTACAATGTCTCCTGGCTCTGTGGGGGGTCCGTGGCTGCTGTCTGTGCATAGGAATGGGGGTAGGGCAGGATGCATGTGAAATAGGGGAAGCACCTGAGAACACATGCGGGGCATCTGTGGAGACCACCAGTGTGCGCACCACATACGTGACAAAACTAATTCCAAAGGGAAGAGGAGCAGCCATTTCCTTCCTTCAATTGCAACAGCTGCAATCCTCCACACAGCTGCTACTCTGGGTTGAGGATAGAGGAAAAACAAAGGAGAAGTGGACACTCTGCAGTGGTTTGGCTGCTTAGAAGCAGGCAGAGTGTAAGGAAGCCACCAAGAGAAGCCCTCTTTCCATGTGCCCCGCACTGTTCAGAATGGCCTGTTATGCTGCTGCCCACCCAGTACCACAAAAGTTGCTTCTTGTTCATACAAAAATCATCTGCAGTCCAGGATACTCTGCAGGGCAACTGTCCCTCCTCAGATTCAGGCTCAGAGGCTGCTCTCTGGCCGCATGATCTAAACCACATGGCCCCGTTGGTCGGCACTGCGGTGAGACAGAGAGCAGAGTCCCCCACCAGTCATTGACCCTGCAAGGGATACATGCTAGTGCTCACATGTCACTGGCCACCTCTAGTCACTTTTAGGCGGTGCCCAACTTCAAAGGGAGTGAGATTGCTTGTGTCTCTGTGTATCGAGAAATGGACATTGATCACCATCAGAGCCAAATGCCCTTATCTTCTGAAACCCTAAGATCAAGTTCTAGTTATACATAGCCTTAGCTTTCCAGAAGATGTACCTGCCTATTCTGCAATGCCCAGTTGTCTCAGTTCTCGACTCTGGATTCTAGTCTACATTCCAACGGAAAGGCAGAGCGAAGGGAAATTCATAGTCTACCCTGGGAATTCTGAAAGCAGAGTTACCTCCCTAAAGGTCTGTAATGAAAAGGTAACCAGTCATGCGTCACAGCCTAATAGTTTGAAGCAACTCTGCCCCCTTCACACTGAGAGCTAGTAATACTAGGAGGGAGATACTGACTTGTATCTCTCTGGGTTTTACCTTTCTGCCTTTTGTTTTATGACTTAATTTTTTTTATCTATTGAAGTGACATAATATATTAACTTCAGGTATACGACAGTGATTTGACATTTTGATACATTGTATGCAATGTATACACTGTGAAATGGTCACTTAGTCTAGTTAACATTTGTTAATTCAAATTAATGTAATACAAATTTAATGTTATAATATTTACCATATTCCCCATGCTGTACATATTATCCCCATAATTCATTTATAACTGCACTTTTTTATTTTATTAATTTTTTTTACTGTTTTTATTTATTTTAGAGAGAGAGAGAGAGCATGAATAGAGGAGGATTAGAGAGAGAGGGAGACACAGAATCTGAAGACACGCTCAGGCTCTGAGCTAGCTGTCAGCACAAAGCTTGATGTGGGGCTCGAACCCACAAACTATGAGATCATGACCTGAGCTGATGTCAGATGCTTAACCGACTGAGCCACCCAGGAGCCCCTATAACTGCACTTCTATATTTCTTAATCCCTTTCACCCATTTTGCTATCCTTAACCCCTTTATTTCTGAAAACCACCATCTGCTTTCTACCAATGAGTCTAAATTTTGTTTTTTATATTCCATAGGTAAGGGAAATCACATGATATTTGTATTTCTTTGACTGCTTTCACTTAGGATAATATCATCCAGGTCCACCCATTACGTCAGAAATGGCAAGATTTCATTAATTTTTATGGCTGAGTAATATTCCATTGTGTAATTTTGTGTGTGTGTACAGTAAAACCTTGGTTTGTGAGCATGATTCATTCTGGAAACTTGCTTGTAATTCAAAGCACTTGTATATAAAAGTGAATTTCCCCATAAGAAATAATAGAAACTCAGATGATTTATTCTAAAACCCAAAAATATTAAATAAAAAGATCACAATAATGTATTATAAAACAAAATGATAATAAAATGCAAAACATAAAGAAAAATAAATAAACATGCATTTATCTTTGAAAACCTTCGTGGTTGGTGAGCGGGAGACAAGAGAAAGGGTTATTGTGTAGGAAGAATTTCACTATCACTAATGGAATGACTACTATCTATTAGTTCAATGGAATCTTTTTCTTTTCAAGCTTTAGCAAAGCTTTTTCATAGCTTTAACAAGGAACCTATCCAACAACCTTTGCGTTTGCCTCCTTTTTAGGGCTGCATGGAAATGAGACATTACGTTGTCATTAAACATATTCATTGCTCACACTGCTAAAACTTTATTTGGGTGGTGGTTTTGTACAAAATTTTGCACCATTTCCCACATTTTACATGTCTCCTTAATCATGTTTGAAGTTAGGGATTCCTCCAGCTTTTTCTCCTTCTCCCCTGCAGATGGGATTCAGATGTAGACTTCTTATAAAATTTTGCAATTTCAAATAGTCGCATCCCTCATTCATACTTCTTGATGATTTCCTCCTTACCTTTCACAGTAAGCATCTCCTTCTTACTACCTTTCTTTTCAATCTTTTTCTGCATGGAGGCCATTGTATATTCTCACAAGGACGTTGGCTATAGTCCAGGATTGATAAACTCTTGTCATACACTGTATTTAATGTAACTGGCAATAAGGCAGCAGAGAAAAGGGTCTATCTCTGCAGGCAGCCTGACCTAGAATGAAGCAAAGCATTCCTAAACTTATGCTTGTACAGCAAAACAAAGGACTGTCCATAGGTGCTTTGAAGTGACAAAAAATATAGCAGTGTCAGTGTTGGGCACCTTCTAACATTCTGAAAAATCACTTATTTCTGCCAAACGCTGTGGACTGAGACTGAGCATCCAAGCATGGGAGATGATTACCCATAATCCCACAGCTAGTGAGTGATCAAGAGAGAGAAAAGAGAAGAACCATTGGTTCAGTTGTAATCATGTGACATTTGGTGTCACATACTGCTCATATTGCAAGATATCATTTGTTTATGAAGTTAAAATTGATTAGAAATGTTTGCTCATCTTGCAAAACACTTGTACAAGTTACTCATATAATGCAAGGTTTTACTGTATATACATACACACCACACCTTTATCCATTCATCTATGGACATTTAGGTTGTTTCCTCATCTGGCAACTGCAAATAAGCTGAAATGAACATACAGGTCCATGTATCCTTTCATAGTGTCTTTGTTTCTTCAGACAGATACTCAGTAGTAGAATTGCCAGGTTATATGGTAGCTCTATCATTTTTTGAGGAACCTCCATAACGTTTTCCACAGCAAATGCACCAATTTACATTCCCACCAACAGTGCACAAAGGTTCCTTTTATTCCACATTCTTTTTTTTCCCCTTTACTCCACATTCTTGCTAACGCTTTTTATGTCTTATCTTTTGGATAATAGCCATTCTAACAAGTATGAGGTGATATCTCATTGTGGTTTTGATTTACATTTCTCTGATGATTAATGATGTTGAGTATCTCTTCATATGTCTGTTTGCCATCTGTATGTCTACTCTAGAAAAGTATCTATACAAATCCTATGCCCATATTTTAATCTGGTTGTGTTTGTTTTGTTTTTGAGTTGTATGAGTTCTTTATATATTTTAGATACCAATGCCTTGTTCAATACATGATTTACAAATATCTTCTCCCATTCAGTAGGTTGCCTTTTTGTTTTGTTGATGGGGTCACTGTGGAGAAGTTTTTAGTTTTATGTAGTCCTAACTGCTTACTTTTGTTTTTGTTTCCCTGCCTTTAAAGTCATATCCAAAAACAAACAAACAAACAAAACAAATCTCTAAGATTGATGCAAAGAAACTTACTGTCCATATTCTCTTCTAGGAGTTCTATGTCTCTGGTCTTACATTCAAGTCTTTACCCATTTTGAGTTTATTTTTGTATATGGTATAAGAAAGTGGTCCAGTACTCCCAACATCATTTATTGAAGAGACTGTCCTTTCCTAAATATATATTCATGCCTTTGTCAAAAATTAATTAACTATACATGCAGAGGTTTATTTCTGGGCTCACTATATGATTACATTAATTTACATGTCTTTTTATGTCAATACCAAACAATTTTGATAACCATTGCTTTGTGGAATAGTTTGAACTCTGGTAGTATAATGTCTCCAGCTTTGTTCTTCTTTCTCAATATTGTTTAGGCTATTCAGGTTCTTGGGTAACTCCAAACAAATTTTAGAATTATTTGTTCTAGTTCTTTAAAAAAAAATGTCATTGGAATTCTGATTGGCACTGCTTGAATCTATAGATTGCTTTTGTAATATGAACATCTTAACAATAGTAGCGTGTTCTATTCATGAGCACCAAACATCTTCCAATTATTTGTGTCATCTTGAATTTCTTTCACTGGTATCTTATAGTTTTCAAAGCATAGGTCTTTCATCTCCTTGGTAAAATTTATCTCTGAGTATTTTACTTTTTGAAGCCATTAAAAGTGGAATGGGCTTAATTTATTTTTCTGATGGTTTGTTGTTAGTGTATAGAAATGCAACAGATTTTTGTATATTAAGTTTGTATCCTGCAACTTTAATGAATTCATTTATTAGGTCTAAGAGTTTTTTGTTGGAAGGTTTAGTGATTTCTATATAGCATCATGTCATCTGCAAATAGTGATAGTTTTACTTCCTTCTTTTCTAATTTGCATGCCTTTTATTTCTTTTTTTTTTTTTTTTTTGCCTAATTGTTTTGGGACGGACTTCCTATACTATGTGGAATAAAAGAATATTGGAAATCCTGGTCTTTCCTGATCTTATCAGAAAAATTTGAGTTGACACCAGTGAAAATGATATTCACTGTGGAATTGTCATATATGGCTTTTATTATGTTGAGGTATGTTTCCGTGATATCCAATTTTGTTAAGACTTTTTATAATAAACTGGG
Source organism: Suricata suricatta (assembly GCF_006229205.1). NCBI lineage: Eukaryota > Metazoa > Chordata > Mammalia > Carnivora > Herpestidae > Suricata > Suricata suricatta. The sequence continues at coordinate 47,248,199 of NC_043704.1, forward strand.
AAGTGCTTTTTCTGTGTCTATAGAGATGATCATGTGATGTTTATTTTTTATTTTGTTAATGTAGTGTTTCATGTTGATTGATATGCAGATGCTGATCCTTCCTTGCATCCCTGGAATAAATCCCACCTGATCATATGTATTATCATTTTAATGAATTGTTGAATTTGGTTTACTAATATTTTGTTCAGAATTTTTGCATCTGTGTTCATATGAGATATTGGCCTATAATTTCTTTCTTGTTTATAGTATCTTTGTGTGGTTTTGATATCAGGGTAATGCTAGTCTCATAAAATGAATTTAGAGGTTTGAAGCTTCATTTCAATATTTTGAAAGAGTTTGAGAAAGAGAGTTATTAAATCTTCTTTTAATGTTTTGTGGAATTCAACAGTGAAGGCATCTGGTCCTGGATTTTTGTTCATTGGGAAGTAATTGATTATTTATTCAATCCCTTACTAGTAATAGTTCTATTCTGATTTTTTGTTTCTTCATGAATCAGTCTTGAAAGTTTGTATATTTCATTTTTTAAATTTTTTCAAGTGTTTATTTATTTTTGAGAGAGACAGACACAGCATGAGCAGGGGAGGGGCAGAGAGAGAGGAAGACACAGAATCTGAAGCTGTCAGCACAAAGCCTGACATGAAGCCCAAACTCACAAGCCATGAGATCATAACCTGAGCCAAAGTCAGATGCTTAGCCAACTGAGCCACCCAGGTACCTATAAAGACTGTATATTTATATGAATTTATCCATTTCTTCAAGATTGTCCAACTTGTTGGCATATAGCTGTTCAAAGTAGTCTTATAATTTTTCATAATTCTGTTGTATCAGTTGTAACATTTTCATTTCTGATTCTATTTGAGCCCTCTTTTTTTTTTTTGGTTTGTTTAGTTAATGGTTTATCAGTTTTATCTTTCAAAGAACTAGCTCTTGATTTCATTTTTATTCTCAGTCTCCATTGTCTATTTTATATTTCAGTGGTTTCTTTTCTACTGTCTTTTTCATCTCTATTACAATTTTTTCTTTTTTTTTAAGTTTATTTATTTTTGAGAGAGAGAGAATGGGGTAGGGTCAAGGTGAGAGGGAAAGAGAACCCCAAGGCAGGCTCTGCACTGTCAGTGTGTAGCCCAACACAGGGCTTAATCTCACTAACCATGAGATTATGACCTGAGCTGAAATCAAGAGTTGGAAACTAAATCGACCAAGCTATCCAGGCACCCCAATCTCTGTAACAATTTTTTCTACTCTGATCTTTATTATTTCTTTTCTTCTACAAACTTTGGGCTTCATTTATTCTTTCCCTGGTTTCCTTAGATATAAAGTTAAATGGTTTATTTGAGATTTCTCTTTTCTTTTTTTTTTTTTTTTTTTGATGTACGCCTACATTGCATGAACTTTCCTCCTAGAACCACTTTTGCTGCACCCCTTAGATTTTGGTATGTTATATTTTTGTTTTCATTTGTCTCTAGGTTTTTTTTTTATCTCCTTTGATTTCTTCTATGACCCAGTAGTTTTTAGTAAGATGTTTAATCTCCATGTATTTGTATTTTTTCATTTTCTTGTAATTTATTTCTAGGTTCATACAATTGTGGTTGTTGGAAAAGATGTTTGATACGATTTCAATCCACTTGAATTTATTGAGACTTCTTAGATATTAACATGTGATCTATCCTGGAAATGTTTCATGTGAAGTTGAGATGAATGTGTATTCAGCTGCTTTTGAATAGAATGTTCTGTATATATCTATTAAGTCCACTTGGTCTTATGGGTCATTTAATGTCAATGTTACCTATTGATTTTCTGTCTGCTACATCCATTAATGTGAGTGGAATGTTAAAATCCCCTACTATTATTGCATTGCTCTCAATTTCTCCTTTTCAATCTGTTGATATTTGCTTGATATATTTTGGTACTATATTGGGTGCATACATATTTGTAAATGTTATGTCTTCTTTCTGGATTGAACTTTTTATAATGTAATTCCCTCTTTGTCGTTTAGTATAGTCTGTTTTAAAGTACATCTTGTCTGATATAAGTATCACTACACCAGCTTTCTTCACATTTTAATTTGTTTGTGTCTTTACATTTCAGTCTGCATGTGTTTTTACTTCTGAAGTGAATCTTTGTTAAGATAAGATGTGTCTTATTTATTTTTTTCTTTTTATCCACTCAGCTACTCTACATCTCTTTATTGGAGAATTTAGTTGATATATATGTCTTTCTTGCCATCTTGGACACATACTCCCCTACTCTACCCCATCATGAGTGGCTTTTCTTATTTGATTTCTGGTTAGAGATTAAAAAGAAGGAAGCAAGGGAGGAAAGATAAAAAATAACTTGTGAGTTTATAAAAGTTTTTTAAACACATCAATTCATATGAGCTTCAAAACAACCTTTAGAATGAATATTAAATATTTACACACACACACACACACACACGGATCTATATATCCCCACATCACCGGTGAAGAAACTAAAACTCAGAAAGATACACAAAACAAATTTAGGGCAGAAAGCATAAATAGTCTTACTCAGCGGTGGTTTCCACTGATTCAGTAGAAAGAGAAAGCCAAAGACAAAACCTTGAGAAACCAAAAGACAAGACCATGTTTTAATCCATGTCTAGTCTCTTCTGAATGTCAGATGTCACTTGCCTTTTATCTTAATGGTAATTTTCAGTTTTGACATCTATATTAGCTTTACCTAAGCAATTGCTCTAAAGGCCCTAATCTTTTCACTTGCCTCCAACTTACCAAAACTAAACCTGGAAACTCAAAGTGTGTTTGTCCTTATTTTGAATCATAGATACATTTTCATGTGTTGCCCTAAGGCTTCTCCTCCAGCCCTAATGCCAATTCATACTCCTTGGATGCCCAACTTTGTGCTGCCTCACCTCCCCACAAATGGTGTTCCAATTCAAACCAGCTCACTCCAGTGGTTTATTTTGCACCACAAACCACACTTTAGAGATCATAGGTAGGCATAACAGAAAGGGGTGGAAATGTTCTGAGGTTTGTGAATTCCTGGGCATAATCCTCAATTCTACCTTTAGCCCAAAAATTAAAAGCCAGGCTTCCAAATAGAAAGGCAAAGTCTCCTATTTGCCAAACTACTCAGAAGAAGAATGTGAATGCCAGTAGCCCGGTCTGCCGGCTGGACTGCTGGAAGATATGGGGACTTATAGACTGAGGCCACAGCATCGCAATCTGCTAGAGACAGGGCCAAGTCAGGCTAAGAACTATACAATAGGAAGAGGAGGAGCAAGAATGCATCTCCTACAGCATGTTTGAAACGAGCAGTTATTTTCCCCAGAGCCATCTGTAAGACTTTCAATTTGTGCCTGAGAAAGAAAAGGGCAGAACAGAGAAAAGTGAATTACTGGAAAAAGCAGGTATCTCTTTGGGAGTTGTAAGGGCAGAAAAAAGACTGTCTACCAGTCTGTTAGTCTTGGCAGATGCAGATCTATGATTCTGGCCACAGTCAGGACTTCTAAGGCTCTGCTTCTGGAAAACGTGGCAAGGGTTTAACCTGAAATGTGGACTGTGGATGGCTCCAATGTAATCTAAGTCAGAGGGAACTATGAGTTCCCAACCAAAGTCCCTGAGAAAATGGGGCCAATCACATGATATCATGACTAGTTTGGCCCTTGCTCACAGACTGTCTTTAGTTCATGTAAAACTCTAGGGGAACATATCTCAGATTGGACTGGGATCTCCCAGGAGGCAGGTCCATCCAAGTTTTTTTTATCTTTCTTGATTGTAGCCTGAATGGTGTCCTGAAGTGTCTGTGATAGATGAGAATGTCCTCGTTGACAAACAAGAGTTATTTCGCCAAGCGCCCTTCCCAGGCAATACAGAGCCTATTTTCTGCCTGGAACCAAAGTGTTTCCTCCTTGCTGCTTAGTATTCTGCAAGAAATACTTCTTTCTTCACATTAATAGGAACTTCTTATTTAGGAATGTCTTTGGTTGCAAGTAGCAGAAAACTTGCCTTATAGCAGCTCAGACAAACACAGATGTATTTTTCTCACATAACAAGATTTTGGCTCTAGAGGATACTTATTGGTTCAGGAACTCAGTGACATCAGGACTAGTATCATTTAAATTCTCTTACCTTTTCCCTCATGCTTGTGTCTTTCAGGGTTACAAAATGGCTTCTGATGGATAAGTAAATAAATAAAGAAAAAAAACCCTGTAGTACATACACACAAGCACAAACACAACAAACTAGAATATTATTCAGCCTCAACAAGGAAGGAAATCCTGTGATTTACCACACAGATGAACCTCGCGGACATTATGTTAAGTGGAGTAAACCAGACACAGAAAGAACAGTACCGCATGACCTCCCCCATATGTGTAATCCACATAGAAGCAGAGAGTAGAACAACAGTGACCAGGGCCTTTCGAATGGGTGCAGAATGGAAAGATGTTGGTCAGAGGGACAAAGGTGCAGTTAAGGTAGGATGAACAAGTCTATAGATCGAACGTCCAACATGATGACTACAGTTAATAATATTGCATTGTATACTGGAAGTTTGCTAAAAGAGTAGATTCCAGGTGATCTGACAACAAAAAACTATGGTAACCATACATGAGGAGATGAATATGTTAATTAGCTTGACTATAGCAATCGCTATATGTATATGAACATCAAAGCATCGTGCTATAGTGTATACAATTTAATTTTTTTAATGGCTGCTGAATAATTGGACATTATGTTTATATTCAAAGTAGGAAAAAGAGAGAAAAGCAGTGCCCCCTGTGAGAATCCCCATTTAGCAGGACAGCAGCTCCATCAGAATCACCATCAAACCTCTGTATACGCCCCACTCATCAGCTCTCCATCACATAGCCACACCTAGCATAAAACGATGCTAGGGACCTGGAATTTATCTGGACACCCTGTCAGTTTGAACAAAATCAGAGTTCTGTCCACTATGAAGAGGGAACAGTTATTGGGGAGGCAACGACAGCCTCTGCCACACCCTGTACATTGCACTGATTAAACGGCATTGAAATGCTCTCTTTCAGTCTCTCTGCCCTCCCACCAGGATTAATGGCACTTGGCAGACAGAGGAACCCAGTCGTCCTTGTATTCCCAGCACATGGCACACTGCCTGGCACAATACAGACTTAATAAACAACTCGAGCTAAAAAAAAAAATACTAGCTGAACCAAACTCCAAATAGAGAGGCAAAAAAAATTGTATTTAGATTCATTTCTGCATATACTTTTCTTTCTAAAGGTATACAAGAGAAGCATCACTCAAGGGAATGAGAATATGATGACATTTGGGATGCACACAGTTTCTAACACAAATACAGTGGGTAAGTAATAATATTACCACTACTATGAAAAATTTTATGTTCTATGCAAGTTACCTTTACTCCTATTAGCTTTACAATACAATATGTAAGCATTATTTGCCTCATCTTATAGATTCTGGCAAAGTGGCACAAGGTCAAAGAGCAGCAACTGGTGGAACCAGAACTCAGGCTGATCTATGTTTCTCCACTGTCTCTCCTGCATCCTGCACGATGGTTTTCGGCACCTTCATTTCACTCAGGGGAAACTCCAGTGCTGAAAACTCTCATTAGAACTCCAACAAGATATCAGGCTTCCTGTCTGTAAGGACACCCTTCCATCTTTATTCTCTGCCTCCCTCCACGCTTGACTAAGCAGAAAGAGCAGTGGCCTGTGATACTGAAGATCCAGTGGTGTTGCTGAGGATGAGGAAAGGCTTAATGACAGCTGGTTGTCTTTCCTGGATCCATGATAAACCTACAGAGAAAGAGAGAAAACCAGAACAGGGCAGGCTCCTCTAAAGCCCATCCCATGTAGAATGTCTAAAATTTAGACCAACATGTAAGAATAGAAACTTCTGGGGAACCTGGGTGGCTCAGTGGGTTAAGTGTCTGACTTCAGTTCAGGTCATAACCCCATGGTTCATGAGTTCAAGCCCCACATTGAGCTCTCTCCTGTCAGCACAGAGCCTGCTTTAGATCCTCTGTCTCCCTTTCCCTCTGTCCCTCCCCTGCTTGTGTTCTCTCTCCCTCAAAAATAAACATTTAAAAAAAAAAGAATAAAAACTTCTTCTACTGACTCTTCTTTCAGTGAATATTCTGATGACACTCAGCTGAACAGAATAGTTGAGGCACATACATGTGGATTTGAACCATGGATGAAGCATGTAATGAATTTCTATAAATTTAGATGAGAAACAGCAAACAAGAATGAAATGGCTGCATTTGGCTTATGGCTTCAGGTTGCCCACAATGGTCCATAAGTGACTGTAGTTCTCTGGCCATTACCTCTCTTTCTCTAACTGATTAATCAGTATCTGGTCCAAGAGCTCAGAGCCAGGTATGACTCCATGGAAAAATGCGATATCTCAATTCTGGCTTACGTAAAAGCCAGTATCACACAGACTATAGTCTGTGGATGTGTCCAAAGGATATCAGTTGCATTGCTTATGGAAAATACAATATATATGAGGTTCTTCATCAAGAAATCAGAACCTAATTCAATAAAATCTACTCATGCAATTCAAAACAGTCTTCTCTGAGGATTTCAGAATGCCCAGGGCTGTAAGACAAACCCATCCAAATAACATTCATGATTCTCTTGTTTCTCTTCAGATCATAGGAATCTTCTGCCTTTTACCAAGTAGTGTTCATGGCATGTGCAGTCTCCTAGAACATTCACTGCTGAGAATATGTACAGAATAAGGTGGAATTGGATGTAATGAAAAACCCCAGCTAAGTCACAGCAAACCAAAACCGGCTTTTAAGGATCTCGAGCTCAGCAGCAAGATACACACTGAGGTCTTATAATCCTTTGGATAGAACAGGGCAATTCTCCTTTACACTGAAAACCCTATTCTGAGCTATTCAGACACAGAGACCATGCATTTTGGCTGTGAATACTGAGCTGGGACTTAAAGTCAGAATTATAAGCTCAAAATGGGAGAAAAGATGAACTAGTGCTGTCAGAAATAGAATTGTTGTATTCCTCATATTTTTACCAAAATAACAATTATACATTTCCACAGTGATTTTTTTTTTATTGGTACCAAATGGATTTCTCAGGAACTTTTCAATTTGGTTTACTGAGAACAAGTATAATAATTGTTCAAATAAGAGAACAGAGTTTACAATCAGACACACTGGGAGGGAATCAAAGAAAAGCCTATTGCACTGGGCTGGTACTCTCTTATGTGCTAAGTGTCACTTATAGTCCCAGAGTCCTCAGCCAAAGTCTTTGTGGCTGGGGCTGTGCCTGGGATCTCTAGGGTAATGGTATCGTGTCATAGTTTCCCACCTTTGTTGTGGTCTGCAAATCTCTCTCAACCAACTCTAAACCAGAGGTAACTCCTGAGTGAACCATCTGAATAAAGAAGTGGTTACCTCAGAATTCACTCATCATGGCCAAGGGTTCAGGGGAATGGAGAGGACAGGGAATAAAAATCCAGGACACTGCCGGCTGTCTGCATATATAGGGGCTCCAGAAGAGAGAGCAAGTGAGGAAAGTTAGGAGAAAACTCAACACACAGAAGAAGGAAGCTCACAGACATAAACGGTAAGAAGGATTTCAGAGGATCTGAGCCAAGTCACAACGCAATAAACTGTGGGTTTAACTCTATGGACAATAGACTTTGAAAAACAGCATATTAAATCCTCAGGGCTCTGGTAATGTCAGCCCTAAATTAATTCTGTTATTAACTAACCATGAGACTCTGGGACTTTGGATAAGTCATTTCACATTGCTGAGGCACAAACTTTTTTTTTTTTAATGGAGGGATAGAACATAAGATTACAATAATAACTTATATTTATTTGTACATTTATACAGGTGCTAAGGGATTCACTTGCCTGATCTCTCCATGTGTTGAGTGTTATTTTCCCAATTTCATAGGTCACATGGCTAATGTTTGAGCCATGGTTCAACACCAAATACTCCTGCCTCAAAAGTTGAGCATTAAACTGTTCCACTACTGCCTCTAAGGGGGAGTCCATGCCATTTAGCTCTAGAATTCTGTTTACCTCATGCTCTGTGAGTTCACAATGTATGAACAGATGTATAGCAGATGTATGGAAAGAGAGACACAGAGGAAACTAAGACACCCCTGGACAGGGTAATGTCCCCAGAATGCATAACTCCTAGGGTACATGGGTCACCATCTGCACCCAGAGTTTTACATAACTGTTACACTCCACAGTGCCCCAGGGAAGAGGTGTTAAGATGGATCCTCTTGTGTCAATTCTTCGTGATGCACATGACTAATATTTTTAATCTCAAGTAATGTTGGTGCCTTAGTTGCAGAAATTAGCCTAAAAGAAGGTAATTGAGATGTCAAGGCCCAATGATTGCAGTAAGAGCTATCCTTCTGCTAAAAATAAAAATAAAATATTCAATGACCTTTTTTTCCTATTGCATGTAACTCAGAAGTTGCTGGCTGGCTAAGGAATTCTTAGTATCTTTCAAATACAGTTTCCCCTAAGTTAGTGTGTTACTTCTATTCAATAGCAAAAGATTTAAGACTAACCTGAATATACACATCACTTTAAGAGCTTGTTTAGATTTTTATTACATAGGGAAGGTGCTTTTTCACCTCATACACCACATCATTCAGGAAACCAATCTATTAAGCACCACCTATGATTTTGGTTTAAATTAAAGGCCTGAAGAATAACACAGAACTAAAGTTCTATAAAGTTCTTACCAGATAGAAGTTACTTTACCAGGGGAGCTCAAAACACTTTTGACATGAAGATCCAGGCTCATCATTAAGGGTACTTATCTCCATTATAGAGACTCCTAAATTGTCATTATTTGTTTACATGAATACAATAACATCCCCTCTTGTAGGTAAAGTTCCCTGAGGGCAAAAGCCTAAGAATGACTTGGCAAAGCAAAATCTTAACAGAGCCCACAGATGCATGGCCCAGTTACAACTCCACAAGACCTCAGTTATGAGTCAGGGGAGGATTAAGTCACAAATCTTAGCAAGATATGAAATGATCTGAAGTCTGAGAATCTTGAGATCAAAGTTGCTAGCAATTAGCTATGTAACTTTGGTTGAAGTCTTCTTTTTCTTAAAGAGGCAAGTGATATTGAGATATTGCATAATCAAATAAAGGTGGGAAATTCTACATTCAAAAAAGTTAATTGTTTTGTTTCATTTTAGGACTCCTGAAGCACTATAATATATTAATATGTACTGTGAATCTCCAGGAAGAAAACAAAAGTTCCATGTTACCCAAACTTATTTAACCTTGGAACCCTACTTTCAAATATCATTTCACAGAACCAGTATTCAACTGTATACAATTTAAGAACTGTAACACTCCAAGATTCCCAAAGCCCTTCAAGCAGTAATATTCTGAAATTTAAACCTTTTTTTTTTTTTTGATACAGAGAGAGACAAAGCATGAGAGGGGGAGGGGCAGAGAGAGAAGGAGACACAGAACCGGAAGCAGGCTCCAGGCTCTGAGCTAGCTGTCAGCACAGAGCCTGATGCGGGGCTCGAACCCACAAACGTGAGATCTGACCTGAGCCAAAGCCGGAGGCCTAACCGACTGAGCCACCCAGGCGCCCCTGAAATTTAAACCTTTAAGTCTCTTTTCCTTTCCTCTAATCCGAGTGAGAACATCCACCTAAGATTCTCCATACCCAAACTCTTTGTAAACTTCAAAATATCAAATTAATTGTGTTATTACATATAAGGGCAAAACCTATGGGAGATGGAGCAGAGTGTTCTGTCATCACGTTTTTCTCTTAAGAAACCCTGAGAATAAACTCAAAATGGATGAAGGACCTGAATGTGACACAGGAAACCATCAAAACCCTAGAGGAGAAGCAGGAAAAAGCCACCTTGACCTCAGCCACAGCAGTTTCCTACTTGACACATCCACAAAGGCAAGGGAATCAAGAGTAAAAATGCACTATTTGGACCCCATCAAGATAAAAAGCTTCTGCACTGCAAAGCAAACAATCAATAAAACTAATAGGCAACCAATGGAATGGGAAAACATAGTTGGAAATGACATATTGGATAAAGGGCTACTATCCAAATTCTATAAGGAACTCACCAAACTCCACATCCGAAAAACAAATAATCCAGTGAAGAAATAGGCAGAAGATATCAATAGACACTTCTCCAAAGAGGACATCCAGATGGCCTAAAGGCACATGAAACAATGCTCAACATCACTCATCATCAGGGAAATATAAATCAAAACCACAGTGAGATACCACCTCATGCCAGTCAGAGTGGCTAAAATGAACAAATCAGGAGACTATAGATGCTGGCAAGGATGTGGAGAAATGGCCACCCTCTTACACTGTTGGTGGGAATGTAAACTGGTAGAGCTGCTCTGGAAAACGGTGTGAAGTTCCCTCAGAAATTTAACAATAGAACTCTCTGATGACCCAACAATAGCACTGCTAGTGATTTACCCAAGGGATACAAGAGTGCTGATGCGTAGGGGCACATGTACCCCAATGTCATAGCAGCACTTTCAACAATAGCCAAATTTTGGAAAGAGCCTAATGGATGAATGGATCAAAAAGATGTGGTTTATCTATACAACGGAATACTACATGGCAATGAGAAAGAATGAAATCTGGCTATTCATGGCAACATGTCATGCTAAATGAAATAAGTCAGGCAGAGAAGGACAGATACCATATGTTTTCACTTACAAGTCTAACAGGAGAAACTTAACAGAGGACCATGGGGAGGGGAAGGGGGGAAAAAGAGTTAGGGAGAGGGAGGGAGGCAAACCATGAGAGACTTTTGAATACTGAAAACAAACTGAGGACTGAAGGGGGAGGGAGAAAGGGGAAAGGGGGATGATGGGCATGGAGGAGGGCACTTTGTGAGGAAGAGCACTGCGTGTTATATGGAAACCAACTTGACAATAAACTATATATTAAAAAAATCTAAAAAAGTTTGTATCAAAAACAAAAGAGAGAAAGAGAGAGAGAGAGAGAGAGAGAGAAACCCTGAGAGCATGGGTAGTATAGCAAACAATCTCTACTAGAAAATCTCCATTCTGACCTTCAAGCTTGTTTAAAAAAAAAAAAACAAATCAAAAAACATGCTTAATGACATACTTAGAGAAAATAAATTCTAGAAGTCTGGCACCATTTTGTTTAAAAAAATCCTTTGTTTTGTGTTAATAGTGTCGTAACTAATTAAGGGGGGAATCGGCTGCCAGATTACATGAAAAGACTAGGCCTGATTCCCCTGACATCTTCTTTGCATCCATGAGAAGCAAGCTGATGGTCTGCTGCCTGTGTGGTGTTCAGCTTAGCTTCCACCAACTGGGACTCATTAGCCAAGGGTAACAAATATGCAACCAATGCTTTTTCCAGATATTCCACCACAAACCAAGTACCACAGTGTCCATCACTTGTCTAAAGGCCTGGGTCTGAGCCATTCAAGATGCTCCCTCCAGCTCAGCCTGAAGCATGGGATTTCCATCAGATGGAGTTCCTTACATCCAAGCAGGCACTGCTGCAGATATGTCACTCCTTTCTTTGTGGAAAGGTGGAAAGGGAGATGAACGTGCTAATAAACTGTGACTTTAACTTCTTAATTTTAATGTTTAACAAATAACTTCTTATTCTACTTTAAATTTTCTTAAGGCTAAGTCAACATACAGTTCAAGTGGCTTTGGGAATTAAATAACTTTTATAGAAGGTTGTTCTCCAAATGGAAGTTTGTCCTGTTGTGTGATTTAAGCTTATTTACAGGCAACATTAGCCAGAAGCACCTCAAAATGGCTTTTACCCTGTGAATAATGGGATGTCCATGCAGACATTAGAGGCCTGAATGAACATACAAAGCCGCATGCAGCCCAAGAGCATGGTCTAAGTTTCAGGGCTCTGGAACAAGGCTACCAGCAGGCATAGGACCCAGCTGGGCAAGGGATCCTCTCACCCGGTGAGATGTCCTCCCCAACTTTCCCTACATTGCCGTGTAACTCTCCTTTAGGTCAGAGAGCTCTACTATCTCTATAAGGCTGCTGTTAAAATCTACCAGTGTATTCTACCTCACACTGACTTATCCGATGAGAGTAAAACTCTTGAAAGAACTGAAAAAAATGAGACCATGTCTAAGGAACAGGATTGCAAGGAGTCAGATGAGGCCTTGACAGGATGTGGGGGACAGAGAATGGCAGAATCTCTACCCAAGGGCTACCGCAGGACATTCATTTTCTAGGAGACCTGACCAACCAGAGATGGAGGGGAGGAATTAGAAAAGTGTGTCGAGAAAGAATTACAAATGGGAGCTGAGAAGAGAAATGTGGCAAGCCAGATCCACTACTGCTGTAAGAGCACACCCGTATGCTCTCCTAGGAGGTTTGGCCCATGTCCCCCGCATGTTCTCCTGAGAATTTTTCTAGTCAAACAAGAAGTTATCCACACTCTTAAAATAAGAAGCAAAACGAAGAAAATACTAAAAAGAGTGACCTAAATCACTTGCACAGTTCAGCTCTGCCATTTGCCCAGGAGCAAAAATTGATGAGATTTTAAAGAGACAGACACAAAAATGTATGTTGCTGTCATTTTCTCAGCAACTAGAGGTCCCATTCACCAGGGCTTCAGTCAGTCTAGTTCAAGGAGAAATTCGTCTGCCAGAAATAGTGACTTAGCTGAGCCCTAAAAGAGAGAGGAAGGGCAACATAAACAGGACTAGCCTCCTGTATTTGGCTAAGAGAAAGGTGAAAATTAAAAGTAACAATTCAAGTTTAGAAGATATCATTGCAAGAGATTAGTCAAGTGGCCAAATACACTGATAACCATGAAACTTCTAGTAAATTCATTGAGGGGAAGGGAAATGAACAACTGAGCTAGTCGCCCTGCTCTCCTCCAGCTGAGACAACCTTCTCAAATATCACCCCTCACCGTCAGTGGTGAGAACTCCAAACCTGGGCGGGTCTGTAGTTCTGCCACGCGTTTTATTCTTGAGAAGCCAAGAGCAGCAGAAAACCTATCTGCACGTTTTCCTTTTTTTTATTATTTAAATTTTAGCTAGTATTTTTTTGAGAGACCCTTGAATTCCCTTCATGGAAATTTTCTAAGGATAAATAAGGTAAAGTGGGCTTAAAGATAGGTGTTTTTAAAAAATCAAACTCCCCTACATCCAAGATATGCAGTTAAATTTGTATATATATATACATACACATAAAATTTCTATATATATGTATATACATATATACACATAAAATTTCTATATATATATATACACACACATAAAATTTCCATTTATATATAAAACAAATCAAGAGTCTTTACTACTGGATTGACAGAAACCTTAAAGGAACTGAAATGCATGACCTTAGAGGAAAACTCAAGGCTATTTAAATAAGCCTTATTTTAATGAACCACAGCATAGCTGATTGTCGATGCACCCTCAAACCTTCATATTTATTATACTCCTGTCTGCTAGTAGAATAGGTGACTGGACTTTCGTTTTTCTTTATCCAAGTGGAATGCATTTCTCCAGGAGCACAGCATATCTCAGACCTGGGTCTGGATGGAACCCAAGGAATGTAAGATCAGAGAATGCCTGAAGTTACCAGATAATGGCCAACAGGCAATGAAGCTTTTGATTTCGTAAAATAAAGAATTGGACTAGATGAACTCTAAGAGACTTCCAGCTCGAACATTCTGTGGGTCTATGATTCCACCCCACATTCCATATTCATTGACAAACAAGGAAAATCTGATCTGGACTGGTGGTTTTTGAAACCTCACAAATCCGTGAAGCACCAGGAAAATGTGGTCATACCAGACATATTTAATTTGTATGTATTTCATCATTGCTGAGCCCTCCCCAAACATTAAATTGGAGATAGGGTTCAAGGACATATGAAAAAAAAAAAAAAACCTCACAGAAAGATTCTGGCTACTGGGTTTGTATTAAATTAACCTATGGAGGAAAAACAGTACAGTTATAAGACATCCTTATAACAGGTAACTATAATCCTAAGGGCTATAATCAGCTCTATCCTGGAAAACTCTGTGAAGAAAAGGAAGTTTCTGAGGGAATAGTTTGGAAAGAGACCTCAGATAGTCAGTCAGTCTGGAAATTTTGTCCAGCTATTATTAGTGATTTTTTTCTTTTTGATGAGGCTCATCATATACTAGGAAAAATAAAATGGCTTTATTGAAAAATAAAATGTACTTGGACAATAAGTTACACACACAATTTTTAAAATTAAGCTTTAGTTAGGTGTGCCTGGGTGGCTCAGTCGGTTAAGCGTCCAACTTCAGCTCAGGTCATGATCTCGCAGTTTGTGAGTTCGAGTCCCACATCAGCTCTGTGCTGATGGCTCAGAGTCAGAGCCTGTGGATTCTGTGTCTCCCTCTCTCTCTGCTCCTCCCCCATTCATGCTCTGTGTCTCTCTGTCTCAATAATAAATTTAAAAACATTAAAAAAGTTTTAAATTTTTTAAAAAATTAAGCTTTAGTTAATCCAGTAAAATTCACCCTTTTTAGTGTACGGGTCTGTGGGTTGACAATAGATGGCCATGTGTAATGACCACCACAATTAAATCATAGAACAGTTCCATTATTCCAAAAACTTCTCCTATGCCTCTTTGTAGTCAATCCCTCCTTGCCCAACTACTGGCAATTATCTGTTCTTTGTCCTTAAAGATTTGCCTTTGAAAATTGTTCCCCTTTTTAACCTGGCTTCTTTCACTGGCATGGGTACCTCTGAGATTGATCCCTGTTGTTGCATGTATTAATACTTTATTCTTTTTTATTGCTGTGTAGAATTCCATTTTATGGTTACACCACAATTGGGAGCCATTATTCAGTTGTTGGCAATTATAAGTAAAACCACTATAAACATCCCTATACAAATTTTTGTATCAATGTGAGTTTTTCATTTCTGTAGAGTAAGTAGTTAGGGAGTAAGACTGCCAGGTTTGGGTCCAAAGTATATATTTAACTCTGTCAGAAATTACCATGTTGCTTTCCAAACTGGCTGAACCACTTGACATTCTCACCAGCACAGTGCTAGAGTTCAAGTTTCTCTACATCCTTGCCAATACCTGGTATCACCAGTTTTTTCTTTAAGCGTCTCCAATAAATATGTGGTGATATCACACATGGTTTTAATCCGTTTTTCCCTAATGATAGATAATGTTGATTATTATTTTATATGCTTATTTGCCATCCATGTATTTTTTTGGTAAAATGTCTTTTTGGATCTTCTGTTCACTTTTTATTGGGCTATTTTCTTATTATTGCCTTTTGAGTGTTCTTTCTTGTTCTGGATAAAAGTCTTGTCAGATATGTGATTCAAAAACATATTCTTCTAGGTTATCTTTTCATTTTCCTAACAGTGAATTTTGAAGAGCTACAGGCCTACTTTACAGGCCCATAGTTTAGGGCTAGAAAATGAAGAGACAGAAAAAACCTGCATTTTCTTATGTTTATTTATTTATAAATAATAAATAGCACAGAGCCTAACATGGGGCTCAATCCCACCAACTGTAAGATCATGACCTGAGCCAAAATCAAGAGTTGGACACTTAACTGACTGAGCCACCCAGGCACCCCAAGAAAGCTCACATTTCTTATTTGATCACCCTCTTCTCTGTTGAGAATGTTCCCCAAAATGAAACTGTGTTTATCATCACCAGTAGGAGGGGACTGAAACTTCTTAGATTTGAATAAATTTGAATGAAGTATCTTGTTCTCTAAAAAGAACATATAATTCCATTACAGGAATCTCCTCTCCTGTGCCTAAGAGAAATGCAAATGTTAGGGGAACTAATGAGGAAATTGTTAAGCCTGGTAGTGGAACTGGAGAAGTTTAGATCCACCAAATGCCTTAGATCCAAAAGAGAGAAGACAGATATAGCATATGAGAGAGAGTGAAATGCGCATTGATGACAACAAGCTCCATTAAAGGGAACACTGTGACTACATTGACAGTTAAGAGTTTGATTCCTATAAGCAGTTAGCATGGGTTCATTAATTGGTCAAAACAGCTTAACCCTATCTTTCCTGCTCTGGCAGGTCAAGAAAATGGGTTGGTACAGAACATATAATTTCTGCACTTCACAAAAAGACTCTAAAAAATTAAGCTTATAATATGAAAAAATGTGAGTGAAATGATCAGGTAGTCACATTTGTAATTTTTAAAGAAATTCATGCAGTGGGTATTTATCAGTGAGTCAGTGGCTACCTACAAAGAGGTATGCCTACCTACTTACTGTCTTGATTCATTCATACCAAATAATTTTATCTATGATTTATATAAAAATATAGGAGTAGGCATGCTAAATTTGTATAAAACTGAAGTGATTTTTTATTTTTCATTGAGCCATTAGTAGTTCAGTATTGTTAGTCTGTACGTATTTGTGAATTTTTTAGTTTTCTTCTGGTAGCTGATTCATAGTTTCATAGCATTGTAGGCAGAAAATGTGCTTGATATGATTTTCAATCTTCTTAAATTGGTTAAGAACTGTTTTGTGGCCTAACATGTGATCCATCCTGGATAACGTTCCATGTACACTTGAGAAAGATGTGTATTCTGTTGCTTTTGGATGGAATATTATGTATATATCTGTTTTGTCTATCTAATTTAGCATGCCATTTAAAACTGAGGTTTCCTGCTTTATTTCTGTCTGGATGATCTATCCATCGATGTAAATAGGGTGTTAAAATCACTAATTTTGTATTACTTTCAATTTCTCCATTTAGATTCATTCTTTTTTGCACTATATTTTTAGGTTCTCCTAAAATACTGGGTGCATAAATACATATAGATGTTCTATCTTCAATATGTAATGCCCCTCTTTGTTTCGTGTTACAGTCTTTGTTTGAAGTTATGTTGTCTAATATAAGTATAGTTACCTCAGCTTTCTTTTTGTTTTCATTTACATGGGCTATGTTCTTACATTCCTTCACTTTCAGTTAGTGATGGTCCTTCAGTCTGAAGTCTCCCGTTTAGGCAGCATATAGATGGTTCTTATTTGGGTTTTGTTTTATATCCATTCAGCCACTCCATGCCTTTTGATTGTGGAATTTAGTCCATTGACATTTAAATTAATTATTGATAGGTATGTATCTATTGCCGTTTTGTTAATCGTTTTCTGGCTATTTTGTAGTTCCTTTGTTATTTTCCTCATCTCTTAGTCCCTTCTTTTGTGATTTGATGACCTCCTTTAGTGGTAGCTTAGATTTCTTTCTCATTATCTTTCGTATATCTACTACAGATTGTTAATTGCTAGTTACCATGAAGGTTACATATAAATTTTCATCTATAGCCATATATTTTAAGTTGATAACTTAAACATATTTGAAGATCTACACTTTTATTCCCCTTACATTTATGTTTTTGATTTCACATTTTCTTTTTTATCTTTTTTTAAAGTTTATTGAGAAAGAGAGAGAGAGAGAGAGAGAGAGAGAGAGAGAGAGAGAATATGAATCTCAAGCAGGTTCTGCACTGCCACTATGATGCAGGGCTCAAACTCATGAACTGTGAGATCATGACCTGAGCTGAAGTCAGACACTTGACTGACTGAGCCACCCAGATGCCCCTCTTTTTATCTTTTTAGAAAGATTTTATTTTTAAGTAATTTTCACAACCAACATGGGGCTCAAACTTACAAACCAAAGATCAAGAGTCCTATGCTCTACCAACTGAGCCAGACATGCACCTCTCTTTTTATCTCTTTATCTCTTAACTACTTATTGTGTTAGTTATTTTTATGACTTTTGTCCTTTAACTTTCATACTAGCTCTATTGGTAATTAAGCTACTACCTTTACTATATATTGTATTTCCTTTTTCCAGTGAGATTCATACTTTCATGTGTTTTCTTGTTACTAATTAGTGCCCTCCCTTTTCAGCTTAAAGAAGTCCCTTTAACATTTCTAATGAAGCCAATTTAGAGATGAAAAACTCCTTTGGCTTTTGCTTGTCTGAAAAATGCTTGATATCGCTTTTAATTCTGAGTAATTTTGCTATGTAGGATATTCAAGGTTGGAAGTTTTCTCTTTCAGCACTTTGAAAGAAGTGTCACTCTCTTGTGGACTGCAAAGTTTCTGTTGAAAAATGTTCATAGTCCTACAGGGATTCCTTCATATATAACAAGGTATTCTTCTTGCTGCTTTTATGATTGTCTCTTTGGCTTTAATTTTTGACATTTTAATTATAATGTGTCTTGTTGTGACTATCCTTCAGTTTACTTTATTTGGAACTCTCTAGGCTTTTTAGACCTGGATGTCCCTTGCTATGAGGGGAAGTTTTCAGCCATTGTTTTTTCAAATATTCGGGTCCTTTTTCTCTCTTGTTCTGGAAATCCTGTAATATGAATGTTAGTCTGTCTGATATTGTCCCTAAATCTCTTAAGCTGTCTTCACTTCCTTCCATTCTTTTTCTCTTTTTTGGTCTAAGGTGAGTTTGCTCTGTCCTCAAGTTCAGTGATTCCTTTCTTTATTTTCATCTATACTGCTGTTGAACCTCTTAAGTATATTTTCAGTTCAATTATTGCATTCCTCAGCTCTGTAACTTCTGTTTGGTACTTTCTTATATTTTCTCTTTGTTGAAGCTCTTGCCATGTTCATGCTTTGAATTCCTTAAATCAGGTACATTACTTTTCCCCATTTATCAGGTCCTCCCCCATCTCCTGTTGTTTTATCTTGTTCTTACATTTGAAATATATTTCTGTGTTTCTTGATTTGGCTTTTGTCTGTGTTTGTTTCCAAGCATTACAGGAAATAGCCACCTCTCCCACTCTTGAAGTGCTGTGTAGAATATGAAACTTACTGTTCAATCCTGTTCTAGCTCTTAGTTATCTCTCAAATCTTTGTGATTGTCCAAACAGCCTATTTAATTTTTAATAGCTTCCAATAGTTGAGATTGTGCCAAGACAAGTCAGCGTCCCAAAGGAGAGGATCAGTCAACATTTGGATTCAGACTGATTGGATGCCAGGTCCTTAGGAATTAGCTTTTAAAGAATGCAAATATAAAATCCTGTAGGACTGCAAACATTAGCCCCACTGGCTTCCCAAATCAAGCAAACGAGATGTCTCCTGGGCAGCAGTCACTGGGAGAATTCAGCAAATCTCAGTATGACAGAGGGACAATGCAAAGATTATGTGCATGAGCCCGTGTCCCTGACAGAAACTCCATAGCCTCTAGAACATGCCGCACCGGAAGTCCGCTCCTAACGCTGAAGCTCCAGATCTAGCAAGTAGGCTTCTTTCATGGAAAGGCTGGGGATGTATACCAGTCTGCTGCCTGTGCAGTGACCTGGGGGTGATACTCTGCCAAGAACTCTCTCTGATTGTTAAAGACTCCTGGGATCCAAGAACACAAGCCTCCTTGTTTTCCAAAGCCAGGGAATCAAGGGGTGTCCCCTGACATTCTGGAAACCACCACCTCTCTGGGACATACTTATGCTCTGGACACAGCAGAGGGATACTGTAAAGATGGTGCCACCAGTTGGAAAAGGCAGAGAAGGAATGCAAAGATGGTAGGCATTCCTCAACCAAAAACCAAAGAGAAAAAAAAGGAAATGAAGAAAAAATTAAGGAATAAAAATAAATATATAAAGGAGAAAAACATGGCATTTGGCAGTTTTAGCAAAGCAGAGAGATGGAAGGTGCCACCACCAGCCTCCATCTCTGGAAATTATCCTAGCAGTATTCCTGGACCTTCAACAAATATTTCAAAATTAGGAGATGAGTCTCTTTCACATAAACTCTGGGCACTTTTAAAAGAGCTGCTTCTTGACGGGGCCCAGGGGTGAGTGAGTCTGTGTGC
Organism: Suricata suricatta; assembly: GCF_006229205.1. NCBI lineage: Eukaryota > Metazoa > Chordata > Mammalia > Carnivora > Herpestidae > Suricata > Suricata suricatta. Next base: position 47,268,000 of record NC_043704.1, read on the forward strand.
TAACCCTTTAAGAGATGTTCCTTAGTGTGCCATGGGTCTATTGAACATGAGCCCCACTGGTATTCAAAGCCAGATGTTTTGGGCACTTATCTCTCAGGTGCTGGTCTTAAAAGTTAGGGTGCCCATTGTGAGAATGAACCTTTTGCTCATCAGGAGAAGTTTAGATACATTTTGAGACTCCCCCCCAACTCATTGTGGGTCAACATGCCAAGGGTGGGATTTATGGCGAGTATGTGGCTTAGCCTTTCCTACCCACTTTGATGTGGTTTTCCTCTCATTTGTCCAATGTGAAGAAGCTGCTCTCCAGTTTTGAGTTTTTTTCCAGAGGTAATATTGCCTATATATAGCTATATATATTTTCCTACATATAACTCTAGATTCAATGTATCTGTGGGAGGAGGTAGGTTCAGACTCTTCTTATATCCCATCTTGAACCAGAACCAAGATGAATTTTAAAGGAGATAAATTTTAAGTCCTACTCTGAAGCCCAAAATGCAGTCTGACTTACCGGTAGTGAGGGGTAAAGGTCAGTATGAAGGAGTGAGAACATGTTAAGTCAACAGTAAGCCTGATCTAAGTAAAAAATAAGACATAATGTTCAAAAATCCTAATATGCAATCTTGGGATATATTTATGAGTTAATCATTTTAAAATAAGGAAGGATGATAGTTCTATTTGGGCATACCAGGAGTTTGTGTCCAATTTGGGGCACATTCACCAGAAAGGCCACAAACTGGGAGCAAGATCTGAGAGCAATAGCCAACCACACAGTGTAAGCATTCACCTAAGAAAATGGGACAGGATGGATCTGTGAGGGAAGGAAAAAACACTTTGAGACCCTATAGTTGCTCACATAAATAGCAAAAGTTTTACAGTGATTAAAGAACCAGACTTGCTCAAGATGATTCCAGAGAGGTTATAACTTCGAGAAAACTCCAGAACTAAGACCAAGGGGACAAAAGTCCTGGTAGAAGAATATTTCTGACTAAGCTGCTCAAAGATGGAGTATATTGCTTTGGAAGTTAGTAATTTCCTTTCTTTAAAAGAAGGCATTCAAGAATATGCCAGATTATCTCTTAGAGAGAATGTGTATATAAAGGAGATTTTAAAATGTAATGAATATATGTGTAAAATAACTATGAAGGTCTTATCCAATCTAATGAGTTTATGATTCAGTGATCATATGGTACTTGTTTGAATTTTCATTTTCCTAAAACTTAAAAAAAAAAAGGAAAATTAACAAATATGCAGAGGGAAATAGGACCCGTAACTACAAAAGAATATTTGGAATCATTTTGGAACTGTTTCCAAGAAGTTGCATTTGAACAGTTTGGGTTGCTTTTGAATTTTGTGTCAAGCTGAAAATTAGATTTCAAGATTTTATGAGTTGCAGACATATTAAATTTTTTACATTGTTTCTTACACTTGACATTTATAAGAAATCATAACCAATTGAAATGAAAGTAATAAACAAGTATGCTAAGTAAAGCAAGAATTCTTTATTAGATATAGTGGGAGCCTTTCAGAGTTTTAGTGAAATTAAAGAGAAAATAAATTAACATTTGAAAGGGAAATGAAAAGAGTGTAGTATATACTGGACTCAGTATCAACGAATATAGTAATAATTTCCAGGATAATCAGTGGGGAATTAAGATGAATCAATATTGTCTTAAATTATATAATAGGCTGCAAACAATACAAGATAGTAAATTTAAATAACAAAAGAAAGTTTATGGGGATAAACCTGAGCAACAGAAAAACCTAGAACTGCCTGGTGGGGAAACTGAAAACAATCAAAATCTCATCAATAACAATCACATGCCTTCTATAAAAAAAGGATCACCACTAAGTACTGTGAGAAAATCATCCCAGAATTAGTTTACTCTAGGTTCATAGAGATCACCCAGTAAATAACTAAACACAATCAATTCAGAAGCTGAAAAGTTCACATGCTCTGGGGGTGGAAGATGACAGTGCGAGATACAAAGGGAAAATGATAATCAGTTGAATTAAAATTTTCCAGACTTTCTCTATGATTCTTGGCAACATAATCAATATCATTTAGCAAAATAACATGTTGTGTGATATATAACATACAGATGTATGCATAGATATACATATATCTATATTTAAACATGTAAATACATATACTTTTTCCCCTGTCATTCCCTTTTCCTTTCCCTTTATCACTCTAGGCTACAATGGAAATAAAATGGAGAATTTGCACATATATATATATATATATATATGTACATTTCAAGTAATTAGATTCATTTATCAGTTGTTTGAGTTTAAATAATACCATGACTGGGATTTTGTAGTCATACAGACTACCGTGCCAGTGGTATCCTACCCAGTAAGGGGACAAGAAAGAATGGGAGAATGCTAGATATCCATCACAGTGGTCAACGGGAAGAGCAAAGGGGGCCAAGAAAGGGCTCCAGGTGAAGTTGTTAGAACGCAACTTAGACAAACTCCACTTTTATTCTCATTTTTCTCCAGGAGATCTGGCTTTCATAATGATCATCTAGCACAGTGCAACATGGTGGAGGTGATTTTACTTTAATGATGATCAAAATACATTTATAAATCATTAAACAATGGCTTGATCTCATTTCAGGTCGTCTTAAGGCACATACTAAAGAAACTCCCTTTTGTTAATTAATTCTTCTGTTTTTAAGAAAAGCCCCAAAATGGCTTTTTCCTCAAAGTACATGCTTTGAAGTACATTACAAAAGTGACTTCATGTAGCTTTGTGTAAAAGATTCTCAAAGACCACCTCCTCCATGAAGCCTTCTCTGATTCCCCAAACCTGCTCTCCAGTCATCACCCTTCAGGTTCCTCTATGGCTCTGCAAGCCCCTCCCTTAGCATTTCCTTTATTCTAATGAATAATTCAAATTCATTACTCCAGTTAGATAGCAAGCTTTTACACTCCCAGCATCTAGCCCAATACTTGGCACAATAATGGCATTTGAAAACACATGGATACATGAATGACCAGATACCAAAAAACTTACTATATTTTAAGTCCATGTTCCTTGACTATCTCCTTAGACTATGAGCTCCTTGGAAATACATTTAATATAGGACCAGGCTGCCCAGCAATGACACTCTCTTCAAAGTATATCGTTTGGAATATATGGAATTATTTTCTCTCATAACTTAGAACTTTTAAAACCTGTTACTTAATCCTTAATAAATAGTAGATGGTAATTCTACACCACCCAAAAGACAGATTAGATAACTTATTTTAAAATTTCTTTCTTTACAAACCAATTCAGAAGCACTAACAAATAAATATTATACTAGCAATTTAGGCAGCAGTTATAATGTCTTCTTTGTCATCACTGCCTTCATTCCATTCTTGTACAAATGTCAGTGTGTTCAGGGAGGTCCCAGGGAAATGAACCAAACTAATTTAGTCAGAACAACTGACTCCACATCCTTTTAGTCTGCAGACCAATGTAGAAACCATTTCCCTCCTGCAAGGAGCCTACTTTTGCCAAATCAAACAGCAGGCACAAAAGCAAATGGAGCGGGTTCTCTGGCTTAGTCTCCTACCTTTGATTGGCAAAAGCATTTCCTCCCACCTTCTTATGCCCTTCACAGGATGCTCAATGATCACCCCTGGAAGTTCCAAGTACTCTGACAAGTGCTCATGGAGGCCAGTTGGATTTCTTTTGAAGGGTTTAAATTTTTCCACCCTACTACCTAGTCATGAAGAAATTCAGAAGTTATGAAAGTTCTGGAATCAATGGTTTCTTTTTTATAAAAGAGAATATCTTACTATGCAACCACTGACCAAAATAGCATATACGTTAAGCACTAGTGAATGTCAATGTATACTTTGGGACAGTACTGGACATTTTAAGTCCTTGTAGTAGGCTCCAATGTGTATGCAACAAATCAGATACATCCTACATCTTTTGCCATCATCTATAACTTACCTTTCTTTTTTTTTTAATTTGTAATTGTTTATTTATTTTTGAGAGAGATAAAGACAAAGAGTGAGCAGGAGAGGGGCAGAGAGTGAAGGAGTCACAGAATCTGAAGCAGGCTTGAGGCTCTGAGCTATTAGCACAGAGTGTGACATGGGGCTTGAACCCATGAACCATGAGATCATGACCTGAAATGAAGTTGGACTGAGCACTTAACCAACTGAGCCACCCAGGCACCTCTATAACTTATCTTTCTATAGAACCCCTATTGAGGAAGGGGTAAATCCCTCTCTTCCAAATTAAAATTATTTCCTTAGGGTTAATTCAGTAAACTTTAAGTTCCTTACTTCTCTAGGGGTTCCCCCACCCTAGCTCCACCTTCCAAAGCTGGCACCTAGGTACAGGAGAGGCTTTCATATCCTTCACTGCTGTTTTCTTCCCTCTCTAGTACATGTGGTTGGTCTTGACAACTACTAGTCTTGTCCCTAGGAATGCTTCCATGATATCTGGGGGTGGGGGAACATACAGGGTGGGGATTAAAGAGTACACTTATGATGAAAAAAACCAAAAAGAATGATAAAATACAACTGTTACATAATTTCAAAATATTGACACACTTTTAGATGTCTCCCTGATAAAATGAGAAACAACAAAAGTTTTATATTAAACTATACCTTTATTCTCTACAATGTGGTCTACTCTAGACAGCTGATGAAAATGTGATAAGAAAGGCCTGACAAACTCAAAGTAAATATAAATGATTTCCCTAAAACCATTTGGATGTGTTGTTCTAAAGTAAAACTTGCAATTCAAGAGACAAACCCAACTAATATGTGTAGGGTCTGCCATACGGCAGGCATTGGCGACAAAGAAATGAATAAAGATCATAGTCATAATCATAGTCATTTTCATACTTGTTCCCTGATATTATACTCTTATCTTTTTCAACTCTCTCTCTCCCTCTCTCTCACACACTCAGATATCTACATCCAATACTAATTGCAAGGCAATGACAGTACCTTACTGTCTTTTAATTGTTATGACATTGTTTAGAAAATAGGTAGCTTTCATTACCTCATATACAGAAAATAAAATTGAGATCCAGTAAGTTTAGGCAATCTGTCTAAAGTCACCCAATTTATAAGTAATAAGTTGAGACTTAAACCTAACTCTCCTGACACTTCATTTGCTATTTCTTCCATGAACTATTTTGCATCTCCTTGGTATGGAAATCTGTCTAAGGATGGTCTAATTATCCCCTAAGGTGTCAGGAAGCAAGCAGTTCTGAACTCCAGATAATGTAAGCTGGTGCTACCATAGTTAGGAAATTTACAGAGACAAAGTTAGATACCCTATTCCAGTATATTCTGCACATTGCTGCCTGCCAGGTTGGTCACTTGTTTGCTAATATTATACTAAGAGGACCTCTGTGATTGAGCTGGACACCTGTCCTCTCCATCGCCTTTTTCTTGCAGCAGAAAAGGGGAAGTGGAGGCAAGCAGTCATGGCCTGCTAGGACTGTGTCTAGGACAAGTCTTAGGGATGGTAAAGCAAAAGATAGAAGGGTCGTAGAGCTCTCCCTCTGTGGAACCAACCTACCAGTTGGGATTACTTAAGCCTAGACTGTTAGTAGACTAAGAAATAAGTTTTAACCTTATTTAAACCACCTTCATTTTTGGTTCTCTTAGACCAGCTGAATCTATACTTTCACTAATATGTTTATTTTCCAAAAATACTCCTTAGCATGTGTTCATATCTAACCGCTGACAATTCTCCACTGCTTACAGAATGAAATTCAAACCTGTCATTCGAGGGCTTTCACAGTTTGGCCCCCACATACCTTCCCTACATTTTTCAACTATTTCTTTTCATTCCAGCCAGACTGATGGACTCATGGTTTCTTGAACATCCCTCTACTAATGCTCCACCCCAAAGACTCTTCAATAAACTCTAATTTCTAAACCTCACTTTATTCATTCAATGCACTGTCTATAGCCCACCTTTCCACAGTATCATATGCCCTGAAAATGCTTAAACAGGTGGTGCTGAGAGAACTGGACAGCAGCATGCAAAAGAATGAAACTAGACCACTTTCTTACACCATACACAAAAATAAACTCAAAATGGATGAAGGACGTGAATATGACACAGGAAATCATCAAAACCCTAGAGGAGAAAGCAGGAAACAGCCTCCTTGACCTCAGTTGCAGCAATTTCCTACTCAACGCATCCCCAAAGGCATGGGAATCAAGAGTAAAAGTGAACTATTGGGACCTCATCAAAATGAAAAGCTTCTGCACTGCAAAGGAAATAATCAAGAAAACTAATAGGCAACCGACGGAATGGGAAAAGATGGTTGCAAATGACATATTGGATAAAGGGCTGGTATCCAAATTCTACAAGGAACCCACTGTCGTAACCGGAGCTCAGGGCCGCGTTACTTTACTGAGCCCCGCGTTGAGGCTCCAATTGTCGTAACCCGACAGCCGGGCCGCTGGCCCCCCGGCGATCGGCGGTACCTGTTTCGTCTGCCCCGACCGGCAGGGCGGAGAATCGTCGTGGGTCCTTTTCCTGAGGGAGGGAGAGAAAAAGGGGGCAGGAGAGGGAGACGCAAAGAGTAAAGACAGAACTCACGGTTCCCACCAAAGTCCACACCCCAAAAATGAATAATCCAGTGAAGAAATGGGCAGAAGGCATGAATAGACACTTCTCCAAAGAGGACATCCAGATGAGATGGTCAACAGACACATGAAATGGTGCTCAGCATCACTCATCATCAGAGAAATACAAACCAAAACCACAGTGAGATACCACTTCATGCCTGTCAGAGTGGCTAAAATGAACAAATCAAGAGACTATAGATGTTGGTGAGGATGTGGAGAAATGGGCACCTTCCTACACTGTTGGTGGGAATGTAAACTGGTACAGCTGCTCTGGAAAACAGTGTGGAGGTTCCTCAAAAAACTATCAATAGAACTCCCCTATGACCCAGCAATAGCACTGCTAGGGATTTACCCAGGGGATACAGAAGTGCTGACGCATAAGAGCACATGTACCCCAATGTTCATAGCAGCACTTTCAACAATAGCCAAATCATGGAAAGAACCTAAATGTCCATCAACTGATGAATGGATCAAGAAGATGTGGTATATATATACAATGGAATACTACATTGCAATGAGAAAGAATGAAATCTGGGCATTCGTAGCAATGTGGATGGACCTCAAGGGTGTCATGCTAAGTGAAATAAGTCAGGCAGAGAAGGACAGATACCATATGTTTTCATTCATAAGTGTAACAGGAGAAACTTAGAGGACCGTTGGGAGGGGAAGGGGAGAAAAGAGTGAGTGCGGGGGAGGCAAATCATGAGAGAATCTTGAATACTGAAAGAAACTGAGGGCTGAAGGCGGAGGGGGAAAGGAGAAAGGGAGTGATGGACATGGAGGAGGGCACTTGTGGGGAAGAGCACTGGGTATTATATGGAAACCAACTTGACAATAAACTATTTAAAAAAAAATAAATGGAAATGGAATAAACAGCTTGTTAAAGGAAAAACAAGATTTTTTTTGTTGTAAAAGAGAAGGCAGAGAAGGATATTTGAGGAAGGAGGGAGAAAAGAAGAAGGGGAGAAGAAGGCTGTAAGAATATAAAGGAGAAACCAAAACATTTGGAAATGGGTGACTCTTGTGTTTTGTTAATGTTGATAATGATGGAGGTGATAGTAGGGGTGACTGGTTCAAAAAAAACCTGTAAAACTAAGAAAGCACTGAAGAAAGTTCTGTGGCGATCAGCATGTCTTGTACCTTTCATGAACTTTTCCTTTGATTGTTTATTTATTCCTTGGGAATGGGAAAGCAATTAGGCAAATGAGAAACATTAAGAAATTGGTTTCCACTCATTTACTAAGCTATTTTCTCCTCATGCAGAGTAATTTGAATAAACCACAAATTAATTTTCTACCAATGGTGCCAAAGTGTCTTAGAGCATTTTAGGATATTCAGAGTGGCTATTTGAAACTGTATTTATTTTTCAGGGCAGTCTTATTGAAAGTAAAAATCCCGGCATATTGGTATATTGGAAAGGAATGCCATTCTGTTTTCACTTAGGACTCTGTGTTGTTTTGCCTAACATAAAATAACAGCTGTATCTAAGTAGCATCTTAAATAATGCGTAGTTTATATGAAATACTGAAAAAAGGGCATATTGGTAGGGAGAATTAGTAAAAGGGTTCTATGAAAGAGTGTAAATTCATTTAAAGGAAAACTATATGAAGTGAAGGTTAACTAAATGCTATGAACTTCAACCACAGTGTAAATAAGCCTGAACCACTGCAATTTTTTTTCTGACTTCAAGTTTCCAAGTCTTTATCCCCAAATCTGTATTTCTAAGTACTTCCATTGTTCTTGAAGTGTGCAAGAGTGTACCTTCATGATGATTACTGTATTGAAAGACGTTTTGTCCAGTATTCTCCAATAGCAATGGTAACAATTGTCTCCCATAGTGGCCAAGGGAAGCAGTCTCTGTACACACACACACACACACACCAGTTTCTCTGGTCAGGCACTAGATCCAAAGCAACTGCATGTACAGTCTCCTTAGTACCAGATTTAGCCTGAGGATAAATTTAGCCAGAAGATATTGTGAGCCAGCTTGGGGAAGAGCCAGAGTGATCCTCTTGCTCTCAGTGACCAGGAAAAGGGCAAGCCCTCCAAAGAGCAGGGCTCAACCTGTATGTTTTATTGTGTAGATAATACAGTCTGTCACAATACCTTTAAACTAGGTTGTTTGCATTCCACCCAAATGTAGTACCATCAAAAACAGATTCAAGTCTGCTTTGGATTTGTTTTCCAGACCCACTACATTCTACCGTGATTTACTGAGATATAAATCAGAAATACAAATACCTGACACTCCCTACTTTACAAGGCTAAAATTATGAATCATGATTTAATACCAACAACTCTTGCTATGTTACACAAGATTCTTTTAGAATAATAACATCTTACATTTGTATCACATTTTATAGCTTCACATTCATTATTTCAAAACACAGTGTGTTGTTCCTTTGTGATGGCCTGGATAAATTCTTGGAAAATGTGTGATTTCATGTTGCCAATGTTTTTATTTAATACACATTTCACTCAACAAGCACTAATTGAGCACCTACTATCTTCCAAACCCATGTCACACTCTAAACGCATCTACTAAAGTTAACCAAAATGTTTTTCCATTACAACCTTAAACAAGTGGATCCATTATAAATCTCATGTCTATCAGATTAATAAAATATATTTCCCTATATGACACTTCCAGTAAAAGGAAGGAAGGTAAGAATGTATCTAATGACTAAGATTTTTTATTAAGTTCTATGAATTGGTATAACCTTATGGGCTTTTCTGTTTAAACCAGCTACCCATTTCCAGTCACCAAATATGTCATAGAAGAGCTCTGGTGTCATGTTCATTGTAGATTAGCAAAAATTATATAGCAACAGAGGATAAGCAACATTGCTTTCTGTTATACTAGGGAGTATTCTGCAATACCTCGGGTTTGTGTAAATCTGCGGATGGTTCCCACAGCCGGAAGCTATCCTTATGTGCCCTCGGCTTTTGTAACTCCTTGCTGCCCACTGTTCTTGTTCCAGTCACGCCTAAATGTCTTTTGGCCAACTGTTGTCTCCCAGTTGACCCCGTCCCTGGAATACACTCTAGTCTCATCTTTTGCTCCCAGATAATCTGCTCTTCTCCATAGACAGTATGTCCAAACAACTCCAATTTGTACTCCATGACCTTTCCAACAACCCACACACCCTCTTAAATGAATGTTTTGTTCATAAAATCATGATGCTTTTGTTTCCCTAGGATTCTCTGTATTAGATACTTTAGAGAGCACTGTCCTGGTTTTTAAATCATAGACTTAAGGGCTAAGATTTATTGGATGCTTGCGTTGTGGTAGGTGCCACGATAGAAATCTCATTTAAGCTCTGTTACAATTTTGGAGACCCATATTAACCCCAGAATATGAATAAGAAAATATCCTCAGAAAGTTAAATGACTTGCTCAAGTGGATTGTTCATGGTGAATGAAAAGTAGACTTTAACCTACATCTCTCAGATTCAGCATCATTTATGGTGCAGCCAGAGGACCAATTCCTGTACCCGGTAACTTAATAGGGGGAGTTTTCTAAGGGATATTTGTCACAAAGATATTAGAAGAGCCCAAACAGAAAGCATAGGAGGGAAGGAAACCAGGAATTTCTAACTACAAGAGGCTGCAATTATCCCCAGAGTTGGATGGGCAGAGGAGGAAGTAATGTCGCCAGAACTCAGGAGAAGACATGGAGAAGCTGGAACCCAGCAGCCTTGGACAGCGGGAGTTGGGGCTGAAGAACAAGCTGTCTGGCAGAAGCTGGAGCTACAAAAGAAACAGTCACTATTAAAGAGATCCCCGAAGCAGAGAGAGGTAGAGATAAGTACCCTGGGCTATGCCTTGCTCTATTCCTCCTATTTCTTGCCAGTGCCTCCCAGTTCCACTCCTAGGGGAAAGCTGAATGGTAAAGTTTGGAGATTAACAAGAATAGCTTCTTTCTAACACAAAGAAGAGAGCGGGGGAAGGACAGGAAATGGAGTTAAGAATAAGCAAACAACTGATTCCAAAGTCCACACTAACGTCACTAAGACACAACTGCTACTCTCTGTCATTTGCATCCAATGCTGATAACAGAGTGCAGCCTATGGCTGTGACAAATCACCCATCTATCCATCGATTAACGCCTGTTTCTCCTCCTAAGCACTGCCAAGCAATTCACACACACAGCCACTAGAACACAGTGGACACTCAGTGACTAACTGCTTTATGTTTTCTCTCTCAAATGTTGACTAAGCCAATCAAATTATCTATAACAATGGTAGTGTAAACATAAGACAGGGGCATCGAATAACTAAACAGAGAAGTAATTCTCATGATAACAGGAAGGTATGAGAACAGTATAGTTTTTCAATGTTGACCTTTAGTGATATTATTTTAACTTTGTTGCTAACTCATTTCCAGGGCTCGGGGGACTAGAGGTTTACCATGCAGCCAAAACAGCTGTCAAGGTAGCCTGGGAAGCCTTCAGAAAGCTGACTGTCATTTACTACTTAGCCCCAACTTCTCTCCTCTGAAGAGAAAAAAATGCCAATACCACTTTAATGCTGTCAAAAGTCACTTGCTCAGCTTCTTAGTTATACCAGTTGATATTATTGCTGGAATTCATTACTTCTCAAGTGTCCTCTATTTAATCTATTTCACATTCATAAGGAGTATGTAATCCAAAACCAGCACAGACTCAATCATACTCATTACTTGATCTTAAAAGTAATTCTCTAACATATGGAAGAAGGAACATTTTGGGGAAATGTCAATGGCTCTGGAGCATCAGAGTGACAACGTTCCCAATGTTGGATACTCATTCAAACATATTTAATCCCCTTCATTATAAAAATTACAAGAAAAATTTCTTAAGAACCATCTTACTAGCAGAATTCTAGGTATTTCCTGTTCCCAAGGGCAGAGAAATATTGCAAAATCGACATTTTTTAAATGACATTTCAGTACTGTCTCTCTTGGCTGAAAACAGAAAAAGTAAGAGACACATGAAAATGAAAAAAGGAAAAAAAGGTTAATTAAAAAATTTCAGTTCTCTTGAAGTGTAATTTAGCTAATTTTTATGTTAAACCTTTAAGTGAATTCATATTTTATCCAAACAAACTTGCCCACTTGTGGTGATTACATCGTGAATAAATGAAAATAAACACATATGCCTCCTCTAAGTCTAATTCTTCCATGATAACTACAGTAAGAAAGGAGTATTACTGATTTGCTATAAAGACTAAACACCACTTGGTTGAATTGTTTGACTATTTGTACATTGTTCCCACTCATTGGGAACACAGTCTTAGATTAGCTCATTTGAACTGGTGGCAAAATCTAATGTTGTATTAAAGTCTGTGGAATGAATTCATGTTGAATATGATCCTTTGGTCTGAAAATTTAGTATCAAGCCAGCATAAACTTCAACTCTTCTGGCAGGAAAGTTAACAATTTCTCTCAATTTCAGAGTATCCACCGCCCCACCCCATCCCTACCCTACAACACACACACACACACACACACACACACACACACACACACACCTTTTTTCCATCATACTACCCAGAAGGCTACTATACCAAGAGGGTGCTGAGCCTTGGTCTGTTTCAAGTCTTTTCTCCTTTTCCCATGCAGCTTTGTAACAAGGTGGTGCTGCCCCCTGCAGGCTACATTCCCTGAGCTCTCAGCTGGCTCTGACTTCAGCCAGGGACAGGCAACCTGTGGGAAGATTGGAGAGCAGGAGAAAAGGAAAAGCCTGGGCATTGCTACCTCTTTTTCTGCCTCAGACTGCATCTCTCCCGTGGCTTCATGGCAAGAAAGGTCAGTTGCAGTCTTTAAATTCCACTACGTGACTCCAATGACCAGGATCCAATAAAAATCATATTGCAATTCATAAATGTATCAACACTTGTATACTTCATACTTACACAATGTTATTATACCTCAGTTAAAATAAAACTCTCCTTTCATCTCTCTTTATAGCTTTTTGCTGCTAATCTCTGGCTTGGCACTCTGTCTCCTATCTGGTTTCTCAAATCTTCCATCTTATCTATGATTCTCCCTATTAAATTCCTACTACTTATTTTTTAAATTTTTTATGTTTTTTATTTATTTTTGAGAGACAGAGAGAGACAGCGTGAGCAGGGGAGGGCCAGAGAGAGAGAGGGAGATACAGAATCTGAAGCAGGCTCCAGGCTCTGAGCTGTCAGCACAGAGCCCGACGTGGGGCTCGAACCCATGAACCGTGAGATCATGACCTAAGCCAAAGCCGGATGCTTAACCAACTGAGCCACCCAGGCGCCCCAAATTCCTGCTACTTTAAATGTTTATTTATTTATGAGAGAGAGACAGACAGACACATAGCAGGGAAGGAGCACAGAGAGAGGGAGACAGAAAATCCCAAGCAGGCTCAGCACAGAGCCTGACACAGGGCTCAGTCTCATGGACCATGAGATCATGACCTGAGCCAAAATCAAGAGTTAGATGCTCAACTGACTGAACCATCCAGGCTCCCCAAATCCCTACTATTTTAAATAGCTTTAGTGGTTTGTATTTTCCTGGTTGAAAATTGACTAATGGTAGCAGTTCCAATTAAGGTGACAGGGATTATAACCCACTGTTTTCTATTATCCTTCAAAAAAGTGTCATAGAAATCAAAACCCTGGGGGCAAGAAGAGAGGAGAGAACCAGACAGGAAAGCAGAGGAGAGGAAAGAAAAAAAGGAAGAAAGGAGAGAGAAAGGGAAAACTGAAGAGGTGAAAAGAGAGAACTTTCTTTCCACATGCCTCCAGATAGTTCTCTGGAGAGCGGACTATCTGATGACCAAAAAGATGACTTCCTTTTGTTTCTTCATCACTTCTTCCAAAATGGAAGCAAGTCTGGCAGATACTGGCCATCACATTCCCTACCTCCACTGCAGGTAGAGTTGTTCCTTTGTTCCTCCTACAATCAGAGCAATCCACCCCCAAACAGTCCTCACAAAGTGTCACTTCTCATAGCAAAGACAGGAACATGGCTGGCTGACCCATCTGAGGCTCTGTGTTGGAAGCCATTCCTGCTTTGCCTCTTCTCATGAGGAAGAACCTGAAGTGGCCAAGAATTTTCCAGGGACTTCAAGGAAAGTTCAATTGCATAAAGCTGCAGCATGATATTCTGGGAAGTACTACTGGCAATGCTAACTCTAAGAAATCCAATAAGCCTGCCAAGAGAGCTGCCTCCTTTCTGTCTGCAGGGTATAAGACCAGTCCTCTTGAACTCTGCATCTCACTTTCCATCTGGGCTCTGAGGAGATTCCACCAGCCATGATCTTCAAAACTCTTTTGAACAGCCAGTTCCTTGGTATTCTATTAATAATAGGAATTGCAAACAGTCCTCTGAACCTCATCTATGTTCCCCCACTTCCTTGCTTAGCCCTACCAACTCTTGCTTCCTACCATGCCCCCCCACCAAAATGAAAATGATGAAAGAGATCAAGAGATATAAAAGTTCCTTAGTAGCAATAAGTAACTGAGGGGAAGGGGAACATTGTGAGGTTATTTAAGATCCAGTCTCTGACCTCCCTGTATTGGTGCCTACCAAGAAAGATGAAAATATGAGTGATAAAAGCCAGTACTGTTCTGTGCCCAGAATGCCTTGGGCCAACATGGAAGAGAGAAGCCAGGTCAACTTGGGAGTCAGGTAGGTTGGGCCTCTGTTAATGCCACTACCCCAGCACACTTGTAGTAAACAAGAACTCAGAGAACACCAGAATGTCTGGAGATAAGGGTTCAAGGTAGAGGTATAGAAAGATAAAATAAACTTATAGCTACATACAGAATGATTTTCTTCCAAAAAGGACCTGATAACTAGATAAACAGCACCTCAACACAAAAGAAACACAAAGACACAGCCTCCCCAGGGGCCCTACCCTAGTGATTGTGGTAACCCCACAATCAGAAGTGATTCCAAAAATTTGCAACTCACCCTTGAGAACTTGTGCCCCATATCAGGTACTCTCACCCTGGGACCCAGCACTGGAAAGATAATCCCCTTGAAATGTCTATTTTTGCAAATCAATAGAGATTAAAACAGGAGAATCATAGAAGTATAGGGAATAGAGATCCCACTCTTAAAGGGTTTAAGAGAAAAATCCACTTATCCTGAGATCAAGGGAAAAAGCAACAGATTTAAAAGCATCTAGACCTGGGGCACCTGAGTGGCTCAGTTGGTTAAGCATCCATCAGCTCAGGTCATGATCTCATGGTTTGTGGGTTCAAGCCCCAAGTCGGGCTCTGTACTGACAGCTAGCTCAGAGCCTGGAGCCTGCCTTCAGATTCCGTATCTCCCTCTCTCTGACCCTCCCCTGCTCGCGCTGTCTCTCTCTGTCTCTCAAAAATAAATAAAAATATTAAAAAATTAAAAATAAATAAAAAATAAAAGCATCTAGATCATAAGCAAGGGAGACCCACTTAGTATTTTTAAACCAACTGCCAAAGAGGTATAGAACTACAGGGATTTTGTCCAGTGAGAAAGCACTATCAGAGGCCATTTTTATAATCTCATCCTAACTTGCTGGTGACCAAGCCCATAGGCACCATATTTAGTGTCCTCCCTCTGGCCTGCTAACACCAGAGGGTATGCTCTCTGCACCCTACATTATAACCAGGATGGACAAGTGCCCCAAGGTTTATGTACCCCACCCACCCCACAGTAGGGCCATGTAAGCTCAGAGCGCCACCCAACCAACACAGAGACTGAACTACAATGGGGACAGGCAAGCATCTTGAGCCCCAACTGCCCTAGGCAGCAGCAAAGCCAAAATTGGGTGAGTGCCCCACAACCAGGACAGGTAAACACCACTACCTCTGCCCTCCCCACACAGCAGTCAACTCACAACTAGACTGGGTACACATCCTGAGCCCCCACCCAACACATATAGTAAATGAGTCCCACTCAACCTGCATTGAAACTGAGTTGCAACCAAGATGGGCAAATGGCTTGAACCCTGTTCCACCCGCAATGGCCAAGCCATAACCAGGCCTAAACTTCCCCACCCAGGAGACATGACCCTATCAGAACTGGCAGGCACATGCAGCCACATGAAGGGTACACACAGAGTGGTGACCAGGGGAGATTGTACTTCTGGGCCACAGGCTACAACTCTTATGTTAGACCACTCCTTCAAGAGAGGACATGGCCACTTAACCTAATAGATAGAGACACAGAAAGAGGAGCAAAATAAGGAGACAGAGGAATGTGTTAAAAAACAAAGAACAAGGCAAATCCCCCGAAAGGACCCTAATGAAATGGAGAAAAGCAACCTACCAAATAAAGACTTCAAAGTAATGGTCATAAAAAAGTTCACCAATCTTTGGAGAAGAATAGATGAATACAGTAAGAACTTCAACAGAGAGAAAATATAAAGTACCAAACAGAAGCTATAACAAAACTGAAAAATAAACTAAAGGTGGTTCAATGGCAGAATGGATTAAATAGAAGCACAAATCAGCAAGCTGAAAGACAAGGTAATGCAAAATATTCAGACAGAGCAGCAAAATAGAAAAAAGGAAAGAACTAAAAGAACTGAGATATCTTAAGGGACCTCTGAGACAACATGATGCAGAAGAGCACCAGTATTACAGGGATCTCAGAGAGAGAAAAGAGAAAAGATAAAAAATATATATATATTTTTTTAAGAAATAATGGTTGAAAACTTTCCTAATCTGCAAAAGGAAAGAAACATTCAGGACCAAGAGACCTAGACAGTTCCAAATAAGATTAACCCAAAGACAAGCATACTGAGATATAATTAAAGATTAACCCAAAGACAAGCACACTGAGATATAATTAAAATGGTAAAAGTCAAGAATAAAGAGAATCTTAAAAGTAGCAAGGAAAAGCAACTTATTCTGTACAAGACAAATCTCCTAAGGCTACCAGATTTGTCAGCAGGAACTTTGCAGGACAGAAGGGAGTGACATGACCTATTCAAAGTACTGAAAGGAAACAACTACCGACTAAGAATTCTCTATCCGGCAAGGTTATCATTCAGGATTAACAGAGATTAAGAGTTTTCCAGATAAATAAAAGATAAAGGAGTTCAATATTAATCAATCATATAACAAATATTAAAGGGAATTTTCTAAGAAAAAAAGAAGGCTCTACTAATAAGAAAACATTTCAAAGTAAAAATCTCACCCAGAAAGGTAAATAAATAATAAAGGTAGTGGATCAGTGACTTATAAAGCATGTATAAAGGGTAAGGGACAAAAGTAGTAAAATTAATTTAAAATATAATTATAGTTAAGGGATACTTGAAATAAAAAGATGAAACACTTTTCATCAAAAATATAAAACATGGTTGGGGGGAGTAAAAAGAAAAGCTTTGGAATGTGTTCAAAATTAACTTCCTAGGAACTCATAGTAAATGCACAGGAAAAAAAAGAGAAAGTAGTCTAAACATAACACTACATACAACAACTAAACCATAGGGGGGCGGGGAGAGAAACTACAGAATAGCCAGAAAACAATGAATAAAATGGCAATAAATAAATAATAAATTAATAAATATATAAAATTATCTATCAATAATTACTTTAAGTGAACTACCAAATCCTCTAATCAAAGTACACAGGGTGGCTGGATTAATTAAAAAAAAAATAAAACAAGATCCTCCTACATGCTGCCTACAAGACACTCACTTCAAACCTAGGACAGTCACAGACTAAAAGTAAAATAATAAAAAAAAGATGGACCATGCAAATGGAAATGAAAAGAAAGCTAGGATAGCAATGATCATCTCACACAAAATAAACTTTAAAACAGACTGTAACAAAAGACAGAGAAGGGTCTTACATAATGATAAAGTGGTCAGTCCAACAAGAAGATATAACATTGTAAACATTTATATACATAACATAAGGAGGGGCAACCATATATATAAAGCAGATATGAAAAGAAAGGGAGAAATAAAAAATAATACAATAATAGCAGGACATTTTAATACCACACTGACATCAACGGGTAGATCATTCCGACAGAAAATCAGTAAGGAAGCATCAGCCCTAACTGACACATTAAACCACATGAATTTAATAGATACATACAGAACATTCCATCCAAAAACAGAATACACATTCTTTTCCAGTGAACATGAGACATTCTCCAGCATAGATCAAATATTATGCCATAAAAAAGTCTCATTAAGTTCAAAAAACTGAAATCATATCAAGCATCATTTTTGACCACAAAACTGTGAAACAAAAATCAACTAGAAGAAGAAAACTGGAAAAAACACAAATACAAAGAACCTAAATAAAATGCTATTAAACAATCAATGAGTCAATGAAGAAATCAGAGAAAATTAGAAAGTATCTTGAGGGGCACCTGGGTGGCTCAACTGGTAAAGCAGCATCTGACTCTTGATTTCAGCTCATGTCATCATCTCATGGTTCGTGAGTTCAAGCCCCGCATTGGGCTAAACATTGACAGTGAGGATCCTGCATGGGATTTTCTCTTTCCCTCTTTCTCTGCCCCCCCACCCCGCATGTGCTTGCTCACTCGCTTTCTCTCTCTCTCTCTCTCTCTCTCTCTCTCTTTCTCAATATAAATAAACTTAAAATAAATTAAATTAAAAATTCCTTGGGGAAAATGAAAATGGAAACACAAAGTTCCAAAAATCTTTGAGATGCAGCAAAAGCAGTTCTAAGAGGAAAATCCATAACAACACAGGCCAACTTCAAGAAACAAAAATCTCAAATAAGCAGTTTAACTTTATATTTAAAGAGTTTACCAAAAAAAGGCCTAATGTTAGTAAAAAGAAGGAAATATAAAGATCAAGGAAGAAATAAATGAAACCACGTCTAAAAAGACAATGGAAAAGATCATTGAAACTAAGAGCTGATTCTTTGAAAAATAAAACAATATGGACAAAACCTGTCTCATCAAGAAAAAGCCAAAATAAATAAAATCATAAAGAAGAGAAATTACTATTAATACAAGAAAAAAGATTATAAGAGAACACTGTAAACAATTATATGCCAACAGTTAGACAACCTAGAAGAAATGAATAAATTCCAAAAAAATATAATCTTCCAAGACTCAATAATGAGGAAATAGAAAATCTGAATTGGCCAATTACTATTAATGAAAGAATCAGTAATCTAAAAACTGTTAACAAACTAAAGTCCAAGTCCCTGAGGTGCCTGGGTGGCTGAGTCAGTTAAGCGGCCAACTTCAGCTCAGGTCATGATCTCATGGTTCACGAGTTCAAGCCACACATTGGGTCTCTGTGCTAACAGCCTGGAGACTGGAGCCTTCTTTGTATTCTGTCTCCCTCTCTTTCTGACCCACTCCCTCTTGCACTCTGTGTCTGTCTCTCAAAAATAAAATAAATAAATGTTAAAAGTAAAAAAAAAAAAAATTCCAAGTCCTTTCACAGATGAATTCAACAAACAAAGAAGAGATAGTAGCTCTTCTTCTAAAATTATTCCCAAAAAATTGAAGAGTAAGGAACACTTTCAAACACATTTTCTGAGTCCAGCATTATGCTGATACCAAAACCAGACAAAAACATTAACAAAAAAGGAAAATTAAAGGCTAATATCCTTAATGAACATAATGTAAAATTCCTCAACAAAAGATTAGCAAGCCAAATTCAACATTACATTAAAAGGATTATACAACTTGACCAAGTGAGATTTATTTCAGCAATGCAAGAACAGTTTAACATTTGCAAACCAATCAACATGATAGACTACATTAAACAAAATGAAGCATAAAAATGAAATAATTATATCAACAAAGAACAAGCATTTGACAAAATTCAACATTCATTTATGATAAAAATTCTCAACAAAGTGGGTACAGAGGAAATGTACCTAAACATAATAGAGGATGTGTATGAAAAATTAACAGCTAACACCATATTCATTGGTGAAAACTGAAAGCTTTTCTTCTTAGATCAGGAACAAGACCAGAATGCTTACTTTTACCTTTTTATTCACCATAGTATTGAAAATCCTAGGCAGAGCAATTAGATAAGAAAAAGAAAAATAAATAAAAGGCATCCAAATTGGAAACAAAGAAGTAAAACTGTCACTATTTGCAGAAGACATGATGCTATACAGAGAAAATCCTAAAGATTCCACCAAAACACTGTTAGAACTAATACATGTATCCAGTAAAGTTGTAGGATACAAATTTGATATATACTTTGGTTGCATTTCTATACACTAATAACAATCTACCAGAAAGAGAAATTAAGAAAATAATGCCATTTACAGTTGCATCAAAAAAAAATGTCTAGAAATAGATTTAATTAAAACAGTGAAAGACTTGTCCATGGAAAACTCTAGTACACTGGTGAAAGAAATTGAAGATCACAACAATAAATGAAAGATATACCATGCTCATGGATTGGAAAAATTACTATTATTAAAATCCCCATAATACCTAAAGCAACCTATAGAGTCAATGCAATCCCTATCCAAATAATAATGGCATTTTTCACAAAACTAGAACAAAATATCCTCAGATTTGTATGGGAATCACACAAGACCATGAATATCCAAAGCAATCTTGAAAAAGAACAAAGTTGGAGGTATCACAATCCCAGATTTAATGAAACACTACAAGGATACAGTAGTCAAACAGTATGGCATGAACACAGAAAAAGACATGTAGATCAATGGAAAAAAGATAGAGTGTCCAGAAATATATGCTTACATATAAGGTCAGTTAATCTATGACAAAGAAAGCAAGAATATTTGATGGGGAAAAGTTAGTCTCTTCAATAAATGGTGCTGAGAAAATTGGATACGTGCAAAAGAATAAAACCAGACCACTTTCATACTCTATACACAAAAGTTTTTAAGTCTTAATAGATTAAATACTTAAAATGTAAGACCTGGCATGAAGTTTTTGGAATAAAACATAGTATGCATGCTCTTTGGCATTGGTTTCATCAATATATTTTTGGATCTGTCTCCCAGGGAAGGGCAACAAAAACAAAACTAAACAAGTGAGACTACATCAAACTAAACAGCTTCTGCACAGCAAAGGAAACCATCAACAAAATCAAAGGTAAGCTACCAAGTAAAAGATATGTGTCAATGATATATTTGAACTCCTACAACTTAATAACAACATCAGAAAAAAAAAAGCAACCCAATAAAAATATATGTGGAGGACCTAAATAGACATTCTTCCAAAGATTGACATACAAAAGGCCAGCAAGCACATGAAAAGATATTCAACCTCATCAGGGAAATGCAAATCAAAACCACAATGAAATAACACTTCATACTTATCAGAATGGTTATTTGAAAAATACAAGAAATAACCCATGTCAGCAAGGCTGTGGGGAAAAGGGAACCCTCATACAGTGGCAGTGGGAATGTATTGGTGCAGCCACCATGGAAAACGGTATGAAGACTCCTCAAAAAAATTAAAAGAAAGGTACCATACAACCCAGAAACTTTACTTATGGGTATTTGTCTGCCGAAAATAAAAACACTAATTCCTGTGTTGACTGAAGCAATATTTACAATAACCAAGACATGGAAGCAATCTCAGTGTATTGAAAGATGAATGGATGATCAAGACAGGACACACACATACACTGGAATATTACTCAGTCATAAAAAGAACAAAATCTTGCCACCTGTGACAACACAGACAAATATGCCAAGTATTATGCTAAGTGAAATAAAGACAAAGAAACACAAATACTTAATGATTTTACTTGTATCTGGAATCTAAAAACCAAAAATAGAGTCACAGATACAGAGGGGACGTGGGGAGAATGATGGGTAAAATGAGTAAAGGAGATTAAGGGGTACAAATTTCCAGTTAGAATAAATAGAATAAATAAGTCATGGGGATGTCTGTACAGCATAGGGAATATAGTTAATAACACATAATGACTTTGTATGATGATAAATGGAAACTAGATCTTTTTAAAGAAATTCTTATAAGTTTATCTATTTATTTAGACAAGCAGAGAGATGGGTGACAGGGGGCCTAGGGGGTGGGGAGCACAGAGAGAGGGAGGGAGAAAATCTCAAGCAGGCTCTGAACTGTCAGCACTAAACCTGGTGCAGGCCTCAAACTCACAAACCATGAGATCATGACCTGAGCCACAATCAAGAGTAGGACACTTAACCAAGTCACCCAGATGTCCCGGTAACTAGACCTTTTGAAGTAATCATTTCATAATGTAAAACATTATGAAACTGAAACTAACATAATATTGTGCAACAATTATAGTTCAATAAAAAATGGTTTTTGCTATAAAAAAGAGCATATCTGATATTCACTTTAAAAATCTCATTTACTTATCCATAGGGATTAAAAGAATTCAATTACTCTTTTATGATTCTCAGTTCCCTTTTGGGTTTTCCTTGTCATTATTTGTGTTTATTTTTTATAAGACCTGAACTCTATGGAAAGATTCTAAGTACATTTCCTGTGCACAAATGCTCTTACTGTCAAAATTTCTTGCTGTGAGAAGTACTACAAAGTAGAAGGATCTAGTTAAAGAGAAACTAATTCTGGGTTCATGCGGCTAATTATATATTTATATTTTTAAAGACTTTAATGAAATTCTCTGAGTTCCTTTCTTCTGGTGGGTTTTGCACTATTTTTTTAAATAAATGCATCAATATTTATAACTAACTCCTGGTTGTTAATTAAATATAATCGCATGGACATCCAGGCCTTGTGTATGAAGTTGGTCCTAGGTTTTGACAAGTCAGTTAATGAGGAGATTTAGCACTCACAAACTACTACCTGCTCTGATCCAATGAATTCTTTTTTGTTATTATTGTTCCCACTGATGCTGTAAAATTCCAATGAAGGCATAATCCTTAACAAACACATAGCTAGAATGCTTTATTCCTTAGCTGCATGAACATTTAGCTTATGAAAAAGAATGATACTCATAGTAATGTGAGGAACTTCCGGAGGGGTCTCTATGAGCCTAGATTTCCATATTAGTCCTTTTGGGGGGGGAAAAACAAGTCTAGGTTGCATACTTGAAATGTTTTCAATCAGCAGCTTCACATGCCAAGCTAAATCCGCTTTCTCCTTCCCTGGTCAAATCTCTGAGATTTGTAAGGACAGTAGCCTTTTCAACCGGTCAGCTCCTTCAGGGAGTCAGATGTTCTTATCCTAAGCTCTAAGTCAATTCACTTGCACAAAACTGGCCACCTAAACTGTGAACAGCTTTTCTGGTGCATTTATGTGGGCTCCATCTGGGGTGTTTGAAAAATCATACTAAGGTCTTTTCTGGAACACTTAGTAAATCAACTTTTCATATTAAGACCTGCACAACCAAATTTTTATGAAAGGTGAAGATAAAAACTAAGCAAAACAGTTGCTATTAGTAGTAGTAGCAGTATTTCATTTTGGATGGGAAAAATAAACAGGTTTCTATTAAGTAATGGCACACCTGAGAAAACAAAATACGCAGGTGGAAATAGAGAGCAGACAGATCTCAGAGCCCAGGCGTTGCCCAAGTACCAGCAGAAATTCTGTGCCCATATTCCAGAAGGTCTATACCCTTCCCTGGAAATGCAAAGAACTATTGAAATGACACACTAAAAATGACCTGCAGCTGAAGATGGGAGGAATACCATGCAAGGGCACAACTTTGGCTTGAATTTGATTGAGTGCAACAGCAGCTTTTCACTAAATAAGAGAGAGAAGAGTCTTTCTCTTTTTAGTGATAGAGAATGTGATGGCCCTTCAGGGCTGGAAAAAGTCCACGGCCAAAAACACACACAGCACTCACACTCCAGACTATACATTGAAAACCACAAGTCAGGTCCCACAAGAGCAATGTTTTGGAAGGTTATTTGTGATCTTGTTAGCCAATACTCTGTTTTTATTGTTTGTGTCGATTCTTAAAGCAAACTTCCTACTTTACTCTTAATTCTTTTTCTTATTGATCTTAATGAGTATTTCTGTAAATAACTTACAGTTACTTGCATAGTCCTGGGCTGTGTCTCTCAGACAAGGATTGTAAGTAAAGGAAACAAGTTCAAAATTTCTATGAAATCCTTGCTCCTTTGGCTCTTCTGACAACTGTGCATATCTTCAAATAGCTTTCCCAGGCACATGGCTCTGAACTCAGTTTAAACTCAATAAAAGCTTCTGGAACCTGTGCTGAAATTAAGGACCCACTCTGCCCTTTTTGAACTGTCAGCATTGCAATTTTTTGGAAAGAGGATTATATTACTTTCCAGGCATTAAAGCTTCCCATTATTACAGACCAACATTTCTGGTGTAGACTAACAAATGCTAGAATTACCCTTCAGCTCCCTGTGTAGGTTCAGGTTTGAACATTGTATGCACAGCAGCTTACAATTTGTAGGCAGCAGAAATGACACCACTGACACAAGTGACCAGAGACCACAAACAAAACAGTAAATTATTTCCCCAGATGCAGCTTCTGAATTTTCAAATTTTAAATGAATCATTCACCAAGGTTGTAAGGTTTATTACAACTGCAGTGGTTTCATTATTAATACGTAATCAAAAAATTTATTATCTCTATCAAACCTATAGTTTCCTTCAGATGACTGATGCTGAATCACATTTTCACATGTGTTTGCGCTTTCTGCCACATGAGCCATGGCATTTCCCAAGTCAGTCTCTATCCTATATCAGG
The DNA here is from genome assembly GCF_006229205.1 of Suricata suricatta. Lineage (NCBI taxonomy): Eukaryota > Metazoa > Chordata > Mammalia > Carnivora > Herpestidae > Suricata > Suricata suricatta. Next base: position 47,292,220 of record NC_043704.1, read on the forward strand.
GAAGGGAGGGGAATTGAAATAGAAATGAAAAAGCCATCAAAATTTCACACTGAAAACATATTAGCCAGAGTGGAAAGCATTCAGGTAGAATATTTTTAGCTATATGGTAAAGATCAGTTCAATATGTTGGATATCTGGGGCGCCTGGGTGGCTCAGTTGGTTGGGTGTCTGACTTCGGCTCAGGTCGTGATCTCACGGTTCGTGGGTTCGAGCCCTGCATCAGGCTCTGTGCTGACAGCCAGCTCAGAGCCTGGAGCCTGCTTCAGATTCTGTGTCTCCTCTCTCTGACCCTCCCCTGCTCCTGAGCTCGCTCGCTTGCACTCTCTCTCTCTCAAAAATAAATAAAAAACATTAAAAAAATTTTTTTAAATATGCTGGATATCAACTGAATATTTCAGGGCTAACCACTATGGATAGAAATTCAGGGCCAAGAAGTATCTGTTTATAAATAATGGTAGCACCTAATTACACTTAGAAAACTTGAGGCTAACTATAGAATGAGCTAGCTTAATCTTGAGTAAAACTGAATAGATATTTTAGGGAAAAAATGAACAAAACTGTCCCCACTGAGCCACTAGCTATAAACATTTTCACTGAACATTCAGAAGTGTTTACATAGCAATATCACCAAGCATATACCTATTTCCATTCTTACATAAAGAATTTAGCAAAATTCCAACTGACATGACATTCATGACTTGGGACTCAAATCTGTCTCCTACTAGGTAAGTCCACAGATGACTCTACTATTAAAGAAGCAGCTTAGACTGGAGTTCCAGAAGTGTGATCCATGATCTTGAAGTATCAACGTAAGTGGGAACTAGTTAGAAATGCATACTTTAGGGCCCCACACTGGACCCACTGCGGCAGAGGCTCTGGGGTCCGGCTTCACAGTCTGTGTTACCAGAAGGGTGGCAACCACTGGTTTACAGACAGTTACGACTGCAAAGTAAGCGCGCTTCTGCCTCTATTCTCTTCTCTGGAACTGGCTGAATAGAATGGTAAGAAGGAAATTCCGTCTTAAATGACAATAGCTACTATAATACCAAACCAAAAACTATGAGGAATACAGTAAGATTTGAATTCAATTAAGCATAATAGATGCATACCTTAACAGACCTCAGCAGGGCATGGAATTCTACAAAGGAAGGAGACACAGCCCTAAGGCACCTGACCAGCAATTTCTTATTTGAAACAGCAAGTTGTGGGGAGCGACAGGCAACGTGAGACCAAACGAGGAATGAGGTAGACACACAATCTTTGCACCTGGCAGGCTGGCAGTATGGCAGAGATAGGCGCTGACAGTCAGTTGCTATTTTAGTTACTATTCAAAACTGGCAAAGTAAAACTAATTAATTTTATAAGAATTCAAATTAAAACAAGTAAAATTTATGCAAAATCCCACTTGCTTCACTGCAAGATAAACAAACTAAATGAGCACATCCCTAAGAGAAGTACACAAAAGTCTATCCTCTAGCAGAAATTTTAGAGAGAGAACTGAGACAGCATAAATATAAAAAGGCTACCTTCTACCCCCGCTTACTCCCCCGGACCTTCGTCAGTCTGCTGTTCAACAAACAGTTAGCCCTAAGAGTGGCCCCATTTAAAGATGAGAATAATATCAGAAAGAAATCAGCATAAAAATGAATGGATCTTGATATAGCAAGAAAAATTTTTTTAATATTTAAAAAGCACACAAAAATCAGATATAGCAATTATAGAAAGAGATTATTTCCCCCACAATACTTTTCTGCTATATTAAAAAAAGAAGAAAACTGAATCTTTTTGAAAAAAAAAAGTATTTAGAACAAGAAAGAATAACTCCAAAAAGAAAAGACAATAGATATTAAAAGTGAAGAATTCAGCAAGGATAGAAGAAATAAATGTGACTTTCAGGCATAAAATCCATTTTATGAAGAGAAATTTTTATAATGGATGCCACCAAAAATACAGACTGGCCATACTTCAGAAAATAAAATGAATAGTACAAGAAAAAAGAATTACAAAGCAGTAGAGAAAATAATTATAGAGTCACTAAAAAGATTATGGAAGATTTATAAATTCTCACATGAACATAAATGATATTCTCCATGAAGAAACAAATTGCAAACAAAATTTAAAGTTATATTAGAAGAAAACATTCCCAAGTCATGTTAATAAATGATAAAGTTTGAATTTGAGGCAAAATGTGTGAAATTAGTCTAGGAGAAGGATTTTATAATGAAGAATTTTATACTCTATAATGAAGATCTAATTATCATGAATCTCTAAGCAGTAAATAATGTATCAAAAAATACATAAAGCAAAAACTTTTAAAAATGCAAGAAATGTACATAAATAAATAGTAAGAAAAAACATATGCACAATAAATTAAAAATAAGCATCAACACAAAAATAATTGAAAACCATAATTAATAATGTTAATGTGACACATATACACACATAAATAAGAATTTTAAAAGCAATACATAAGGCTACAAGGAAAATATATTAAAGTTGGCAGTTTAATAGTCCCCAAATAAAATCTCAAGTTCTCCAAAGTGAAAGAGCATAGGCAATATTTTCTAACCAAAATGTCATGACATTAGAAACATATAATAAAAACTAATCAATATGTGGTACACCTGTACACTTTATGTAATATATATGTAAGTTATATTTCAATAAAATAATAAAACTAAGCTAACACATCCATAAATGATACATTCTCTAACAACTCTTGAGTCAGACAAAAAAAGTCAAAACAGAAAAAGTCAGATAAGGGGGCCTGGGTGGCTCAGTCGGTTAAGCATCCAGCTTCGGCTCAGGTCATGATCTCACGGTTGGTGGGTTCAAGCCCCATATCAGGCTCTGTGCTGACAGCTAGCTCAGAGCCTGGAGCCTGCTTGGGATTCTGTGTCTCCTTCTCTCTCTGACCCTCCCCTGCTTGCACTGTCTCTCTCTGTCTCTCAAAAAAAAAAAAAAAGAAAGAAAGAAAGAAAAGAAAAAAAAAAAAGAAAAAGCCAGATAAGGATACTAAGACCTTCAGGATTCTTGGTTCCATTTGCCAGGAAAGACCACCGGGTAAAAGCCTTTAGGAATAGTTTCAAAAAGAAAATAAGGAAACAAGGTTAGAAATAATAATGCTCATATATAAAATTAATTGCTGTTCTATAATAATAGACTTGAAGATACAGGAAAATTTCATTTTCAAAAGCAACTTTGTCAGGGCCTAGCTAGCAAAATAGAATTCTGACTTAATTAAGTGCAGGGAATAGAAGAACTAGTTGTGAAAGTATTAGAATGGCTGAAAGAGCAACAGGAGAATAGTTGCCAAAACAATAGTAATAGCACCATACTGCTAATACAGTAATAGCACAATACTGCTAATACTGGAAAGACAAGGGGAGGGAGAGGAAGGCATTCCTGGAGCCCAGGACTTGTACCTCCAAAGAAAGTGGAACTTTGACAGGACTGCCTATTGGAAGCTGGGCATATGAGCTAGAGTCACAGAGGAAACTCAATCAGAGAAACCACTAGAAGCAGATGGGTGGGAAGAGCTACTTTAGCTTTTTCCCTGCTCTTCCTTTCCACTATCTTTCCTATGCCTTCCACTCACCAAACTCAAATGGAAGCCAATTGTCAAGGAATCATGGGAATGTAATTTACATAGTGTCCTACCCCATGAATGCAAATTCAGCATAAGGGAGAGAAATAATCTGAAGGCAAGAAGACAAAAAACTAAGCACAACAACCAAAACAAAAAGAAAATTAGGAGAGAAAGTGAAAATTAGCTCTATTTCCCATACTTTACTTGAAGGCCCTCAATGAGAAATATGTTATAGGCAAAGCATGTGTTTATTCAGTTGTTTTTAAATATGGAAAAGGTATATTATATAAAAATGAAAAATAACAAGAAATGAGTTTCTCTGCCCCCCCCACACCTGCAGTATCTCTCCACAGAGATGTCCACTTTTAATTACTGTGTGCATACTTACGAAAATTTCCACACACATACACGAATATTTTTAAATGTCCCCAAGCACAATTTACATATTATTTTTCCTCTGGTTTGTTTTTCACTTAACAAATACATTGGAAAGGTTGTGACAATTCATTTTACAAAGTCTCCATGTGATAAATAAATAGGCTGTTTCCAGGTTTTTGTTTTTATGAACAATATATAATAAGGGTGAGGGAATGCTGATAAAATGGTTTAACTTTTGTCTTTACATGTCTGGTATTTGAATGGATTCAGTTAGCATGTGTTGGGCTAGGGGCAATACAGCTAAAAGTAGAACCTAAGTGTGACATGGGATTTAAAATTAAGTCACTGGAACATGGAACTCATTTCATATATATCTCACAATCAATGTTACTTGTGATTCATACCCATATGTATGGCAGTGTTTTGAAGGACATGCAGATGTAACCAATATGTGCATCTTTATACCCCAAGGCAATTACACATACCAATGCTTTTATGCTCCCAACACTAAATAAAACCTGATTCCCTCGGTCTGGACTAGGCCAAAGCACTTGCCTCTAAAAACTTTCAGGTTTTTGAGATAGTTTGGCTGGATGACCTTGGACAAGGCCTTAACCCGGTTAAGTTCTTAGTTTCCTCATTCTTAAAACAAGGGTATCTATCCCACTCCTAAAATTTCAACAATTCTGCTTTGCTCAGCTCTCACTGAGGGTAAAGAAAAAATGAAATGCCCTCTTCTCTCTCTCTCTTTCTTTTTCTTATGAGTTAACTTTTAAGGTTAAGGGGAAGAAATCTTGGGAACTGATTCCCTAATATTTTAGGACTTTTACACTAGTCTCTCTCTGTAATCCCTGTATTCTTCCCTTGATCCTTGTGAAGCATTAGAGGTTCTTTAAATCTCCTCCCAGGAAGGAAATTAAAAGAATAAAAAGTTGGAGAGGGAGTATGAGGGTGAAACTGTTGAACATTACCATAATTTTGGATTGCTGTTGCTTTTATGGTCTTCAAAAAGAATAAATGATAATGCAGACTTAAAATTAAAGTTCTAGATGCAGTCAGCTGAAGTCACATGGCAGTCATGCAGAATTAAGGCAGCAGAATTGTCAAACTTCAGAAAGTATCATAAAAGTTTCAAAGTTAAGAGTTTAAGGGGATACACAGATCCCAACATATTATCATGCAAATTCTGAACAATTGGCCACTTAAAGCTTTCAGGAGGCTATTTAATTTTCAGTGACATGTAATTCAATTAAGAAAAAAACAAAAATTTGAATTTAATCAAACAGAAAATCAAGATACAATTCTGGTATCCTTCAACACATATCAAGATCATTCTATCAATTCTAATGGTATAACTGCTTAAATTATCAGCCTGGATTATGAAAAACAATGCTGTCAGGACTTTAAACACTACCTCCAAAGTTAATCCAGAAGAATGTTTAGAGTAGGAATGGGCAAAATGCAGCTAAACTTTGGGATATTAAGGAAAAGTGATATGCATATTTGCTTTTACCATTAAAATACTCTTGGTTTAAAAATTCTATGTACATTGGGGCACCTGGGTGGCTCAGTCAGTTAAGCATCTGACATTGGCTCAGGTCATGATCATGCAATGCAGTTCGTGGGTTTAAGCCACGCATCAGGTTCTGTGCTGAGAGCTCAGAGTCTGGGGCCTGTTTCAGATTCTGTGTCTCCCTCTCTCTCTGCCCCTCTTTTATTTGCACTATGTCTCTCTCTGTCTCAAAATTAAATAAACATTTAAAAAATAATAAAAATTGTATGTACATACTATAATGTTTTCCCTAGAAAGACTGCATTAAATAAACATTTATAGAAATGAGAAAATATGACAATTAGCTGAGATTCTAGTGTTCTTGTGGCATATTACTGAGCTGGAAAAGCTAAGGAAATACCATGAGGACATAGAGTTGGCAATTGCAAAGGAGTGATTCATTAATTCAGCCCAGGAAAGTCAAGAAAAGTTTTACATAATATGTCAAATTTTAAATAAATTTTGAAGATAATATGTAAATTCCCAATCATAGAAGAGGGGAAGGACATTTTAGGAAGAGAATATGGCAAGTACAAAGGCAGTGAGGACTGTTTGGAGGAAAAGGGGAAAGTTTAATATAATTTCTAAAACATAGTGTATGTGTGTAGTAGGAGACAAGGCAGGAATGTGGAATGGACCCATAATGGACACTGCAGTTTGAGGTATGCTCAAACCCTCTGGCTTCTTTAATAACAAGCAACCATGCTAAACTACACAGCCATGTGTTTTATCATAGCACATCAGTGACTACATGCTAGAAAGAAAACTGGAAAATAACCATCGGCTACGGTAATGACTCAAACATTCACTTTCTATTTCAGTCTTCAGAGCACCAGCATGCAAGATGACACTTGGGAGTCTACTTTCTTTCCATCATATTAAAAGAAGGAAAAGCCTAGATATTCTAGCATTTAAAAAAAAAACCACTAGATCTTATATGAAAACTAGTGGGACAAAAGTTACTAAACCCATGACTTGTAGATTTCTACAGCTTTACAATGGTCAATGGAACTGCATCCATGAAAGATAACATACATCTGGAGTACTCCAGAACTCTCAGGTCCCAGGGCTTCTGAGCTTCTGAAACTAACTATTTTTGAAGACTGTATATATTTTCTCCAGCTGTATTTCCCTCTTTCCCTAACCTACTGGTATATTTTTCTCTCACCCATACATACCCTGGGTTTTGCCAAATTCTGTGCTCATACCATTCTCAACATCCTCTTTACCTAAACTGTCTGTTCAAATTCTCTCCATTCCTTTCCCCTTAGCTTGAACATTACTGAGCACGTGTAAGAAGCAAGAAGTGTGTTTGCTGGCATGTGGTGACGGTAAAACAAGAGGAATGGAGCAAATATATACTGAACACCGAGAACATACCAATCACTGGGAAAAGTTTTGATAGTTAATTTTACGTGATCCGGTGCCAAGGACTATCAGTGCTCTCGAGTCTACATCCAAATGCCTACCACTTTCCTCTTTGCTGCTTTCAGTTTTATGCAGCCCTGTCCTCTTCCTCCTGTATTTCTTCTATTATGCTTTCACTGGATTGATTGATTGATTGATTGAATTTAAATCCAAGTTAGTTACTGTATACTGTAATAATGGTTTCAGGAGTAGAATTCGATGCTTCATCACTTACATATAACACCCAGTACTCATCCCAACAAGTGCCTCCCTTAAAGCCCATCACCCATCCACTGAATTTATTAAGATCCTTATACTTCCTTATTTCCTCAATAGCAATTTTTTTTTCAAACACTCCTTAACCCTTAGTGAACTCAAACTTTCCCCTGGTAATCTCAAAGTCCTAAAAATATATATCTAAAATTAGATTTTTTTAAAAGCATTATTGCTACCGTTATACAAACCTCCTATAATTCATTTTTCTCACCTAACAACAGAAGAAGTTTTCAGGATCATTTCACTAGTCTTTCTCAGATATTTGGCAACAAATAAGAATTTTTGTCAAGACAAAGAAATAAAAGACATTCAAGTCAGAAAAAAGTAAAGTTGTCACCATTTGAAGATTATATGATTTTGTATATAGAAAATTTCAAAGACTCAACCAAAAACTGTTGGAGCTTATCAACAACTTCAGAAAAGTTGCAGGATACAAAATCAACATATAGAAATCAGCTGCATATCTATACACTAACAATGAAACTTATGAAAAAGAAATGAAACTAGCTCATTCACAACAGCATCAAGAAGAATAAAATATCCAGGAATAAATTTATTGAAGTAAAAAAGCTGTACAATAAAAACTATAAGACTTTACTGAAAGAAATCAAAGGTACATGCTAATGAAAATATATCTCATAGTCATGAATCAGAATATCATTAAAATGTCAACTCAAAGCCATTTGTAGATTCAGTGCAATCCCATTAAAGTACTAATGGCATTCTTCACAGAAATAGAAAAAAAAATCCTAAAATCTGTACAGAATCACACACACACACACAAACCCAAATAGTCAAAGCAACCCTGAGGATAAAAAACAAAGGTGGAAGTATCATAATTCCTGATTTCAAATTATACAAGCTATAGAAATAAAAAACAGTATGGTATTAGCAATAAAAATAAACATATAGAGTAGTGGAACATTATAGAAAGCCCAGAATTAAATCCCAGAATATATGATCAACTAATATCTGGCAAGAGAGCCAGGAATACTCAATGGGAAAAAGATAGTAAACAAATGATGCTAGAAAAACTGGAGAAACACAGGGAGAAAAATACAAATGGATCACTATCTCATACCACTCACAAAAATAACTTGAAATGGATTAAAGACTTAAACCTAAGGCCTGGAGATAGGGTTGCAGGATAGCAAAGATGGTGTTTAATGGTACAAACTTGCAGTGTGCAGCACTAGAGATCTAATGCACCGCGTGGTGGGTATATTATGTTATAGTTATTCAACACACGAAGAGACCTCCTATTCCAAGCATTAAAAATAAAGGATACCATGTTATGTAACATGATAGAGGTGCTCATTATCACTACAATGGCAGTTATATTAATATATATACATTGTCATAGGAACATGTTGTATACCTTAAATTTATATGTGATGTGTCAAATATATTTAATTAAAAAATTTAAAAGAATTTCCCTAAAGCTCAGTGGAATCAATACATTATGGTCCTGATTTCTCAGAAATTTAGGGAGAGAACAGTAGGTATCTAAAGGATGAGGTTACTCAAACCATGATATTATTCTCCTAAGGCCAAGATAATCATTAGTTCAAGTTTTTCAGACTCCAAGTAGTTTCCTTGCTAGGTAAGTCAACAAGCCACAGGGATTCATTCAAATGATGAGTAGGACCCAAAAGTATTAAAACTGACATCAAAGATCAGATGGTTAGGGTTAAGGGCTTATTGAGTATGAACTTCTGCATTTTGATGATGAAACTGGGCCATTTTGAACTTCATAAGCATAGCAAGTTAGGTCTTTAGAACACCACTGTTTGTCAGACAAAATTTGTTTTAAGGACTTGATTATAAAATCTTGCCAGAAACCAGAATCTGGTCTCTAGAGAAATAATAAATTCTGTTTATTCTAGAATCACATGAAAGCATATTCCAGTGGGGAAAAAGTTAGTGTTAGTAAAATCATGGAGACTCCGGTGTGAATCATGTGAGTCTGCAGTATTTCTGCGACATGTTGGCTGGTTGAGACATCTTGCTTCATTTCGGTCATTGTCATCATGCCCCCTTCACTTTTCTATCTTCTTATAGACTAAAAGATAGCTATGAGAATTCTTCCATAAGAAAACCTCAAACCAGGGAAGCACTGAAGTTTGACTTGAATTTTATGTAAAGTTTGAGGGTTGTGAGGCAACACAAAGGTAAAGCTGATAAAAGCATGCATTGGAAGAGAAGCAAAAATGAAAAGCAAAGTCACTTCCACACTCTCCACAGACTCAAGAAATGAAAGCAGCTGAAATGAGAAAAATTCTCCCTGCTTACCCTTCAGAGACAAAGCGGCAGGAAATTGTGAGATTCCTCCCAGAGCCCCACTTGCGAGGAAGCCCATTTAGCAAATGGTATGAATTGTGGGATCTGTTGTTATTGGTTTTCTTCCCTGGGAACACAGCACACTGGGGAATCAGCTGTACCACAAAACGGTCTTCTAAACCCTCAGACTTGTCAAGTGCAGACTGAGAACTACTCCTTATGGGTTTGCAAAGAGCCATAACTCTCTTTTTTGGCTCACTAGTTCTTGGCACTCCCAAATTGCTAGAAGAACGCTTTTGAACCCAACTTGGTGTTATGGGCCACCATTAGCTCAGCCTCCTAACATCTGCTCTCTGTTTTTGTTGCATAGGGAATCTGAAGCCCTCAGAATGAAAGTCACTGGCCAGGAATGAAGCCATGGAGAGTCTTCAGGGAAAGAAGCACCCAAAATATAACCTCCATCTTACTACTTATCAAAATTAGGTCACAGTTTTCATCCTTGACAAAAGTTCTTCTAAACACCAAAGGGGAAAAAAAAAGAGTCCAAAATAATTTACTATAATAGAAATATAAATAAAACAATTCCCAAGTGTATGTATCTCTTGGGGGAGTAGATTTCATCATGTACAATATGTAACATTTATTGTTAGTGCCTGCTATGTACAAGCACCAGTCGAAGAATTTTAGGGTATGAATTTATGTAATCCCCACAATAGGCCACAATAAATTAGTTGGGTAGATGTAAGCATCCTCTCTGCTTTATAGGTGAGAGAACTGAGATGTGTCTCGTGTCTAAGGTCCCAGAATTAAAAGTAGCAAAGCTGTAACTTGAACCCATGCAAGCTTGCTTTTAGCATCCAGATTCTTAGCCACTTGATCATATTGCCTTTCATGCTTACAAAAGCATACGAGGTCAAGGAAATAGCAATCAAGTTCAGACATTTAAAAACCTCCTAAATTTTACATACTGGTAATTCCTCCCACAGAAGCGTAATCCATTTTTTGGGGGGACTCCCTAGGTAAGTACACAAGCCAACTAAAAAGTACAGAAAACATCGTTAGTGTCCTTCTCTTTTACACACTCAGCATTGCTGCGCAACAGCAGGCAGAGGCAGTTATCACTATGCTTCCCAGGCTTGTGTGAGAGCCCCAAGGAAGAAAGGGGCTAATATGCAGCTGGAACAATCATTCTCTTGTTGATAATAAGCCATGTGAGTTAGGAACTGTCTCTCTGGCTCAACCTGTATGTCAGGGCTCTCCAGGGAAAGAGAATCAATAAGATATATATATCCTAGTAAAAGATGAATGAATGGATGGATAGGTAAATAGATAATGAGAAACTGGCTCATGCAACTGTAGAGACTGTTCAGCCCTACAATCTGCTTTCTTAATACTGGAGATTTTGGAAAATCGGTGGTATAATTCCAGTCTGAGTCCAAAGGCCTGATAACCAGGGATGTTGGTGGTGCAAACCCCAGCCCAAAGGCAGGAGAAGATCGATATCCCAGTCCAAGCAAATAGGCCAGAAGCAAAAGTGGACAAGGCCCCCTCACACTGGGGAGGGCAAACTCTTGACCAAGTCCATCAATTCAAATGCTCAGCTCATCAAGAAACATCTTCACACCAGAAATAATGTTTAATCTAGGCACTCTGTGGCACAGTCTAGGTGATACATAAAATTAACCACCATAACTGCTGTATCTCCAGTGTCTAATACAGTCTTCAACATACGGCATTCAGTCACTATTTAAGTGAGTGAATTCAGTCATGTGTGTATACTTATCACATGGATGCCATGCACGATTATCTCTGGGACTATATCACATACCTATATCTTTATTTGATTATGGAGAGTTTTGGATGATTGTGAGTTCACAGAAAACATGAATGTTACACTTGGTGAAATGCCCAAATAGGAGCAGACAAGACTGTGAACACAATATTTTTAAAGGAGAAGCAATGTCTGCTTAAATCTAATTGAAATGAGCCTGACATAGATGGATGGAAAAATGGTAAAATATACATTACATACTTTAAACCATTTTTAATAAATTAGAGACCCCAAATAAATTAGTTTCACATTATAATTTGTATCTTCCAACCATTTATTACAAAGATTTAACTTGGTAGATATCATTTTTATGATACCATCTTTACTGCCAACACAGATTTGAAAAATATAGTCGATTAAAGAGGATAATGATTCTTATTGAAGACCGCACCAAAATAGTAAAAAAATATATCAGTTGTATTTCATCCAGAACAAAAAGAGATTAAATTTACCTCATCCCTGGATGTGGTATTTGGCCCCAATTGCATTTTTGCAGCAGGGTGGAGTTTGAGATCAAAAACACCAGAAATATTATGCGTTTAATGAAAGCCAATCTTCTGGCAACTAGGCTAAGCACTGTTTTGTCCTATTTCTGTGGAATTTTGGTTGCATCCCAGATATCAAAGAATATTCTTTATTCCTACAGAACTATAGTCTGAATAAAGATGGACACCATATCGGTAGTAATGCTTAAAGGACAAATTGTGTTTCTTCACTTGCTGAAAGAAAAGTAAGTATGAATAAACAGAAAACATTACATACTTAACTCTTTCACTTTAAAAATGAACATAGATGTTTTACCTAGAAAAAAGAAAAAGGGTAATGATTGTCTGTCGTAGCTAGAAAGCCATTAACATTAAAAAGTTTTTTTAATGTTTATTTATTTTTGAGAGAGAGCACGAGCAGGGAAGGGACAGAGAGGGAGACACAGAATCCAAAGCAGGCTCCAGGCTCTGAGCTGTCAGCACAGAGCCTGACGCAAAGCTCAAACTGATGAGCCTTTGAGCCATGAGATCATCACCTGAGATGAAGTTGGCCACTTAACTAACTAAGCCATCCAGGTGCCCCTAGCCATTAACATTTTTAGAGCTAAAAGGGGACCTTGGAAATAATCTAGTCCCATTTCCTGGTTTCTTAAGCAAAGAAACTGGAGTACTAAAAAAAATGTAATAATTTATCCATAATCTCAGAGCTACTGAAGGACAGTATGTATAGGCCAGATATTTTGTATCGTCCTATGCTGTATCACTGCAGGGCCGCATTGTCCCTCTCTCACAATATCTTTCAGTGGCTTGGTATACCCATTCCCTCGTGAGAGCTCTTGGACTGGTCTTCACCTTAAGATACAAGGCAGTGTGCTAGAAACCTGGCACCAAGGTCCCTGGGGCCTCTTTACAGTTGTTGCCAGCACCATCACCTGAACCTTGATGAGTATGTAGAAGTTTGATTTCCTTATATTTTCCTTATAGTTATGTCATTCAGTTGTGACACCCTGGGTCAGGCACATGACATGACCACGTTTCATTTGTGCTATTATATAACAGAAAGAGTTCTTTAAGATACTCACCTTTCCATTAAAATAATTTCAACTTTTTGCATGTGTTTTTCCCAAGTAGCCAAATTTACCATATTTGCCCACTGTCTGGAAGGAAACCTGTTAACAAACTCCCCTCTCTATACTTTGTCCACATCTTTTAAAAAAAAAAATCTCATCTGCTTTTCATTGAGCTCATCAAATCTATGATAGAGCAGCACATATCAGGGTCAGAAAGATAAAACTCTAGTGTAACAAGGGAGCTGTAAAGGCTTGAGTTGATTTTCATGGTGCTCCTCATCAGATGATCCAAACTGAACCATCAACTCCCCAAGTCAGGTGGGTTGATTGCCATGGTGTCAGACCACTAAGATAAGCTTCATCTCCACTGATACTCCTGCCCATCTAGCCTACAGATACTTGGTGTTCCTCAGTGATGGTCAGAGATTAGATAAGGTCATGCCAATGCGTATCATCCAATTGACATTCCCATCTAGAAAACAAATTCCCTCTAGAATAAAGAATTAACTGGAACTCCTTTATTCTATGATAACTGAAGATTAATAACAAGTCACAACAACATATATGATTAAATGAGGAAAGGCCCCCTAGAGTTAAACCTGAATCCCAACAATGTTTTGTGATTGTTCATTTTCCTAGAGCTGATGGATGCACCATTTAGAGATGCAAGAAGCTGGGCTTGTGACATAATCATCAACCTCACTGCCTCAACTCTTGTTTTTGCTTGAGCTCCAGGGCTCCAATTCTGAGAACTACGGGGTTTAGATTATGATACCAGCCTGGTTTCTCATGTGCTTTCACACAGCAAGCCTCTTCATGGTCACATGCATTTGATATCCACCAAGAGAACATAACATCTGCTTTCTCTCAAAAATCTCATGTAAAGTTTGAAGATCAATGGGAAAAAAGTCTCTGAAGCATGGAGATATCAAGATTATTGTAAATTCCCAGTTCTACATATTGCATTTTAATAGATATTCCAGTTTCACAAAATAAGTTATTGGTAAAGGAGACTGGAATGACATTTTTAAGTCCTTTATGTAAAGCTTTATGGTTTTGCACATTATATAATTCAGTAATAAGAAGAGAAAGAAGGAACAATGCATATTTTCTCTCATAGCTATTCAGAATAGCACATTTTATTAACAAAATTCCTATGAGAAATTACCAATTTCTACTTTTATGAAATAACTTTAGCCATAGCCAATTCTATAAAGGTAGTATTCAATTAAATGTATTTATAGATTATAATTACTGACAATGACAAATAATTCTCCAGAATATTCTAGCAGAAAACTGTGGAACTTCATTCTCTTTTTTCACATGTTCAGATCTTCATCCACCTTAGTTTTACTCTTGCAATTTACAACCCAGAATAGTTATTGTGATGCATTTAGCTCTGTGCTTTGCTTCATTCAGTCAAGGTCCACACAGGAACAATTCCCACACCTTTTAACTTGATAGTAATTTTCAAATCTTTACTGTTTACAAGAGGTAATTCTTAGGTGTGAAGGGAGTACTTCTCTTAATGTGCAGAAATATCTCAAAAGGGATTTCAGCTATCTCAAAAAAGAATTCCCAGAGTATCTAAACCTGATGTGCATCTGAGGTCGAAAAGGCAGAATCATTCTGACTGGGTGGGGGAGTGGGGCTGGTCTTTATTATTAACTATCTGGAATTCCTCTTATTAACCATTATCACTCTCACTTATATTGTGTGTAAAATTCTGTATTAAGTTCTTTACATGGAATTTCATCACTTAATTTTTACAATAAATTTATGGAATAGGTTCCCCCTTTTTTTTAATGTTTTATTTATTTTTGATACAGAGAGAGACAGAGCATGAGAGGGGGAGGGTCAGAGAGAGGGAGACACAGAACCAGAAGCAGGCTCCGGGCTCTGAGCTAGCGGTCAGCACAGAGCCTGACGCGGGGCTCGAACCCACGAACGTGAGATCTGACCTGAGCCGAAGCCAGAGGCTTAACCGACTGAGCCACCCAGGTGCCACGGTTCCCCTTTTTACTGATGGTGTGCTCAAAAATCTGAGAGGTAAATCACCCACTTAACAACAGAGCCAAGAATTGAATCCAGGCTCTCTGAAACCAAGATCAAGATCTTAACCTCTCAGAGCAGCTAAGTCAAGTCACAAAAAGAGGGCCTACTCTATCCTTGATAAAACTTAATTACCAGGAACTAATATGTAATACACTGAAAAATTAAATGATCAGTTTCAAATAGGCAAGCTCAAAAGGTAGTTCAAATGACCCTGAACATGAGAAAAGATGTTGAATTTCTACTAATCAGAAAAACATAAACTGAAACAGCAATATATTATCTGTGTTTTCAGCCATCACTTTCAGATGCAAGAGTTAAAATACATTAACAATATCCGGTTTAGGTGAAGATACTTGTAAATAGGCTTTTCTCCCATGGGCTATTAATTGTGAATGACACTAGGTAAGACTTTTTTAGAGGAAATTCAACAATTTCCATTTAGAAAGACACTTGACATTTTGGATGAAAGAAAAAAGTGAAATGGTTATGAAGGATAATACTTTTTAATATTTACCTATTTTCCCTGTGTTTTCTTTTACACTTTTACTCTATGTATTTCTGGTTATTTTAATCTTTTACAATAATTATCCTTGTGTAATTTAGAGTAAAAAGTAGATCCTGAGGGTCCCATTAGCTAAATTGTACCTACATCTCATTTACCATAATCTTTAATCCCCGTTTCCTGTTATTCTTAGGCTATTTGGAGAGATCCCATGTCCCAGTGTCCTGCAATCAGGGGTGCTGTTATCACATTTGCTTCATTGTGTGAACACAGACTCCATAGCTAGCCTGTCCATGTGTGCTCTAAATGGAAAGAAGATACTGGAATTGAATCTGAGATGATTTTCTACAGAAACATAGACTTAAAGCAAGAGCCCCTAGTAATACCCACTTCTTCACCATTATTGCAAGAAATGGTGGGATTTCAGGCCTTGTATCTACGTGGCATCTGTTCTGGGCCCAAGATGACTAACATGCTCCAGGGAAAGAGTCCTACACCCTTAGCAGTATACCCTTCTGCTGTGACTCTGCCTCAAAGGTTGTTTCTTTTCCACTTGGAATGCTCTGAATTTTACATGGGCCATTCCTTCCAGCCTTATTACATTTCCTCTGACTTAACCTCCTTCCTGTTAATTATCTCCTTGTTCCTTCCTTTCTTTGACACTCAATACCCCTATCTACCTTATCTACAGTGTCTGCAAGATCCTCCTTCTTCCACAAATGTTCACGGCCACCCCTGACCCGAAGGGCCTGTACATCCTGGTATTACAGACTTTGGGGCTTCAAGAACCTGGGAATTAAACACAAAAACAATGTGGGGAATTGGCAGAAGGCTGCCAAGTGGACAATCAAAACAAGTAATACTCTCTATCATCACCATGATTTTATGAAAGGAAGGTATTTTAATACTAAAAATGGGAAAAGGTCATAATCTCAGTTTTTTAAAAAAAAATGTTTCTTAAAGAAGAGTAATTAATCAACCTTGGGGAGAGAACTGAGGTAGAGAAGAGGACACATGATGAAGGAGAAGCTGGCGTACCGGAAAAGAGCGCAGCCTGTTTGTCTAGTTCACGGGACTCTCTTTGAACCCAGAGCAAAGCCACCTTTTGCAGGTTACCGCCCCCACAACCTCCCCTGACATCTCAAGGTAATATGAGTGAGTCCCAGGCTAAGCTAAGGAGCTAAGCTAGCTGCTCTTCTCTTTCAGGAAGCCCCATCCGTCAACAGCTGCCTGCAAGCCACACTGGAAATGCCTGACAAAGTGAAGCTCACTTATGCCCAGAGCTTGCCGCCGCCATCCCCAACCCAAAGCACAGTCTTGTCTTCGTGCCATATAGCCTGTGATATTTTAAGCTCTTCTTGAAGACTCTTGTACAGTTCTTGTCCCACAAAGATGCTGTAGAGTATGGAAGAAAAGCCCCAGCAGGAGTAGACTAGACTAGACAACTAGATAGTGGCATCCTGTGGTGCCCATTTTATCATGGACACATATCTGTCCATGGAAAAGTGTTTAGGGCAATCACTGATACATGCCCCATTGTGAGACTCGAAAATCCAGATGGTACTTACTATGAATGCTTTCTTTTAAGGTGACTACAGTTCTTCAAATGCAGCTCTTCTACATTTAATAGAATCCATTTTAATACTCACCTTGATTACTCATCATGTATCTGTTCTAAATTCAAAGGCTAAGTGGCTAAATGCCTTTTTTTTTTAACCAAAAGCTAGGTTCCAACTCGTCTGACCTAGATTTCCAGCAGTAGAAATATCCTAACCCTCTCAGGCCTCAGGGAACCAAATCCCATACTTTTTTTCAGTAAGCTGTGAAAGGGAAGGGAGGAAACCTGTCTAGGCCCATGGCCAAAAAGGAGTTTCAGTTATGAGAAAGAATTGGTCAATTTCAGTCCATACAAGGGCATCCAGAAAGGACAGATCGCACAGATGCCCCCCTTCCTCATGCAGTAAGGAAAGATTAAGAGCCCATTTTTACAGTGGTGTGGTTGATTTGCTTCAGTAACATTTGGTAGCAGAGGCATTGACTTCTACCCAGGCTTACTGCTAAATAATACGGAAGCTAGAAGGAAATGCAACAAGAAAGTTGAGAATGGGAAACATGTGGTGAGGTCGGGACACACACTCCCACGTGCCCACACAACGCATGACTTTGCACTTTATCACTGTGAACATGAATGCCACTGTCATTAATCAGAATAAAAATTCTTAAAACTTGCTGCACCATTCATCTCTAGAGCTAAGTAGGATTATTCCAGGCTTTCAGCCCATGTTTTCTAAAAGCCTAGCTGATTAAAAGGCATTAACATTTATATTTTGCCAACACTGATTGTACTGACTGCTGGCAAATGTTTATGTGATAACCAAGATCCAACAAGAGAGATGCAGAAGAGGACAGTGAGCATAACATGCACATATGAGGGGCACCAGGCCGTGACTGAACCGACTCCTCCTTGGCAAAGGAAGGAGGTTAACTTATTGATTTCAAGGCACCGTCTAGAACTAACCTTTTATGACTTTGCAATTTTTTAAATTTATTTTTGAGAGAGAGAGAGCATGGGCAGGGGAGGTGCAGAGAGAGAAGGAGACACAGAATCTGAAGCAGGCTCCAGGCTCTGAGCTGTCAGCACACACCGTGACGCAGAGCTCGAACTCACGAACTGTGAGATCATGACCTGAGCTGAAGTCGGATGCTCAAATCTACCCAGATACCCCAACATTTTATGACTTTGATTAGCAGACATCTTTTCAGAAAGCATCTACCAGATTAAGAGGAGGTTAAAAATCCTGATTATCAACTCTCAGTATTCCATATTCTTTTTATCTTTTTTCTTCCTGCCTTTTATCAGGTACTCATTTCTCTGGAATACTGCTAATTAAAGAGGAAAGAAAGAGTTCTGATAAGTCCAATTTAATGGAGGAGAAAGTTGAAGCTCTGAGATTATCCACAGAGTTTTCCACATACTTAAATTCTCTGAGATATCTCTTTCTCCTGTGGCATTTCAACAGAAAGAATTAGCTGGGGTTAGAACTCCAGCATGCCTAAAGATTTCTTGCAAAAGCACCTCTGAAGGAAAAATCTGGAAGAGAATATAATCAGCTTCTGCTAGAGACCCCACCACAGCTGGCCATCGGGAAATTCATGCTGTTTGTGATAAGAATGAAAGCAACCAATAGTCTTTCCTCTAAAAAACAAAAAACCAGAAGCAATGACTTGCAAGTTTATAGCAAGCTTATCACCCTCAATTCAGAACTATTTGTTTGCCAACTAAGTGTTACTTTTCACAAATATAAAGTTAAGTCAACAGCCTTCTTGGTATTCATGATACCATGGGTAAAAGAGCCTGTGAAATGTAGAATTAACTTTTCTGGTTCTGAAATTAACACATCAGGCTGATGAGTGTTTTGCCAGCTCATTTAAACTCCATTTCCAGTCATAACTGTTGATTCCCCAAGCAAGGAAACAGAAAGAGTGTGTTATGTTCAGAACAGAATTGAGTGCTACTTGGAAGAGGGGTTAAATACATGCATGTTTATTTTCACCATTATTTACTACTACCATTGTTACTATTATTAATGTTGTGCATTAAATAGTTTACCAAGTGTTTCACATATTTTTCCCATTTTTACATGACCCTCCTAATCTTGTGATAGAGATAAAATAGCAAGTATTTTACAGACACATGAAGTGATTCAAAATCTACTACCATCACCACCTTCATTCTGTGAACACTTACTATTTGCCAAGTTGTACACTAAATGCTTAATGTGGATCATCTCATTTAATCCTCACAACAACCGTAAGCAACTGGTATTATTACCTCTATTTTCAAGATGAAAAAACATGATTGATTGGGGGCTGGAATCTGGGGCTTATGAGTCCAAGTCCAGTGTTCTTTCCACATTGCTTTAATAATAGAGTTAAAAAAGAACAAAGAAAATGCTAAGGTTTCCAGTTCATTTCATATCAGTTCCCTGCAGACAGAAATAAAGCAAGAAAGGGACCATGAAAAGAAAGTTAAACTTGTAGCCTCTTCCCAAAATAAACACTTACAAAAATGCAGCAGGCAAAAATGTTTGCCAGATCTCCTCGAGATTGGAGTAAATTGCAGTAATGTTGCAATTCTACTAAACTAGCAGCTAAATGCAAAATTCTACTTTCAGTTCTTCTGCCAACAAAAAACCCAACCAACCAACCAACCAAACAAACGAAAAAAGGTATTAAAAAAGAAAATAAAGAAGACTTTGTTAGGAATCCTGACAGGGTGGGGTGGCCTACCATAATTGATAAAGCTCGTGGGTTTCCAAATCACCCTGGTTGCAGCCTCATTTGTCTTTGGCTATAACAGACTTCAATTTCTACTCAGCAAGTATTTAACAAATCCCTGCTGTATGTTTGGGGCTGTATATACATTTTGCATGTGTAGAGTTGAATGGGATGCTTGCTCCTGCCCTTCTGGAGACTCTTATAAACTAAAGGTAAAGACAGATGTGAGACTAATTACAGTGCAGTGAATTCCATGACTAGGGGTTTACTCCAGTGTTGGGAATTAGAGGAAGCTTCCCTGAAAAAAATGGCATTTAGATAAAGCCTGAAGGAATGCCCGAAGTTAATCTGATGAAGAGGGGGCATGAGGACTCAGGGAAGAAAGAAGCTGAGGAACAGAAACAGGGTCATCCACAACCTAGAAGAATATCTACATCCTCCATGAGGTGGATGAGGTTTCCATAATCTACTCCAGGGGGGAGGTTCAGGGTACAATAGGTTAGAGAGGGGGAGTCCACCTTTAAAATATTTCTTACTCAGCCAAGAATTTTTACACTCATACGAAACTAGCATATAACTCCCTTACTCTGGAAGGACGATGAGGGAAAGTTCTCAGATGACAGTGATCTCACAATGTCAGAAAAAAAGTTGGTGGTATTGGGGTATTCATTTAAAAGGACATGAGAAGATAGATAAAATGGAAATACAGAAAGAAAAATGATTGGGGCAGGGATGTAAAGAAGGAAGGTATACCCTAAATGAAATAGACCACTGTAATGAAAAGTTTAAAAATGTAAAATGATAAGAGGTGCCTGGGTGGCTCAGTTGGTTAAGCTTTTGACTTCAGCTTATGTCATTATCTTATGGTCCATGAGTTTGAGCCCCACATCGGGCTCTGTGCTTACAGCTCAGAGCTTGGAGCCTGATTTGGATTCTGTGTCTCCCTCTTCCTCTGCCCCTCCCCCATTCATGCTCCATCTGTCTCTCTCTCAAATAAACATTAAAAAAGTAATATGATGAGCTCTCAGTTACCTACCTCTGGCTTAAAATATTTATAAAACACTATTCTAGATTCATTTATACTGTACTTCAGACCACAAAAGAAGGCAATACAGTGTAGCAGATTTACATTCTTAAGTTGTGCTTAGGTTTGTTAAGCCTGTGGATGAGAAGAAAATACACTAAAAGCTTTTATTTCATTCCTTTACTTGGTATGTCAATGCCTTAATCCATTTTAACACTCACACAAATATTAGTTTGGAATTGTTAAGGACACCAAGTGACAGAATAAGAAAGCAGCCCAAAGAGTGCTAGGAAAGGAGGAAAATGATAGCTTTCCAGAAATAATTCATATGCTAAATATTCTCTATCTTTCCACCTTGATATGTACATTAATCTTTTCCATCCTGCTCTGTGCTTCAGAGTTTGACCTGCATCAAGGAGGTCCCTTGAGTGTGTGATCAATGGGAGGCACTGGCTGGAGACCAGAAAATGAAGGACCCATGAGTTAGAGGTGCCCTGCCTATTGGTTTCCATTAACTTTACCTGCAACCTTGAAAACAGCCCCTCCATTAATTGTTGCTTACTGGCCTAAGTTGAATGTGCCATCTCTTTCCACCCCCCTGCACCCCCCCACCCCCGTCAAAAAATGGAAAAAGACACAGAAGTGCAATGCAAGCTTAGGGAAGGCATATTTGACGAGAAAAAAAAGGTGTATTTATGAGATTGTATGTTAGAACAAGAAACCCATTTGAAATGTCTTTGGAATATATCCATCGTCTCCCCTCCCCCCACATCATGGAGAGTGAGAAACAAAAATGCATTCGTGGAGGGGAAGAAAAGAGATGGCCAGAAACATTTTAGACAATGATTCAGGATAACCACCAAGGGAGGGGACACCCGAGGAACTATTTAGGAGGACCTGATAAGGACATTGGGCTTTTCTGCAGTCTCCCAAAATTGTACAGTCTTCTAAGTATTCACCTACGCAAATACCCAGGGCTCATTTCCCTGTTTATCTAGGCTAAGGTAAGCCCAGCCAGGATGACCTCAGTGGCCTGACTCTAGACCTTCTTTCCAAAAATGAAGATTTTATAAGAATATCAACCACATTGGCAACAATTTTGTTAAATTACAGACATCAGGCTGCTAACAGCATAGGGAAAAAGAAGAAATTCTTATCTCTTTATCACAACTACAGTAAAGTTCTATTGGCTTCCTCTCAGCTTATGCATGAAGGAATACAAATTTAACTAAATGTCAAGTACTAGCCAATAGTGAATCCCTCTCTAATGGGCTTAGACCAATCACAAAATGTTTAATCATTTCTGCTTCTTAGATGAAAAAATATATATTACAGTGTTAAAGGTAAAGCTGCTCATTTTAATTTTTGCCATCTTCCTGTGTCGTTCCTTAAGTAACAATGACAGCTAAATTATTTTTTCTCAGCTCAAGAGTAATGTGTTGGGCTTCCTTTTTAATGACAACAATCTTTTTGTTGCCAAATGCTTCACGTCTTAAATAATGGCTTGAATCTTGGCTGCAATTATAAGATAAGCTTGTTCTCATAACCTTTTCACAATGCATTTTCATCAGCTCCTTTATAAAGGAAATTGAAATTTGCATTTAACTTCAAGCTCATGTGTCTGAAATTGGACACACCATCAGCACATTCAGACCTGGTATTTCTAAATGAATAACACTTGGGTCTATAGAGTTTTGCTTAGTATTTTATCTCTAACGGAAAAGAGAAAATCAAACTGAAATTAATAATCAACAGAGATTGAATGGCAAGTGACTCAAAAGTAAAGATAATATATTTCTGTTAACATAATGTACAAGCTTCTAAATATTCCCCAAAGAAAATTTACTTTCCAAAATTTCTCAGTAACATCTGAGATCTAGACTATATAACCATAAGCAGTTTTGGTGTATAACAGAATGTAAATTCCAGACAATAAGGGCCACAGTAAGTGTGAGTTCTGTACAGTGAGATCCTCATTGCTCTGGATAGACAACACAACAATAGCTATGGTCTAATAAAAGCAAGATGTCCTCAGGAATTAATAAGAAACTCTTTTCAGACAATGTTGTCAGATCATTTTTTCCAGGACCCAAGTTGAGCCTTCGCATAACCTGAGAACAAACATCCCTGATGCCAGGACTTGAGAAATACCAAACTCCAAACTCGTGGAGAAGCATCTACCCCTGATCCAGGATCCCAGCTTCCCAGCTTGCCCCAGATGTCTTTTTCCTGTAATATTGAGCAAGAACCACCAGCTTTGATAGGACATTGGGATTTGCCCGTGATACAGTCTCAGACAGAAGAAAACATTGGAAACTAAATGGGACAATGGCTAATTCAAAGGCGACATCTGTGGGAAATATGATTGCAAACTAGGAAAGCAAGTTGTCTATCAGGAGACGAGTGATTCATAAATGTTTCTGGCAGGGTCTCACACAGATGGCGTTATGCACCACATGCTATTTTTTCCCTGCTAGGACTTTTGCCTAACAGAGTAAGTGATTGCAGACCAGAGGGAGGATGCATTGTGTTCAAAAGCAAATATAATGAACTTTCTGATCAAAGCACCATTGAGTCTCTTCCCTTATGATAGTCCCTACTCTGGCTCCTTCCCTTCAGTAGGCAACTTGGGGAAGTTCTTGACTGGAATGTTTGTGCAGATGCAAATGCTGTGACTTCCCTCCTGGCAGGAATTTCAACCCTGACAGGATACAGAGAAAAGAAAAATCCCAGTATCTACTTCCCAGAAGCTCTAGAAAAAATGTCAGCAGTTCTGTTTAGGCCAAATGAGGCATATGAGTTGGTCTCTAGTGTGAAGATGGTATGTACACAGAATTTGAGAGTGTTAGAGTTGGGATCTTAAGGTCCATGGTTCAAACATCTCCTTGTACAGTGACTGACTCCCAAGGAGGCCAAAATGACTTGGCAAATGTCTCACAACTACTCAATGACAGAATTCATTGAGGATTATAGAATGATAACCCATTTCTCATAATTCCAAGTTTAGTGGCCTTTCCCCCCATGATGACATAGAAATTTTACACTTGTTAATTCATTTCTATATCAAATATTTATTCAACGCCGACTATATGACAATCAGTATTCTGAGTGCTAGAAAAAGAACAAGGAATGAGGGAAAGAAAATTTTTTTACTTCAATTAGCTTACTTTCTAGGAGACAGTAACAAATTCAGATAAATATACGATATTACATCAGGTAGTGGTAAATGCTTCAGAGAAAATAAGCAAAGGTCAAAAGATAGTGGGGGGCAGCTATTTATAAGAGAGGGTGATTGGAGAAACTCTGGGGTAATATTTCAGTAGAGTCTGAATGCAGTCAGGGTGTAAGCCACACAAATAGCTGAGGGAAGAACTTTCCAGACAGAGAGAACAGTGTGTACAAAGTCCAGAAAGCTGGAATGAGCTTAGTGTGCTTGGGGGGTTGGGTGGGGAAGGGGTGCGTGCCTGGACTAAATGAAAGGGAATAGTGGGGGTGAGGTCAGAGAGGCCACTAGGAGGCTTTCAGCAGGGAAGCAACTTGATCTCAGATTTTTAACAGGTTATTCTGGTTCTTAGATGAACAGACTAAAGAGATGGGAGAGAGAAAGAGACCAGGGAGCCCAATAAGGAGGAACTTCCTGAAGACAGAATTTAAGTTCCTTGAGATCAGGCACTTCTGTGTAGCTTGTTCATTGCTCCAAAATCAGCACCAAGAATAGTGCCTGGCACACTGTTAAGATCATTGAGGTGTTAACTAACTGAATGACTGCCTAAGAAGTGAGACAGAGAGGAAAATTGACAGTGGCTTGTATTAGGATGCCAGTAATAGAGACAGTGAGAAATGGGTAGATTTGGGTGATGTTTTGAAAACAGAAGTAATATGGAGTGCCTGAGTGGCTCAGTTGGTTGAGCATCTGATGCTTGATTTTGGCTGAGGTCATGATCCCAGGGAGCCCATGTATCAGAGTGGATCCCACTTAAGACTCTCACTCTCTCTCTCTCTCTCTCTCTCTCTCTCTCTTCCTCTCTCTCTTTCCCTCTCTCTTCCTCTCTCTCTTTTTCACTCTCTCTCTCTGTCTCCCTCTGCCACTCCCCCTCCCCAAACAATAACAAGAAAAAGAAGAAAGAAAATAGAAGTAACAAAAAGTTTCAAGGTTGGATATGTATACTTAGTAAGAAAGAAATAAAAAATTGCTCCTGGTCTTTAGCTTAAATACTCCAGGTAAATAGTGGTGAATTCTCAGAGAGAAACAGATTCAGTGGGGGAGAATTCTGTCTTGATGATGTTACATATGAGCTGTTTATTAGCCTTTCACATGGAAATACTATATTAGGTAAGCAGTTGAATAGAAATGTCTGGAGCTCAGGGAAAATATTAAGGTGGAGATATAAGGGATACTATTTAAAATCACTGAACACTACAGTGTTACCCTTATTATTATAAATATTGATGGGAAACTCATGGGGTCCAAGGAGCCCTGGGATACTCCAGTGTTCCCAGGTGGGTAATGGAAGAAGAATCAGCAAAGGACTTTGGCCTAAGATGAAGCAGTACAGGCAAAAAAGCCTGACAAAAGGAAAACCAGAAATTGAGGTATCCTAGAAGCCAAGCAAAGAAAGTGCGTTTCAAAAGGAAGGAGTGATAAACTGTTTCAGTTGTCTCTGAAAGATCAACTGAGGCCTGATAATTAATCATGGGATTTGGTCACACAGGTCACTGGTGACACTAATAAGTGTAGTTTCAGTGGAATAATAGAGACAAAACCCTCATTGGAATAAGTTCAAGAGAAAAGGAGAAAAAAGAACAGGGAGGGTCCAAGAATAGATCATCTTTCTGGGTAATTTGCTCTAAAGGGTGTAAAGACATGGGGAATGACTTGGAGAGGAGAAGGGAATCAAGGAAGGGTTTGGGTTTAGTTTTTAGGTGAGGTTCATTAAAACAAGCATACTTGTATGGGGGCATCTGGGTGGCTTAGTCAGTTAAGCTTCCAGCTTCACTCAGGTCATGATCTCACGGTTTGTGGGTTCGAGCCCCGCGTTGGGCTCTGTGCTGACAGCTAGCTCAGAGCCTGGAGGCTACCTCAGATTCTGTGTCTCCCTCTCTCTTTGACCCTCCCCTCCTCATGCTGTCTCTCTCTGTCTCTCAAAAATAAATTTAAAAAAAAAACATTAAAAAAATTTTAAAAAACCAAGCTTGTATGCTGATAGGCAGATCCATTAGAAATGGAAGGATTCATGGACAGAAACAAGACACCTACAAGAGAACAGTCTGAGTTAGACTAAAGCAAATAGAATCCACTGCATAACTGGAGACCTTAGCTTCAGAACAAAGCAGGTGTAGTTCATCTGGAAGGGAGAAAAGGCAGAATACTAGTGAAGATATAATTTAGTGGCACAAAGGCAGCAATTCCTGCTGCCTGATTGCTTTTTTCCAGTAAAATAACAAGGTCAACCACTGAGAACATGGGGAAGGAAAGGGTGTCTGAAATCTAAAAAAAGAGGGTGGGATGAAGTTCTAGCTGTGGAAGACTGATTCCCAGAAAGATACTCTGTGAAGTACCAGAATAGAATGGAATAGCACTAGATAATACGAACAATCATCCAGTTGGGAAAAAAAGGGTTAACACTGGTGGACCAGGTGTGGGCAGTTAGGGGGAAGGAGAGGCTCCAAGAAACAAAGATGCGCAGAAAGAGGCAGCAGGTGTTTTAAACATGTTATAGCAGCCCTATAAATTTCAAAGAGAACATCAAGATGAAATCGATGAATGTTGCCCTTTATGGAGATGCAAATATTTAAAAGCAATAAATTATTTTTTTCTTAATGTAGGAGGAAAACACTTGTTACACAAAAGCATCAGTTCTTTCATTTATTAGCTTATAATGAAGTAATACAGAGCCACACTTTGAACCAGCAGTCATGAACACATATTAGGACATTTAATTATACAGTAATACATCCTGTACAGAAGATTAATAACTTAAGTTGAAGCAATTATCTAACAATAATAATAGCAACAATGACAGAATTATATGTTCCTTCAGAGTGCTTTAGAGTGTAGGAACTGGAAACACTCATTTAATCTGAAGAGTTTTATTGTTTATTCTCTATGGTAGTTTTTATTTTTAGTTGCCTGATTTTTCATGGAAGGCTTTAATTAATTCCTTTTACAGATTTATAAATCTTTCTCTTAAGTACAGTTTTAGATAACACTGCAATTCAAATCTTTGAGTAGTTTGAAGGTTTCCTTTTTCCTTCAACACTTTTCAAACACATAAGTTCCACTGTGAGAGATCCAAAACAAGCAATATAAATAGCTTAGCAATTTTGGACCTTCTTTGGGTTAAAGGAACCATAATGTTGCCAGTTTCAAACTGGCTTCTCACCCCACTTTGTGAGGTAGGGAATTAACAAAAAAAAAAACACATTACATACACCTAGTATCTTAGTTCATTCAGGCTGCTATAACAAAAATACCATAAACTTGGTGGCTTAAACAACAGACTTTGATTTCTCACAGTTCTGGAGGCTGAGAAGTGTCAGGGCAGGGTGCCAGCATGGCTGGACGTCTGGTTCAGTTGCTGATTTCTTGCTGCCTCCTCACATGGTCTTCCCACATAGTAGAAGGGGTGAGGGGGCTCTGGGCATCTCTTTTATAAAGTTACTAATCATGAAGGCTCCACCTTCCAGACATAATTACTAATCCTAATTACCTGCCAAAGGTCACATCTGCTAATATCACTTTGGAGGGTAGGACTTGAATATATCAATTTGGGGAGACACAAACATTCAGTCCATAACACACACACACATACACACACATGTATACACACACATGCACACACCTTGTAGATTTTTTCAAACTCAATGGGATTTAGAGCAATTCACTGCCTGTTCTTTAGATTTCATTGCAAGGAAATGCCCTCATAATTTACTTTTGTTTCCATTGTGAATTAAAAATAAGCTTTCTATTTGAAACATCTTGCATTGTGCTAACTCAGATCTTGTTAGAATATTTTCAAAGTGGTTCAATATATTCTACTAAGTTTAAATTCTTTTCTTTCAAAAGAAAATATTTTCTTCATTTCCACTATTAAATTTCTCCTACATTTGCTGATCCACACTCACATTGGGTTTCCAGAAGAACATCACCTTCTTATATCTGGATTTCCTTGGGTGAAGTAGAAGCCCTCTGGTCTCATGAAATCAAGACCGCAGCTAGGTGAACCAAGCTTTGAATGAGCTGAACTCAACAGTACAAAAAAGACAAAAGGATTATTGTTCCACAGTGTTCACCATGACAGATGCCCTCTCTCTGTACTGGTATTATCAATTTCAGGGCTGACTAGGAATCTGAGAGGATGAGGCTAAGTCAGATAAAGGCTTAGAACTCCAACTGAGTTGCAAAGATAGGTCTGGATTGGGATACTTAGCTTAACTATTCAAGGTCATATAATGTTAAAAGTTTAGTCTTTGGCGTCAGGCCTATATTCAAGTCCCAGCCATACATTTTGGTGGGTGTTTCATATTTAAAATGTTACTAATTTTTCTGACATTGTCAAGTGAGGATAAGGGCCTTACCTGAGAGAATTGTAAGGATTAAAAAAACTATTTTCATGTATGGTATTTAGCATAAGGGGCATGGGTTACGCTTTTGTTGGCCCACATTGTAGAGAATGGATCTCAGTTAATACTTAAAACAGTCCTATGAGGTAGGTTTTATTATTACCACCTCTGTTTTATAAACAGATAAATGGAAGCATAGAGAGCAAATTGCTCAAGGACACAGAGCTAGTCAGAGTCAGAGACAAAATCTAAACCCAAACATAATGTGGCTCTGGATTCCATCCTAACCACTATATTAAACTGTTGCTCATAGTTCTTTGTTCCGAAAGGTCTGTTGAAGTAGGAGTTAAAGCTGTGATTAGAATCAGTCTGTAGGTAGAAAAGATGAGGACATAGCAATAAGGATACCAGGCAGAAGTCAACTTTAGCACCCAAATAGGCAGTATGTGCTGTTATGGATTACGTGTCCACATAAGAATGGACATCAGAGAATGGCCAAGAGCCAGGAAAGACCATAAGAATCTTTGAGTCAACCAACTTCTATCCAGTGTCCAAATATCATAGAATAAGACTTCAAATGCATGTACAGACATGAAGACAATGCTTCAGTTATAGGATATGAGGGAAGAATCTTCCCTTCATTGCCCTAAATTCTGAGTCTGATTGGTGGGGGAAATGATATGGTGTACGTAAGACACCTATAGACTTCAAAGAAAGAGAATCAAAGCAAAGACTGTCACTATGAATTCCAGGGCACCATCCTGAATATGGCAAGATTTATTAAAACCTTTCGCATCAGCAGCAAGAGATTTTATACTTTCCACTGATTAGCACTTGATAGTTACAGATATAGGATATTAGTCTGATATACTTGGCTGAATTTGCTTAATAGTAACATGACCAATGGCTCCAAATAAGACACAAAAGATTATATTGGCTTGGTCTTCTTTTTTCTAAACCTCTGAGTGCCTATACCCTTGTATACAACCTCTACCTTTGCTTCTTAAATTGTACAATAGCTTGGAACTGTAAAGTTATAACTAAACTTCCCTTTACTACAGTTATGACCTCTCCAAAGGTTGTTTCCTTCAATGTTCCTAGCAAAACAATTTCAGGAGCAGGTTGTATCTATTTCCCTCATATAGTCAAACTGATATTGATATTCTCCCTTGATTACCTGGAAAGGGGCTAGAAAAACAGCTGCCAAACTGGCTGTCTTTACCCAGTTTAGATTTAGAGATACGCTATTCATCTCCATTCCTTTCCTTTCCCTTCCTCTCATATTCTCTTCTCTCCCCAGATGTCTCTAGATAGGACTCACCAAGACTACCAGCTGATTAACATACACTTTTTCCTGTTCCCTGTAGGGCAAACAAGCTGTGGGCAGTCAGCACCAAAACTAAGGACAGCTCCTTTCCCTGGGGCTTCTTAGTGCGGTTCCCAGTAGTGGTTTTACTGCAAGACTTTAGTTGGTAGCTAGGAGGTTCTCCAAATCTCCCACCCTCACCGTGGCTTCTAATACCAGAGTGTGGCTGAACTATTAAGTTTATCTGCTATATTTTCAGAGCTCTCAAGGTCTAGTGGGAGATAAATAGAGTCAGTAGACATTCACAATAAATGTTTCAGCCAGTCTTAAGTGCATTTACAAATCAAAGATTCTCCCCTGATGTTTGTTAATCTAATAAATCTCAGATGGTTGCTTAGGTACACTTAAAATAATTGAAGAAGTGGGAAAAGAATAATAACCTCTGCATCAGTATTTCAGAGTCCATCCTGGTCTAAGTTTAATTTGCTAGGTTGAGCTCCGGGAATACCTACCTCACTGCCTCTAGGGCCCCAATAGGTTTTGTTGATACTTCCATAAATTTCCAAAAGGTCAGGACATATAGTTCCAGTACTGTTTGTACACACCTTAGAAGCTTAAACTAGCAATTCTAGGGTTATTTGAGCATCTATCAGGACATACCCCATGGGGGTTTTTTTGTATATTTTAGATAGTCTCTGGCATTCTCATCTCAGGCTTATATGTCCTCTGTGGGCAACCACAAGTGACTGAGCTGGAATGTGGTTCAGAAGAAGGGATGCTACATTTGGGGGATTCAGTATTCCCTGAGGAAGTTTAAGGAGCCAGTTAAGACTCTTCAGGTAGAAGATAGATACTAGAAGATACTATGGTTTGGGAACACTAGCTATAACACAGAGTACTGAGTTGATGCTGAGTCATCACTAGATTCTCCAACCTACCTGCCCTAGCTCATGGAAAACTTTGTGACCTGTCTTAATGGAATTTCAAGTATATATTTCTCCTTTTCTACCAGAATAATAAAGCATTGAAGATTCTTTTCAGGATCTCATGTTTGGGTCTGTATCTTTTTGTGTATATTCTGAAGGGAAAGTAAGCAAGAACAGAGCTAGTATGGACTACATAGGCTAAAAATACTTTCTACAACAAATAGCTTTCTCAGATTCAATGTGTTCACCTGAGACTATGCCAGACAATGCCAAGTGGGCAGACTGACATTTGCCCTCAAATAACGGAGGATTCAGTTATGTTAACATGTTTGGAGGAATTTAGAAAATGAGAAGAAGCTAGATCCGTCAGCTAAAGAGCATCAAGCTTATAGTTAGAGGTTCAAGTAGTATGAGCCCAGCTATAAGAATGGGCCTTGTGTGGCCATATCCAGGTTGAGAGACAAGACTCATTTTATGAATCCCAGGAACTCTGGATTTAGATTCTCTTGGCCAAGGGAAGTCTGGATTTGAAAAATATTTACTGCTGCCGGTGAATTAAGGCATTGTGCAGGGATAGTATGTGTTCAACTACAACTTACTGAGGAGAGGGAGAGGGCCATTTGCTATTAAGTCAATGATCCTAGAATATGCCTGGAACATAGCAAATGCTGAGAAACACTTATTGGCTGATTCGTAGGGCAATCCATAGCACAATTCAAGGGCCCTATAAGCTTGACAGATACGGTCAAAGGAGGCCTATGTCTTCAGGAGAGCAAGACAAATATGGCCAATTTCTCAGGGTATTTTTTGTATATCAAGATCACTCTTGGACCTTATTAAAATACATATCCTTAAAACTCTATCCAAAGATTCTGATTCAATACACCTCCTGGAGTGGGGCACTAGAACTACTTTTTATCAAATACTCTGTGAGGTGAAGCTGAAGAAGTCTGTAATTTGAAAAGTACTGGATGTTTACATCCAGAAATGTACCTGAGCTGATCTCTAGTCCTAGAACTAGCAGTCTGATAGAATTAATCTGTATGAGGAAAAAAGGCACAGGGCACTGGCTTATCTGTCTTTGGGCTATCACTTGAAAAATCTCTTTGCCTGAGAACATGCAGTATCCTGTCTGAACTTAGTTGAAGACCTTAAAGAACCTGTATTTAGAGTAAAGGTAGGGAATATGAATTTTTATGAGCATGTAAGTCTCAAGGTAGTCATCTGGATGGTGAATATGATAGTGCTTTTTCTAATAAGTTTTAGGGACAGATTTTTTAGAATTTCCAGAGATCTGTAACAATGAAGTTATTCTAGTTTCAAATCTATACATTTTTGTGATGATGAGAGCTTGATCTAAGCTCCAATAGATCAAATGAATTGAGATGTAAATGTTCCACAAATATTCAACAAGTACCATTGTGACTTCAGGATATATTCAATCCCACCACTAAACACGCTCATTTTTGCTTAGTGAGAGAGCAGAGGTAAGAAGTATTGTACCAAATGTCAGCAGGCTGTCAGCTACAGAGATCCCATTAGATGGAGAATGGCCTCCTTTTCCATGGACTTTTATTGAAGCAGCATATTTGTGTCTGGACAAGATACAGAACATTCACATGTGACTTCCTTCTATGAGATATGGATTTATCATAAAGTAGAGGCCACAGAATAGTGATTGTGATCCTATATTTTTAGGATCTACTACTAGACAATCCCAGAAATACCACATACATTAAAAAAGTTTTTCCTATGCAAATTGTACTAATCATGTCAATATTCTCTATACATGCAATGATAACTCCTATATATGTCAAAATTACTTGAAGTAATGATGTCTTGAATGTTCTACCAACTCAGCTGGGCTCCAACATAAAACCTTCTATAATCTCAGGCATTGGGAGGGAGGGCAGGAACTACTAAAGGTATATTCATGGGAACTGACTGACTACAGACAAAGTCTTGGCCAGAGTAGCTGAACACATGTATTTTGAAATTATAAGTGTATAGATGTCAAGTGATACTCTGCCAGACTTGATCTCCATTTGAAGTCCCTACGAACCTCAGAAAGAGTAGACACATGGATTTAGAGCTCAAGCCCAAAACCAGAGCTCCAATTCAATCCCTCATATCATCCACAAAACAAAGATAAGTTTCCAAAATCTGAGAGGGCCAAGAAAGTTCTTGAAAATAGTAAATGGATTTGGAGGACCTGTCAGTCAACTAATACTACAATAATACTACATAACAAATATCCACAGAACATCAGTGACATACAACAATAAGCACTTATTTAGCTCATGCAATGCAAATCGACTGGAGATTAGCTAATTCAGATTGGACTTGGCTGGACAATTCTGTTCCACACATCTCTCAACATTCTCCAGAGACTAGCAATAGTCTGGGAATGTTCTCATAAATATAGCAGAAGCACAAAAAAGCAAGTGGATACATACAAATCCTCTTAAGACCTAAGCCTGCAACTGGCACACAGCACTTACACCTGATGCTATTGGTAAAAACAAGCCTCATAACCAATCTCAGAGTCAAGTCATGGGGAGATAAACTGTAAACCTTTAAGAGGAGAAACTGAATAGTTATATGGCAAAGAAGAGAAGTACCAACTGCCACAAAGGTGATCAACAACATACCAAATAAGAAGCTGACCATAATGAGGCTTCTGCATAGATGTGACTATTACTAGCAGACCTGTTGTCTGCAAAATGCATTCCTTTCATATGACACCAGGACTTTGTTACTATTGACTCCAGAGCAAGAAGAATGAATATTGAATCAAATATCCTCTGGTCAAGGCATATCTTCCAAAAGAGCTAAGAATGAAATGGTGTTCATCCTTCCCTTAAAAATTAGTCTTTAGATTCACTTAGCATACCACTAATATATGTGAATGAGTAAAAATATCCAAATGCTTTATAAATCCTTTATTACCTGGACAGAGAGTATACTCACTAGTTATTATACAATAATTACATGGACGATAAACAACCTGTCTTTGCCAGGCTTTGACAATCTGACCATCTGGGTGTGGATAGAATGAACTTTGAAATTTCTCTTCAGGGATTTTCAAATGCATTAAATTCTCAGTAGGCTTGGCAGTAATTATAGAAATAATTGTGATATGACTACCAACTGAAAAATCTAGGTCTATCATTTAGCTACATAGAAATTATTATAAAATTAAAAGCAATTCAATAGTGTCTTGGCAACTTAATATCATACCTTTGAATTTTGAACAATGTGTGAATCCATTTAAATTGGCTTTCTCGAGTATGATCTTCTAGAATCATAGAGTAATTAAGACAACCCTTGACATTTTTTTGATTTTTGGATCATACCTTAAAGATTCTGGGTCTTCACAAGCTTTCTTACTTGTTTTTCTCTTTTATATGTCTTGCCAGAATATTTTATCTCAGAATATTAAACCAAGTGCAACTCAGCAGCTGTTCTCAGTTAATATCTTCAGGTTAAGTCAGTACACACACTGCAAACTAAAACCTGCCTGCGGTGTTTGTTTTTAAAGTCAGCAAGTGCAAGCAAAGCTTTGAGACTTATATTTCCCCCCAGCATTCTCCAAATAATCAGGATGTTCCAGGGGGATCAGGTAGATCATTGCACTTGGAAGAGAGGGCATATATTTCAAAGACATAATCATCATTAAAGATAATTATTCTGTATATTGTGTTTATTGCCTGGATTATTAATGATTGTTACTAGAAAATGGATCTGCCTGTGTACTGTAAACATATCTACACATCACTGAATTTTATTCACCAGATAATCTCCCTTATTTTTCTAAACAAGTCATGCCACTTAAAGGACATATTTCAAAATATTTTCTCTAACATGGCAGCTAACAAATATAATCTGACCCTATATAGCTAAATTAGATGAAGGGTATTGTGACATTTTAATATTTGCTAAAGGAGCTAGGTCATCAAAAACTTCCACAGGACATTTGTGACAGTTTAACCAGAAGTCAGAATCATAACATGAATTCATGACTCTATGTTCTCATTGGCCTAGAACAGTGGCCTTCATACTTTTTTGACCTTGACATACTGTAAAACACATTTAACATCACAACTCCATATACTTACTTCCATCCTGAAATACACACACGTAACTGAAATAACAGTTTCAGGAAATGGCATTTGACCTCACTACATATGATACATTCTGATATTTTGCTTCTCTTCTATTTAATTATGTTTTCAAATGCTGATGGTAATGTACTGAAAATGACTTCATAGTCCACTGATAGATTGTGACACCTGTTAGAATTTTGGAGAAATTGAGCCTTTGTGATTGTCAAAGTCCAGGTTCCCTGGAAATCAGAACCCAAGGCAAAGCTTTAGGGCTTTGAAAGTTATCTCAGGAAAGCAAGAGTGAGAGGAAAAGGAAGTGAGTCAGGGAAAAAGGAAGAACACATACAAAATGGTGCATTACCAAGCTGGCCACAACTTTATAGAAAAGCACAGCTGGTTACCCAGACACAAAGGATGGACCTCTCCAGCATGTCTGCATGGAGCCCTTTGTGGAGGGAGGAGGAGGAAGACATGCTCCTTCCCATGGGTATTCTTCTGATGGTCAAAATTTGCCCCTTAAACTCCCTCCACCCACATTTCTGGATTGTGTTACCCAGTTCTTCTATGCAGAACCTCTTCTAGTAAGATCTGACCCCATGCTAATGCTCCTGGGGCACCTACTTATGGAAGAGATGCTGACACCAGAAGCCTGAAATAGCCTGAGATGAAGCAATGATTATGGCATCTGGTTTTTAAGACCACGGAAATGACACAAGTTGCCACTGTTCTCTAGCCCGGAAGTGGAACAAGCAGCCAAGGCCCAGGAATTATGTAGAGCTGAGCATATCTGGGAAGCCCCCAAATCAGGGCCACAGTTTTGGGGAAAACACAAATCTTAGAGTTGGAAAGCTAAAGTTCATATCCCTCTACCTCCACTTCCCATGTATGTGGTATCTGTGTAAGCTGCTTTACCTCTGTGATGGATGATCTTAGTAACCTCGCAGAGGGGCTGTAAAAACTAGAGATAATATTATAATTTTTTAACGTAGCTGAATTGGCTTTGCTAACTATTGTATCTATGCTCCAGAATGACATTCACCAGCAATTTTTCTTTCTTCTACTGTCCACATCAGATTTTGGAAGTCAAAGTTACACTGGCACCATAAAATGAGGTGGTGAATGCTTCCTTTTTTACTCTATTTTGAAATAATTCCTGTAAAC
Source organism: Suricata suricatta (assembly GCF_006229205.1). Lineage (NCBI taxonomy): Eukaryota > Metazoa > Chordata > Mammalia > Carnivora > Herpestidae > Suricata > Suricata suricatta. The sequence goes on from NC_043704.1 coordinate 47,328,009, forward strand.
TTGGAAGTATTTGTTCCTTGAATGTTTGGTTAGGCTCCATGATATACCCATCAAAAACCTGGAGTTGTCTCTGGGAAGATCGTCAACTACCTGTCAATTTCCTTGGTGGTCAAATAACTTTCAATGTGTTCCTTTTCTTCTTGACTCTGTTTCATTAAGTTACATTTTCCTAGGAATTTATCCATTTCATATAAATTTTCAAATTAACTGGCATAAAGTTGTTCATACTATCCTTTTATTATCTCCTTAATGCTGACAGAGACGGCCCTCAAAATGTTTAGTTGTAATAGTTCTTTTAGTCTTCATCAATCTTGTCAAAAATTTATCAATTTTATAAGACTTTCCAAACAACTAAGACTTTCTACGTCCTTTTTATTAAATATTTATTTTCCATTACATTAATTTTGGCCCAGGTTGTCATTTCCTTTCTTCCAGATTCTCTGTGTTTATTCTTTGCTCTTCTTTTCTGATCCTCTTAATATATCACTCATTATCTTTCAATCTTTGTTTTTGATTTCATATAATCATTAAAACATAATATATCTTCCTAGTTACTTTTTCTGCATCTCATAAGTTTTGATAGCAGTATTTTCACAATGATTCCATTCTAAATGTTTTCTAATATTATTACAATATTTTCTTTGATTTGGGATTTCTGTAAATGTATTTCTTAATTTCTCAATATATGGGGTTTCATTGGTTATCTTTTGTTTATTGATTTCTAGTTAAACTTCTCTATTTTCAAAGAACAATACAGAACTTTGAAAAATATTGAGATTTAGTATATGGTCAATTTCTGCAAATGTCCTTTATGTTCTTGTACATAATGTATATTATGCATTGCATGGGCATGTTTTTTATACATGCTTATTAGGACATAATTTTTTTTATAGTTTACTGTCAAGTTTGTTTCCATAAAACACTAGCGCTCATCCCCACAATTGCCCTCCTTTATGCACATCACCCCCCTTCCCCGTTCCCCCTCCCCCTTCACTCTCAGTTTGTTTTTAGTATTCAAGAGTCTCTCATGATTTGCCTCCCTCCTCTCCCTACTTCCCCTTTCTCCTCCCCCATGGTCCTCTGTTAAGTTTCTCCTGTTACACTTATGAGTGAAAACATATGGTATCTGTCCTTCTCTGCCTGACTTATTTCACGTAGCATGACACCCTCAAGTTCCATCCACGTTGTCACAAATGGCCATATTTCATTCTTTCTCATTGCCATGTAGTATTTCATTATATATATGAACCACATCTTCTTGATCCATTCATCAGTTGATGCACATTTAGGTTCTTTCCTTGATTTGGCTACTGTTGAAAGTGTTGCTATGAACATTGGGGTACATGTGCCCCTTTGCATCAGCACTTCTGTATCCCTTGGGTAAATCCTAGCAGTGTTATTGCTGGGTCATAAGGGAGTTCTATTGTTAACTTTTTGAGGAACCTCCACACTGTTTTCCAGAGTGGCTGCACCAGTTTACATTCCCACCAACAGTGTAGGAGGGTGCCCATTTCTCCACATCCTCGCTAGCACCTATAGTTTCCTGTTTTGTTCATTTTAGCCACTCTAACAGGTGTGAGATGGTATCTCAGTGTGGTTTTGATTTGTATTTCCCTGCTGAGGATTGATGTTGAGCATCATTTCATGCATCTGTTGGCCATTTGGATGTCCTCTTTGGAGAGGTGTCTATTCACGTCTTCTGCCCATTTCTTCACTGGATTATTTGTTTTTCAGGTGTGGAGTTTGGTGAGTTCCTCTTAGATTCTGGATACTAGCCCTTTATCTGATATGTCATTTGCAACTATCTTTTCCCATTCTGTCAGTTGCCCATTAGTTTTCTTGATTGTTTCCTTTGCAGTGCAGAAGCTTTTTATCTTGAGGAAGTCCCAAGGGTTCAGTTTTGCTTTAATTTCCCTTGCCTTTGAGGATGTGTCAAGTAGGAAATTGCTGTGGTTGAGGTCAAGGAGACTGTTTCCTGCCTTCTCCTCTAGAGTTTTGATGGTTTCCTGTCTCACATTCAGGTTCTTCAGCCATTTTGAGTTTATTTTTGTGTGTGGTGAAAGAAAGTGATCTAGTTTCATTTATTTGCATGGTGGTGTCCAATTCTGCCAGTACCATCTGTTAAAGAGGCTGTCTTTTTTCCATTGGATACTCTTTTCTGCTTTGTCAAGGATTAATGGGCTGTACATTTGTGGGTCCAATTCTGGGTTCTCTATTTTATTCCATTGGTCTATGTGTCTGTTTTTGTGCCAATGACATACTGTCTTGATGATGAGAGCTTTGTAGTAGAGGCTAAAGTCTGAGATTGTGATGCCTCCCATTTTGGTTTTCTTCTTCAATATTACTTTGTCTATTCAAGATCTTTTGTGGTTCTATACAAGTTTTAGAATAGTTTGTTCTAGCTTTGAGAAGAATGCTGGTGCAATTTTGATTGGGATTGCATTGAATGTGTAGATTGCTTTGGGTAATAATGACATTTTAACAACATTTATTCTTCTGATGCCTGAGCATGGAATGTTTTTCCATTTTTTGTGTCTTCTTCAATTTCCTTCATAAGTTTTCTATAGTTTTCATAGTGCAGGTCTTTTATATCTTTGGTTAGGTTTATTCCTAGCTATTTTATGGTTTTTCGTGCAATTGTGAATGGGACCAGTTTCTTGATTTGTCTTTCTGCTGATTCATTATTGGTATATAAAAATGCAACCAATTTCTTTATGTTGATTTTGTACCCTGCCACTTTGCTGAATTCATATATCAGTTCTAGTAGGCTCCTGGTGGAGTCTGTCTGGTTTTCCATGCAGAGTATCATGTCATCTGCAAAAAGTGAAAGTTTGACTTCATCTTTGCCAATTCTGATTGCTGATGTTAGGACTTCCAGCACTATGTTAAACAACAGTGGTGAGAGTGGACATCCCTGTCGTGTTCCTAATCTCAGGGGGAAAGCTCTCAGTTTTCCCCCATTGAAGATGATATTGGCTGTGGGCTTTTCATAAATGGCTTTTATTATGTTTATGTAAGTTCTGCCTATCCAGACTTTCTCGAGGGTTTTTATTTAAAAAGGATGCTGTATTTTGTCAAATGCCTTTTCTGCATCTATTGACAGGATGATACGGTTTTTATCTCTTCTTTTGTTAATGTGATTTAGCACATTGATGGATTTGCGAATATTGAACAAGCCCTATAACCCAAGAATGAATCCCACTTGATTATGGTGCATAATTCTTTTTATATACTGTTGAATTCGATTTGCTACTATCTTGTTGAGTATTTTTGCATCTGTATTCACTGTATTGGCCAGTAGTTTTGTGGGGTAGGGGGGTCTCTGTCTGGTTTGGGTATCAAGGTGATGCTGGCTTCATAAAATAATTCTGGAAGTTTTCCTTCTATTTCCATTTTAATGGAATATCTTGATAAGAATGGGTATTAACTCTGCTTTAATGTCTGGTAGAATTCCCCAGGGAAGCTATCTGGCCTCAGGTTCTTATTTGTTGGGAGTTTTTGACAACTGATTCAATTTCTTCACTGGTTATGGGTCTTTTCAGATTTTCTCTCTCTTCCTGTTTGAATTTTGGTAGTGCGTGTGTGTTTTGGAATTTGTCCATTTCTTCTAGGTTGTCCAGTTTGTTGGCATATAATTTTTCCCTGATGATTGCTTGTATTTCTGAGAGATTGGTTGTAATAGACTTATTTTCATTCATGATTTTTTCTATTTGGTTGCTCTCTCTTTTCTGTTTGAGCAGTCTGGCTAGAGGTTTATCAATTTGTTTATTTAAAAAAAAAACAACTCCTGGTTTCATTGATCTGTTCAAATGGGGTTTTTTTTATTCTATATTTTTTATTTCTGCCCTGATCTTTATTACTTCTATTTTCTTATTGGGCTTGGGGTGCTCTTGCTGCTCCTCTTGTAGTTCCTTTAGGTGCTCTGTTATTTTGAATTTATGCTTTTTCTAGTTTCTTGAAATAGGCCTGGAGTGCAATGTATTTTCCTCTTAGGACTGCCTTTGCCGCATTCCAGAGAGTTTAGATTGTTGTATTTTCATTTGTTTCCATATATTTTTTAATTTATTCTCGAATTGCCTGATTGGCCCAATCGTTCTTTAGTAGGGTGGTCTTTAACCTCCACACCTTTAGGACCTTCTTCTTCTTCTTCTTCTTCAGGAATTTCTACGATACAGATATTGTTCTGTTTGATTGCATCACTCAGTTCTCAAATCCTCCCTTCATGCTCCTGGATCAATTTCTCTTTTTCCCAGATTCCACTTTTTCTATGATTGTGTCTTCTAATTCACCTATTCTCCTGTCTCTTCAATTAGCGCAGTGGCAGCCTCCATTTTATTATGGACCTCATTTATAGCGTTTTTTAACTTGTCACAGCTATTTTGAAAGTCCCTAGTCTTTGTGTCAATAGCTTCTTTGATGTCTTCCATGCTTTTTTCAAGCCCAGTGATTAATTTTATGACAAGTGTTCTAAATTCTTGTCCCATTATGTTGTTTATTTCTGTTTTGAGCAATTCTATAGCTGTGACTTCTTCCTGGAATTTCTTTAGAGGAGAGTTCTTCTGTTTCATCATTTTGGCTAGCTTTCTGTCTCTTGTCAGGAGGCTCATTGACTGTCCAGGGCCTGTCCATTCAATGAGTGTTCTTTTAATGGTATCTCTTGGTTTCTCTTGTTGTGCTTTTGGTTATTTTATTTTCCTACTCAGTGATATTTGGGTCTCTCTACCATGTGTACTTTGGCTTGCTTCTTGAGATAGCTCTATGAGGCTCTCTTCATAATGGACTCTCTTTTTCTCCCAGATTCTTGTGGATCAGAGTATTGTGGCTTCAGTCCTTCTTAGATTGATAGACGTCAGTGGGCAAAATGTATAGAGCTCCCTACTTCTCTGCCATCTTGCCCGACTCCTATCACATGATTTTTAATCTTATTGTTTAAATCTTCATTTTTCCTACTGTATTCCTGTCTGTACCATCACTCAGTTTCTGAAAGGTAAATTAAAATCTTCTATAATTGTGAATTTATTTCTTTAATAGTTCTATCAATTTTTGTGTTATTCATTTTGACATGTCATCAGGTACATACAAATTTTAAATTATTTTATTTTCCTGGTAAATTAAATATTCTATTACTAAGAAGAGATTAATTATGCTTTACACTTTGCAGCACATTTTGTGCAATATATAAATAGCTACAGCATCTTTCTTTTGGCTAGACTTTGCCTGATACATTTTTCCATTTTTCTTTTGTTTTATTGTCCAGTTTAACAATCTTCATATATTAGATAAAGTATTTCCTTAACATGTATATTTTTATAATTGACATTTTTACTTATATCTGCTATCTTAATTGGTGTCTTCTATGTATTCTTATTTTTCCATATTCCTTTTTCTTCTCATTTCTTATCTTTTAAAAATTGATTCTTTTTCTCACTTTTATTTTCTCTTGGGAGTTTAAGTTGTGTTCTGCTTCTACTTCTTTACCAGTCTTCCTAGAAGTTACAGCATATATACCATAAAAATCAATGTCTTTAAATCCTCACACAATTTTAACTTCATTCACTTCCCTTCCAACGTAAGTTTGGTTGTTTTCCAGTATTTTAGCTTTGCTATTTCAGTATTTTAGTTTTAACCTACTTCTCTTCCCCGTCTCTAAGTTTACCATTATCTTTTCCTCACTATTTCTTATGGAATCTCAGATTCTCCATCTAGAATCATTTACATCTTTCCCTAAATATATCCTTTAGAAATTTCCTTAGTGATAATCTTTTGAAAGTAATCTTGATACAGGTTTGCCTGAAAATGTTATTTTGCCTTTGTTTTTATAGGATACTGCTACTGAGTTAAAAGTTTCTAATTGGTGTTACATCCATATAGTGTCATAATACTGAGCAATAAAAAGGAACCAACTATTGATACATGTAAGAACTTGGGTAAATCTGTAGAGAATTATTCTTAGTGAAAAAGCCAACTTTAGAAGGTTAAATATTGCATGATTCCATTTACATAGTAGTCTTAAAATGACAAAAGTATAGAATTGGAAAACATATTAGTGGTTGCTAAGGCTTAAGTAGGAAGTGGAGGGTGGGAGGAAGTGGATGTGACTATAAAAGGGCAATATGAGGTGTCCTTGCAGAGATAGAAATGATCTCTTCCTTGACTTCAATGTCAACATCATGGCTGTTGCTATTGTACATGGTTGTACAGATTTATAATATGTCACCATTGAGATAAACAAAGTAAAATGTACAAGGAATCTCTCTGTAGTATTTCTCACAACTGCATGTGAATCTACAATTATGTCAAAACTAAAGTTTAATTTTAAAATGACTTTAAAATATATTATATATTTATATTATATATTATACATTATATTATATAATTATATATATTATACATTTATATTTCTATAAATGAAAGCATTATGTATACTTTCATTTATAGAAAGTTAAATATGACTGCATATTAAATTAAATTCCTCATTGGCAATTATTTTCACTGGCTTCTGGCTTCCATTATTGCTGTAAGAAATCAGCTATCAACCATCAACTATCTCTTATTAGTGATACATTTGCTCCTTCTGACTACCTTGCAGATATTTTCTTTGTCTATTGTATTCTCTGGTTTCGAGCTGACATGTTTCAGTGAACATTTCTTTCTTTTTTATTAATAGTTTATTGTCAAATTCGTTTCCACATAACACCCAATGCTCTTCCCCACAAGTGCCCTCTTCCATTACCACTACCTCCTTTCTCCCTCCCCTTCCCATTCCCCGCCTCCTCCCCCTCCCCCTTCAACCCTCTGTTAGTTTTCAGTATTCAATAGTCTCTCAGGTTTTGCGTCCCTCTCTCTCCCCAACTCTCTTTCCCTCTTCCCCTCCCCATGGTCCTCCATTAGGTTTCTCCTTTTCTCCTGTTAGACCTATGAGTGCAAACATATGGTATCTGACCTTCTCCACCTGACTTATTTCACTTAGCATGACACCCTCAAGGTCCATCCACTTTGCTACAAATGGCCAGATTTCATTTTTCCTCATTGCCACATAGTACTCCATTGTATATATATACCACATCATGGAAAGAGCCCATATGTCCATCACCTGATGAATGGATCAAGAAGATATGAACATTTCTTTTTTAATATCTGCTTTGGATTCACTGGCTTTACATATCTGAGCAATTATGTATTTAAACAATTCTGGAAAAATTTCCCATTCTATGTATTACCTTTTTGTAAAATTCCAATTAATCGTGTGGTAGATGCCTCTCTCTCCTTTGTGTCTCTTACGCTTTTCCATATGTCCCATATATTTGTCTCTAAGTGGGGGAAGCAGCATTTTCCAATTCACCTTTACACTGAGGGCAAAGTGCTCTTGTCCCAGCTCTCTAACAGAGGCTCCCTTATTAGACTTCACACCTGAGTTTTGTTTCCAGTCTATAACTGTGAGAAAGCTGAAGCTAAGGTTATAGGGTCAGTAAATATCCTCCAGACAAAATTAAAAATCTAGAGGTAGCTTGGCTCTCTGGATTTTTATCTTAACCTGTCTTGATTTTAGCCTGATAATTCCTTACCTTATCACCTGCTCATTGATGCTCGTATGCACTATTATATAGCATTCTTAGTAGTTTTCAGCGGGGGGATTTGCCTGCATACCTGGCCCACCATATTATAAGAAATAAAAGGTAAAATTATTTATGTAAATTTTATGTACATATAAGACATTTGATGAAGAATACCTATTACTATTGTTCAACATCAGTCTCCTAGCCTAACTAGCATGTCTGTTACTTTCTTTTCCTCATAGAATCATCATGAATTTTAAAAGATGTTTTTAAATCAGTAAGGAACTAATTTTTCATTGGTTTTTCTATTAATAGAATGTCAGGGCTAAGTTCTGAATTCTAGTACTTTGAATCAGGAAAGTAAAAAGCCATAGTCATACATGTGTTCCAAGGCTCTCCAATAGGACAGAAAAGGAGAACCAGCTCCCTTGACTTTAGATTTGAAAACAATACCCTTGATTATGCAAAACTCCGTGAAGAGTTGAAAAAACAAAAACAAAATAAAAAAATAAACACAGATCAAATTATGCAGCAAACTTCTTCAGAAAAAGAAAATAAAAGACCTATTTTCCAAGTCAAAAATTTTAATTGATTTAAATTTTGATTAATATAAAAGAAAATGTCTTATGGTCGTGTAGCTGCATCTGATCAAAACTGCAGTGCTTGGTGCACGTTGCCGTCTCTCTCTGGAGGAATGCAAAAGAGGTTTGATGCTGTAATTTCAGAACTTCTAAACCAGACAGGGTCACTGTAAGGATACATGAAAGTCATCATAATCCTAAATCACAAAAGTAAATATGAACATGCCTAAATGCCAATATCTTCTTTCTATTATCTCTTGCCAAGTTTCTACTGACAAAACTAATTAAAGGAAGAGTGACATTTTTCCACATTTACCTCATGGTAAAATATCAACCATATGACTTGCTTTTGAACTGTCAAGATAATGGCAACATTTAACATATCTCAAGGGAATATGTCAAAGAAAGACCCAAACTGTCACCTAATACTATTGTCCCTTTTCAGATGTGAAGCTATGATTCCAAGGACAGCAATACTTCAAGAATGGTGCATCTATAAAAACAGAATCAATCATGATAGAATAGTTCTTTTATTTATTCATTTGGTTTTGATCAGATACATTATATGGATGAAAGTTATTGAAACCCTAAACTCTTATAGTTCTGAATTGTGAAACAGTCATTAACCATCCTCTGGAAAGACATAAAAATTTATGAGCACTTGGATATTTTCTTACAAGGACAAGAATCATAAGGAAAGAGAAGCTTGGGGTCATATAAGGTGCATCCCAATCCTCAACTGAAAGACAGGTGGTAAAAGGAGGGGAAGTGAGCCAGTCAGGAGACAGTGTGGAGTTAGTGCAAAGTATACAGGACCAGTTGTTTGCAAGTTCCCAAAACCAGCCCCAGGAGAGGAACTGATAACTGAACTAGTGGAGATCAAAAGAGTGAGGAGGCAGGCTTCAGACACCTGCCTGGCATATGTGTGAACTTTATTCTAGAGTATCAAAATGCAAAGGCAGGACCAGAACACCCTGTGCATTCTGGAATAGTTACAGGGGGATAAATACTGGTAACTAGATTGGACACTAATATGAGTCACACTAAGGGAAAAGCACTATACTAAATTATTGTATTATATTTATATTAAATTATAATTATATTAAAAATTTCAGAAGCAGATATAATTGCTGTGTTTGCCTTCTACCTGAATCATATGCTGATGTTTGGGGAATTTGAATCATGAGCCATAAAGACTCATAGTTAATCTTAGTTCCGGAATCAAAGTAGAAATTCTGTATTTTAAGAGGCAGAAAAAACCCTATGCATTTAAAAAGATTTTTCCCATCTTTGCCTATTGTATAAAGTGAAAGCCAAACCAGGAACCAGAAAGGGTTCTCTAAAGCATGATTTTCAATATACAATAAAGTCATTCGCTTTTACTCCCTAGCACTGTGTACTGTTGAGCCAACAGTATTATAAAACCATTCAGTCTAATAGAAGGAATAGGAGCTGATCTATTGTCTGCCAGGTTTTCACCAAACAGACAAATAAAACATGGAACTTAGTATTGGAGCAAACATTCTTTATCAAGAGGCCATAAAGTCTCCAAGAGGAGCCTTGCTTTCTTTTCTTACTTTTAGTGTCTAGTGTTTGTGTCCATGTGACTCTAGACATTTAGACACCAGAGAGGGGCTCCATAGGTGTTACTGAATGAAAAAGTACCACTTATTTGTCCCATATATTAGTTTTCTATCGCTGCTGTAACAAATAAACACAAATTCAGGGGCTTAAAATGATACTATCTTGAAATTCTGTGGGTCAGAAGTGCAGGCATAATATGTCTCAAAATATCTCTACTCAGAGATCACAAAGCAGACATCAAGGTGTCAGCTGGCATGGGATTTTACCTAGAAGTTCTGAGGAAGGTTCTACTTTGAGGTAGAACTCATTTCCTTGTTAATGTAGGACTAATATTCCCATTTCCTTGACATGTGGCCCTTTCATCTTCAACCCAACAATAGCACCTCAAAACTCCGACTTACTCTTCTGCTACCAGGCAGAAAGATCTCTGCATTTTTAGGGTTTGTGTAATTAGATTAGGCCAGCCCCAGACAATTTAGTATACTCTCCCTATTTTAAGGGTAGCTGATTAGTAACTTTGATTACATTTGTAAAGTCCCTTTTCCTATGTAACATAACATTCACATGAATAGCGTCAGAGGGCCAAAGTGTTCTGTCTACTGCAAATCATTTGATTCTAAGTGACATAAATAGTAGTTTAAACCAAAAAGGACTTATCAGACAACTGGGAAGTTAAGGAATAATGCTGTCTTCATCATGGATGAAACCATGCCTGAAGATTTAGATCTCAGACTCTATCTTTAAGCTTTGTCTCCTTCTAGGTATGGGGAGAATGGCCTCATTTTCTCTTACTACAGACTGATTTATTTCAATTCCTATTTTGTGTGCTCCCAGACTAGTGATCCACAGAAAAGGGGAACTTCTTTTTTCTAATGTCCAATCAGAGCTTCACGTTTTGGACTTTGAAATTAAGCAGATGAATGGATAAAGAAGATGTGGTGTATATATATATATATACAATGAAGTATTACTCAGCAAGCAAAAAGAATCAAATCTTGCCATTTGCAACTATATGGATGGAACTAGAGGGTATTACCCTATGCGAAACTAGCCAGAGAAAGACAAATATCATATGACTTCACTTATGTGAAGAATTTAACATACAATACAGATGAATATAAGGTAAGGGAAGAAAAATAATATAAAAACAAGAAGGGGACAAAACATAAGAAACTTTTTTATAATGTTTTTGTTTATTTTTGATACAGAGAGAGACAGAGTATGAGAGGGGGAGGGGCAGAGAGAGAAGGAGACACAGAACCAGAAGCAGGCTCCAGGCTCTAAGCTGTCAGCACAGAGCCTGACGCAGGGCTTGAACCCATGAAAGTGAGATCTGACCTGAGCCGAAGTCGAAGGCTTAACCGACTGAGCCACCCAGGCGCCCCAAGAAACTCTTAAATAGAGAGAACTAAATGAGGATTGCTGGAGGGGTTGTGGATTGGGATATGGGCTAAATGGGTAAGGAGTATTAGGGAAGACACTTGTGGGAATGAGCACTGGGTATTACACATATGGGATGAATCAGTGGGATCTACTCCTGAAATCATTATAGCACTATATGCTAACTAAATTGGACATACATACATACATACAATGAGAGATTTCAATCCACAAAAGATATACTCTAATATTTGGTGATGTTGAAACCCAGTGGTGAGAACTACATCTGTATCCAATGTATTATCAGAGTCAATATTTAAAAATGATGGCATGGTAATACAGCTTGAAGTCTAAGATTATGATGCCTCCAGCTTTAATTTTCTTTTTCAAGATCGCTTTGGCTCTTCAGGGTCTTTTTTTCCATTTTCTTGTCCCTTCTTCAATTTCTTTCATAAGCTTTCTATAATTTTCAGTGTATAGATTTTTCACCTCTTTGGTTAGATTTATTCCTAGGTATTTTATGGGTTTAGGTGCAACTGTAAACGGGACTGATTCCTTGGTTTCTCTTTCTGTTGCTTCATTATTGGTATATAAGAATGCAACTGATTTCTGTGCATTAATTTTATATCCTTCAACTTTGCTGAATTCATGGATCAGCTCTAGCAGTTTTTTGATGGAATCTTTTGGGTTTTCCATATAGAGTATCATGCTGTATTACAAAGCTGTAATCTATGGTACAAAGCAGTACCATACTGTCTTGACACTCAGATCAATGGAACAGAATAGAGAACCCAGAAATGGACCCACAAACATATGTCCAACTCATCTTTGACAAAGCAGGAGAGAATATCCAATGGAATAAAGACAGTCTCTTGAGCAAAGGGTGCTAGGACAACTGGACAGCGACATGCAGAAAAATGAACCTGGACCACTTTCTTACACTGTACACAAAAATAAACTCAAAATGGATAAGAGACCTAGTAAGGTCCTCTTGGACCACTCTTGGCTTCCATAAAAATCAGAGCTAATGAGTTGTGAGTTGGTTATGAGACTCTCTTCTCAGGCCATGATGAAAGGTGAGAGAAGTTCGGGGCTTCTGGAGGTATGGTTTCCTCAGCTGTATGTCCTCAGGGGAGTCAATGATCTTTACAAAGACTCATGCTAGCAGGCTGCTGGTTCTCTCCCAGCTGTGAGAAGGGGTAGGACTGCTGACTGACACTGTGTCAGGGAGAAGCCTGCCTCATGGGCCAACCCAGAGGCAGCCTGTGAAGAAAGGTATTTTCTCTTTAACAAAAAAGAAATGGGCATGCATGCTGATGAGCTATGCAACACCCTCATTTATTCCTCACAAGGCATTGTGATTTCATTTTATAGTCAAGGGAACTGATAATTAGTGAGGCTAAGTAACACCTAGTAAGTGGGAGAGTTAGGATTTGAACCCAAGCCTTCCTGCACACCACTCTTTGAAGTCTCCTCCTTAACTGCCTATTAAGAAATAATGAGTGGGGTGCCTGGGTGACTCAGTCAGTTGAGCATCCCACTCTTGATTTCAGCTCAAGTCATGATTCCAGGGTCATGGGATTGAGCCCTGCATCAGGCTCCACACTGAGCATGGATCCTGCTTAAGATTTCCTTCTCTCCTCTACCACCCCCACCTTTGCTCATGCATATTCCCTCTCTCTTTCAAAAAAAGAAAAAAGAAATAATGACCATCATTTCCCTGCCCATTACTGTGTGTCCATTTCTTGTGTTAAGATTATGGATATCTTGCTTTTTTTCTGATATAGTTATCCTTCTCAGGGTATTGCCAGTGACATAGAGAGGGAGGTCTACTCTGAAGGATAAAATTTCTGATGCCACAGGAGGAAGTCACACTTTCACTCTTCACAGATGACATGATTCTCTATATGGAAAACTCAAAAGAGTCCACCAAAAAACATCTAGAACTGATCTATTAATTCAGCAAAGTCTCAGGATATAAAATCAATGCACAGAAATAGGTTACATTCCTATACACCAATAATGAAGCAACAGAAAGAGAGATCAAGGAATCAATCTCATTTACAATTGCACCAAAACCCATAAAAGACCTAGGAATAAACCTAACCAAAGAGGTGAAAAATCTATACACTGAAAACTATGGGGGGGAAACGATTGAAAGTTTATGAAAGAAATTGAATGCAAGACACAAAAAAAATGGAAAAATATTCCATGCTCCTGGATTGGAAGAACAAATATTGTTAAAATGTCAATACTAACCAAAGCAATCTACATATTCAATGCAATCCCTATCAAAATAACACCAGCATTCTTCACAGAGATAGAACAAACAATCCTAAAATTTATATGGAACCAGAAAAGACCCTGAAGAGCTAAAGCAATTCTGAAAAGAAAACCAAAGCTGGAGGCATAACAATCCCAGACTTCAATCTGTATTAAAAAGCTGTAATCATCAAGACAGTATGGTACTGGCACAAAAACAGACACTCAGATCAATGGAACAGAATAGAGAACCCAGAAATGGACTCATAAATGTATGGCCAACTCATCTTTGACAAAGCATAAAAGAATATTCAATGGAATAAAGACAGTCTCTTGAGCAAAGGGTGCTGGGAAAACTGGACAGTGATATTCAGAAAAATGAACCTCAACTACTTTCTTACACCATACACAAAAATAAACTCAAAATGGATATAAGACCTAAACATAAGGCAAGAAGCCATCAAAATCCTAGAGAAGAAAGTGGCAAAAATCTCTTTGACCTCGGCCTCAGCAACTTCTTACTCAACTCCTCCCAGAGACAAGGGAAACAAAAGCAAAAAAGAACTATTGGGACATCATCAAAATAAAAGGCATCTGCAGCAAAGGAAACAATTGGCAAAACTAAACGGCAACTAACAGAATGGGAGAAAACATTTGCTGTAGAAGATATTTCTATAAAGAACTCAGCAAACTCAACACCCCAAAATCAAATAATCCAGTGAAGAAATGGGCAAAAGACATGAATAGACATTTTTCCAAAGAAGACAGCCAGATTGCCAACAGACATTTGAAAATATTCTCAACATCACTCATCATCAGGGAAATACAAATCAAAACCACAATGAGATACCTCCTCACACCTGTAAGAATGACTAATATTAACACCTCAGGCAACAACAGATGTTGACGATGATGCGGACAAAGAGGATTTCTTTCGCACTGTTGGTAGGAATGCAAACTGGTGCAGCCACTCTGGAAAACAGTATGGAAGTTCCTCAAAAACTAAAAATAGAACAACCGTATGACCCAGCAATTGCACTACTAGGTATTTATCCAAAAGATACAGTTATGCTGTTTCAAAGGGGCACATGCACCCCAATGTTTATAGCAGCACTATAAACAATAGCCAAAGTATGGAAAGAGCCCAATGTCCATCAATTGATAAATAGATGTGGTATATATACACAATGTATTATTACTCGGCAACCAAAAGAATGAAAGCTTGCCATTTGCAACTACATGGATGGAACTAGAGGGTATTACGCTAAGCGAAATTAGTCAGAGAAAGACAAACATCCTATAACTTCACTCATATGAGGACTTTAAGATACAAAACAGATGAACATAAGGGAAGCAAAAAATAATATAGAAACAGGGAGGGGGACAAAACATAAAAGACTCTTAAATATGGAGAACAAACAGAGGGTTACTAGAGGGGTTCTGGGAGGGGGGATGGGCTAAATGGGTAAGGGGCATTAAAGAGTATACTCCTGAAATCATTGCGGCACTATATGCTAACTAACTTGGATATAAATTTAAAAAAAAAAAAGAAGGAGAAGAATGATGGCATGGTGAAGGGCAGCACCGAAGGTAATGTCAACACTGAAGGTAATGGTGGAAGGTACATGGGTGTGCAAGGCAGAACTGCCTCAGGGCTTGGATCTGCCACCACTGACTGCTGACTTCGGGCAAGACCTATGATTCAGCTGGACTATAATTTTTTCAATGTATAATTAGGCCACAAGGACCTATAGTGACCATTCTAATTCAGATTCCCTCTGTATCCCTAATTTAAAAGTCACTTAAGGGACACATGCACCCAATGTTCATAGCAGCACTATCAACAATAGCCAAATTATGGAAAGAGCCCAAATGTCCATCAACTGATAAATGGATAAAGAAGATGTGGTGTGTGTGTGCGTGCATGTGCGTGCACACACACACACACACACACATAATGGATAACTATTCGGTGACAAGACAGAACGAAATCTAGCCATTTGCAACAACCTGGATGGAACTGGGGGATATTATGCTAAGCCAAATAAGTCAGTCAGAGAAAGACAGATATCACATGATTTCACTCATATGTGGAATTTGAGAAACTTAACAGATGACCATAGGGGAAAGGAAGGAAAAATAAGATAAAAAAAAAAAAAAAGAGGGAGGCAAACTATAAGAGACTATTAAATACAGAGAACAAACAGGGTTGATGGAGGTGGAGAAGGGGAGGGAAATGGATGAAGGACTTTAAGGTGGGCACTTGTTGAGATGAGCACTGGGTGGTGTATGTCAGTGATGAATCACTGAAGTCTACTCCTGAAGCCAAGACTACACAGTATGTTACCTAACATGAGAAACAAATTAATTCATTAATTAATCAGAAGTAATGAGAAGGTGGTTGGTTCTCATTCAAATACCATTAAGAACTCATTTTGATACGGAGACCCACTATGTCCCTCAGAGCACTATTGGTCTTCACCGTCCTGACTCTTACCTTCTTGCTTCCCTTTAGTAGTTCTGTGGTACCCTATCTATACCCCCTTTACCAGCCAGTGTATCTACTGCCCAGCCTCTGTGTGTTCTGCATCTAACAGCTTATACCTGCAACTTTCTCTAGAACAGTACCCTTGGCTGGCTGGGATATCTCATTTGGAGATGCCTGGGAGGTTTCAGTATCCCCCATTTGAAGGTAGCCAATGATGGACTGATAGGGAGGTATATATACACCTTCAAGCTAAACGTAGACTTTGCCTAAGACCACATCCTTGCATAGCTCTTTGTTCTTGGTTATACCACTCCCCTCAGTGCTTACAAGTTTTCCTGAAGAGCAACCCCTCAATAAACTATAGGCACCTCAATCCTCGTGTCAGGCTCTGCTTCTAGAGAACTACCTAAAACACTCCTGACTCTAGTCACCTTACTGTCCCATTCAAATTCTCATTTTTGCTTACCTCAGCCAGAGTTCATTTCTGTTGCCTAAAAATCAAAGAACTCCAGCTAATACTCTTAAGAACAGGGAAAGGGAGGAAAGGAGAGAGTGCTTCATGATCACAACACCACTAGGGCCACATAAAGTGGAAAACAGGTTGTGGAGAGAAAACTAATTATTTTTGAATGTGTTAAATCTCTGACTAATTTGTATGATCCAAGAAAGCAAGAAGCACACTTGCTAGCTAGTCACCTTTTTTTATCTTCCATAGCAGGTAGCACAAGGCCTTGAACAAAGCAGATGCTTAATAAATATGAGTCAATCAAGTTAACAAAAGTAAATTCCCCAAAGTGATTACTCTATCAAAAGACTATGTGGAAACAGATCAATTGGGAAGGAATGAAAGTATTTTTCTTACATGGAATAATATTAATTACAACTAATATTTACCTAGTAAACTACGGTGTGCAAAGCATATCTACATACGATGTTCAATTTACTCATTTAAGCAATCATGCAAGATGAGCTTTAACAACAGCTCCACTTTATAGATGAGCCTCAGAGAGGCAGTGACTTGCCCAAATACCATAGCCGATAAACATTTAACAAGAACATTTGCTCCAAATCCTGTATTTCTTCTTCTAAATAAAATCTCCCAGGCAAAGGGGATCACCCACACACATAACTCATCTTGTATTTTTCCAGAAAGAACCTTGTGCTTGGTGTTCTTGGCACCCGAGATTGAAAAGAGTGACTAGGGTACGGTGATTACAAAGCGTACGGTGTCTGCAGTTTGTCACTTCTATCAAAAAAACGGAGGAGACAAATAGCAGCATACAGTAAAGCCACAGAGGATGCCCAATGATGTGTGAAAGACAGCAGAGGATGAAGCAATCAGAGGTGTATGAAGGAGCAAGGAAGACTTCGCCCCATTCACAGCTCCGAGTCAGATTTTATTGTCATTTTCCTCTAATTCCCATCATTTATTGTTTCAACTGCTGAGCACTTTGAGTTTCTTCCCCTAGAAAAAAAGCAAAACCCATCCAGTTTCTCTTCAGTTAGAAAGTTTCACTCATATTCTTTAAAACATAATTAATCATGGTGGTGTGGGCCACTTCCAAACCAGGAGCCAAACTTGTCCTTTAACCATTAGGAAACCCTCTCCCACCCAGGGAGCTCTCTCTCCTTGCTTGTTCTCGATGCCAAAATGCAGACAGTGAGAACAGGTCATCTTTCTCAAGTCTACAGGTAACATTTGTGCCCCTTGTCTAATTCTGGAGTTCTGAGGAAACACAGAATCCATCTAAGTAGCTCCTGAAAAATTCTCTGCAATCTGTTTGAAATTGTCTGCTGGCTGGAGCTTTCACATTCACACTGATGGTGTCTGATTTTCCATTCTCCTATTTAACGTTTTTCTACCTAGGGCCACTGATTTCAAGCTATTTCATTCTAGAACTGTTAGGCTGCAAACCAGCTGGAAAAACAGGCAAACGTTTCCTGGGCACATTCCCCTGCCAGCCTACCACCCACCTAAGTACTCACCAGGAGTCACTCTGATCTTGCCTTGCAATGTCCTCAATGTCAGCCAGAAGATCCTTCCAAGTGGATTCCAAGCACTCAGAGAAGACGAAATTGTCTGCCTTGATACATTTGTCCTTTGACCAAGAATTTTAAAGCACCTTTCCAAGAACACAAAAATAAAACTTCCCTCCATAGATAGCATTTTGTTGGCCAGCACTGTTAAAGCCAAAAGGGTCTCAGCCACACATCTGCTTACATTCTGATTTAGGGGTAAGAGAAGTTAGGGGATACACCCTAAATCATTCAAGGATTATGCAATGAAGGGTAGAGTTTCTTGTCCACACTGCTCTTCCTAAGTCTCAGCATGGTTGTTTACAAATACAATTTTCTGCAAGTTTTTTTCATGAGTCAAACCAGTTATCTTGGTACCAGATCCAAATATAGGACCATTTCACTACTCTTTTTCTTTCATCTTCCTTGTTTAAAAGATTATTCTTTTTAACAAAAAGAATACCTCGTGCTTATATATTTCATGGAGAGAGGATGTAGGGTTTAGGAGAAAGGAAGTAAAATCTATTGATGGTCCCAAAAAGAAAGTGAAGATGCACGCTAAGTAGGATGATTTAGAGGGAGGTATTTCAGCAAGATGATTCATTAATGTGCGGATTTAGGGGAGCTAAAAAGGCAAGTGCAATACCCTGGAGACAGTGGCAGTTGAGGTCTTACCACCTGTAAATCAGAAGAGAAAGGTGAAGTAGTTATCAGAGTTCAGCAGGTGAGAGAGTTGGGTGGACTCTGCTAGCTTGTGAAGAATTGTGACTTTCAGCAGAGGGACACAGAGCCAGGCCTCACAGGGAAGAGAACAAAGGAATATTCCCCTGAGCTCACAGTCATCCCTCTCCCACAGCTTCCTGCAAGGGCTTCCCTTTGGCCAAATCTGAAAGGAAGCTTGTGGGCTTGAAGAACACTGGTGATGTAGTCTATACAGGATGGCCTCTCAGGGCTGACAGTTCTACTGGGTTCTAATGACGCTTAGAAATGATAATACCAAGAACCAGGCCAGGCATTCCTGATATGTACTAGGTACTTGTACTTTATTTCTTCTAACCCCTTTACCATCCTCCATTACAGGCATTTTATATCTGCCTTACAGATCTGGAAACAGGCTCAGACACTTTCAGTAACTTGTCCAATGTGTTCACACATCTGGTAAGTGCCCCATCCTGGTTTTGAACTTCATCTGTCTAGCACCAAAACAAGTATTCTTTCCAGTATGTCCCATTGCATGTTAAGTAGCCATCATTGTGTTTAGCACATAACAAGGTTCGGTAAATGGTAGCTTGACAAGTATGTGCTATGTATTACGCTATGTATATTATATGTATATATATAACCTGTTAATATATATATATATATATATATATATAAAATCTCAGTTAATCTTTAAAACCACCAATAGATCTTATCCAAGAAGAAAAATTTCACTTATCACTGAAGAGATGCACAAATTTTTACCAAGGACTATGTGTTGGCCATAAAAATATGCCTCACAGATCCCCTTCTTCAGGGAGTATAATTAACTAAGAGTCCTAGGGGCTATCTTTTGAAATCTCATCACTCCCTTTACTCTGAGGTCACAATTTCCATCAGCTACTCCTGATTAATGACTGAGGGCAAGAGGAACACTAAATTTAGGTCCTTTCCTGGGAGATGTGAGATTCCTTTGACCAGCAACTCTGGCTTGAAAACTCCTCAGTGACCTCACCAAGCTCTTCTTAGGATTGCACTTGAGTCTAAGATGTTTCTGCCCAAACTTCATTCCTTCTTTCCCTCATATGGTGTCAGTCCTGCATTGGAGTCAGAAGTCTCTCCCAGACTTTCCCAGTTTCCTCTCCTTTTATGTCACAGGCATTTCTCCTAAAATTTTCTTGCAAGATTAATTCTGTCTTGGTATCTTTTTTTTTGCGGGGGGGGGGGGGTGGTGCTATCTGCTTCTTAACAGACCCTGCTAACACAGGAGTCTTACTGAAATTGTAGTCTTCAATATAGCATTTTACAGGTAATTACTGAGTATCTGTTATTTACAGAACTGTATAAAAGGTAAAAGAAAAATCAAGCCAGCACCTATCCACAAGTAGCTTACAATCTAGCAATACATTTGTTATATGCAAAGATACGCTCTTAGCTGATTACCTGATAGGCCAGAAGGAGACCATCGTGGGCGGTCGAAGTCCATCCTTTTGTGTTCTATGCTATCATCAGTGGGAATTCCATGCATGTTCCCTGGCAGTGTGTTTCTTTGAAAACTTGGTTCTAAATCCAATATCAAACTGTGGTTTTTTGAATTGTAAGTGGAAATGGCTTGGCAAGAAGAAAAAAATGAACCAGCTGTCTTTGTCCAAATGTTTGAAATATGTATTTTCCAAGTATCCATTCTTTCTGCTGTTTTTTTTCCCCAACAAAGACCCCACAAAATATGTTTGTACTCAGGAAGTCCTCCTCTCCTCTGAGGTAGATGAAGTAGAAACAAAGTCATTGACCTAAAGCATTCTTTTCTATTTATAGTAGACTACTTTGTGCCTCTCCTGACCCAAATAAAAAAGCAAAAAACTTACTCTGAAATTTTCTTAAGTAGATATTTGAAGAGCATACTTTTATTTTCTCATCAAGAATTTTTGGGGCTATTTGTAATGTACACACACACACACGCACGCACAGAAACACACACAGATAAAGACAATTCTAGTTGCCTTTTGAGTCTGAGAATTAAGAAATGAAAGACAATTCCAATTTTCTATCATTTTCTTGCTGGAGGAAAGTCATGGGCTTTTATTCTAAAAAATAGCTATTTTGTGAAGTCTTGAAAAGTAATAACCACCTCTTAACAGGCATGGAATCTATAATGACTGATGAGTCATTCTTGAGAAAGGATGAAGGATGAATATAGATCATTTCAGTAACTTCTAGGTATGCTAAATTAGTTTAATGATTCAAGTGATTTCTCACCTTTGATATATTATTTTTAAAACAAATACATAAAAATTTAGTCAAACTATTGTCTGAAGGGAAATGAAGCCTCCAAAACTCTAAGATGTCTTCTCAAGTGCTAGGATGCCTCTGTTTATACTGAAAACAGCCTACCAAATGTAAATAGGAGGTTAATGGAGAAAGTCTCTGCTTTTCTAGGGGTCTCTAAATGATCTAGGTAGAGGTCTTTAGTTATTAACTTGTAGCATGTAGCTGATTCTGAGACTCCCTGCAAAGTTCTGACAAGAACTCAATGGAACATGGGTCCCAAGCTGTTATCCCTTCAACTAGATGACAAGTGATACCTCACCAGCCTGACCTATCAAAGGTCTCTGTCCACTGCCTGGCATCCAGGACACTTATCTAGCTGCAGGAGGAAATCTGCTCTATCTTATGTTTCACTCCAAACAATTATTCTTGTTTGAAAAGAATTCTTGACAGAAGTAGAAGAAAAATAAGAGTGTTGAAAACTCAATGAAATGAGTAAAATTTCATGAACTTTATTATGTCTCAAGAAAAGGCTATGTCTTTTACAGAGCCTTGTCTCCTTTCTCTGTGTTGTAAACTTTCATGGTTTTAACACATACGGAAGTTCCCCCATATCTGTGGGGGATAATTTCCAAGATCCCGAGTGGATGCCTGAAACTCCAAATAGTATCAAACTCCATATATACTGTGACGTTTCCCATACATACATACATATGATAAGCTTTAAAATTTAAAGTAGTAAGAGATTAATAAAAATAATAAAAGACAGTAATATACTATAATAAAATTTATGTTGAGAAGTGTGAAGAAGAGGTGAGAACAACCCCTGAACCGACCAAGTCCACATGCTCATGTCCAGCACCAATGTCCCACTGGTCACCACCAAGCCCAAGAGAAAGGCTGTAAAGAGGATGGTAAGGAAATAAAGCCAAGGTGAAAGATGAACTGCAGAGAAAATCCACAAGGTTATCTGCTAAATCTGCTCCTCCAAAGCCAGAGCCCAAGCCTAAAAAGTCCCCTGCAAAGAAGAGAGAGAAGGGAAAAAGGGAAAAGCTGATGCTGGAAAGGATGGGAATGATCCTTCAGGAAACAGATGCCAAAACAGACCTGGCATAGAAAGCTGACGATGCTAGAGAGGCTGAACGAAGTGTGTGCATTTTTGGTACCTGTACACTTCTGACAACTGGACGGTTTGAAATACTATTTTTTATCGTGTCATAAAAATGCAGAATTTTTTAAACTTTTTTTAAAGCTATGTTGTTAGCACATATAATACTTCATTGTTGTTTAGAGGGAAGGACATATGTCACTAATAGAGTACCTCTGAAGCTAGACGGATCCCAGGTTTGGGGGATGGACACTTTTCCCTACTAGTTTTGAGGAACTTCCTCTTGATTCTCAGGAGGAGGGATTCCTTGATGTCGACACACTTTAGCCACTTTGGCACAAATGCCTTGTGGTGTGGAAAAACTAAAATTCATTTTTTTTAATGTCCTCTTCTCACTCTCTGTTGGAACCTGACTCCAAGAAACGGTTCCCAGTATGTTAGGCAATCTTGACTTTAGTGTCACCGTTGAAATGGCTTTCCTCAAAAGAATTCTTTTTTTAGCTTGTGGATCTTCAGATGATAATTCTGTCATGTTCATGTCATTTCCTGAAAGTCAGGGTTGGCTTGTGAAAAGTTGTCGAACAACATGCTAAATGTGCATGTCAACCCCCATTCCAAACTTTCCCTCTTCCGAGCATCAAATGAAGACTTCATTGGGTTTTATAGTGGCTTTCTGACTGAAGAAGGGAATCTGAAAATTGTGATATACGCTTAATAATTGTCTCCCCATGTCCTGCCTGAAATACCATGATGGTTTATGAAAAGTATCTTTAAAAGGCTGAATACACTTTGGGAAAAAGTTATGTGAACATGTATCTTTTTTTTTAAATATCTTACTGTACTATACTCACCCTTCCTGTGATGATGTGCAATTAGAAAATGCCCCCATGGTGAGATGAAGTGAGGTGAAGGACATAGTATTGTGCTCCTAATGACCTTCTGAAAGTAAGTCAGAAGGTGACTGCAGGTAACTGAGATGGGGGGCGGGGGGGGCAGGGCAAGAACTCCCACAATTTAGTCCCAATCTGTTTTAAGTGAGCTCTTCGTAGCTTCCTTTAATGTTGCTCCTTGAAGGTAAAAACCACTTTCTCTTAACCAGCCCACTCAGCAAAGTACACAGTGATTTGCAAATAGACCAATAAATAGGAAATGAAAATTGGATGCCCTAGGAAAAATAAATAAATTATTTTTGCCTTCACATACATTTTAACTTTCTGGACTACTGATTGATGAGCAAATTATTAAAAGAGAAATATTTCAAAAATTCACAAAGATCTTTTCTTTAAAAAAATATACACAGACATTTATAAATAGAACAATATTTCTCTTTAAGTTTCTATGACCAAAATTATCTCTGTGATCACAAAATTGTTAACTGATTACTTTTGTCATTTGGAGTCTTTTCTTTTTTTCTTTTATTATTGCTCTCTGTTTCCTGGATCACTTTCTCTCATAATTTTTTTCTGGGAAATTTCCTTTTCAGATTGGGTCAAAGACTGTAGATTTCCTACTTTCTGTGAGACAGCCTACTGGAGGAAAACATGAAGTGACCAGGATAGGCAGTGACAAGATTCCTGTGAGGAGTAGTTAAGCTCGAAGAGGCATTTCCCAGGGCTCTGCTGGAATGGCATTTTGAGGTGGTTAAGTCAGAATTGTAGTGGTTGGAAGGAATCAGATTGTAGCAGGAAGGTTAAAGTATTTAAGAGCGGAGGCAGCGCTGATCAAGATTTAAGGAGCCATCTGGGAAGCAATTCTGACTCCACAGGCAGCATTTGCCAGTCTACCCCTTTTGTTTCATGCCCAGAATTTTTGGAGAGGAGTTGATAAGAGGAAAAGCAATGCAGGAAGAGAAAAAGTGCACTTGCTTTCTCTTCCTTTCATATGACTTCCTTAACTCAGCAACAAACCATAATCCCTATTAAACAAAAATACAACAGGGTCGTTTTTCACCTGAGAGGAATTGCATTCTACAACTGAAAGCTATCATATACTTCTGCTAGCCCATTTAGTGTTACTAATGACTTGGAATACTGAAAGACTTTTCCAGTCCCTCACACAAAAACAGAAGTGGCCACATCAGTAAGGCAGCACTAAAGAGAATTTTGAGCATCTGGATATTTAAGTAATTAAGATGGCCCAGAATACTTCAATCTATTATTCAGCACAGACCCAAAAAAGTAGTAGTTTACACAATTCACAGATACATTCCCAGCTTTATCATACTTGTGTATTCTGTAGGTTGAACACTGGACTCAGAGTCCCAAGAACAGCAAGTGAGCCCTGATACCACTTACTATCTTATAACTTGGGCAAGTTGCTTAGTCCCTTAACGCCTGAATGTCCCCACCTATGAAACTGGAATATTTTTATGTCTCACTTAGACAAAAGAGATCTCGTAAGGCTCCAAAGAGGAAATGGATATGAAAGCATTTTATAAATTCTGTATAACTATGCAAGGGATGGTGTTAAATGAATTAGCTATTGGTGGGGGTCCTTTGCTGATATTTGCTTAAGTTCCACTAACCATCCTACATTTGGCTGGTCCTGACCTGGCCATTCTCCAGTCCTCAGGCACACCTTTCATTGTCTGAATCTGTATCGGGTGGAGCATGAATGAACTGAAACCAAATCAAATCTCTGTTCTGTTTGTTCCTGACAGACCTCCTGGTAATTAGCATTCCAGAGTTATTTTCAAAGATGAGAACTGCAAGAGAAAAACTGCATGGTTTTTTAAATGATAGGGAATTGTCCATCTCATGTTTCTATTAATTTATCTGGGAGCATCCAAATTAAATGGTATCAGTTCATGTATTCCATAAGAATGTACATATTCATGTTCTTTGCTTGAGTTCTAAAAAAACTGTAGTGAAAAGTATTCCTTTGCCCCTTGGATTTCAGTAAAGATGTTTTATTCTTCCTACTAAATCATTTCAAATTATGTTCCATGCCCAGAGAGTGCATTATATATCCTGCCAGTCAATAGCTAGACTGCAATGGCATTCATCCAGATTCTCATTTTTACATAAATGGTTTTAAAACACGTTCTCCATATTACATCCTAATCTCATGCTGGCCCAGCAAAATATACATGATTCAATATAATGCAAATAATATTATGATGAGAAAAAGTTACCAAGGAGTCAAAATGGTGTTATAAAGACTTACTATAAAATCCATATGCTCGCTCTGAAAATGTTCCAAATAAGTACTAGAAACTGACAGTTTAATGTGGTACTGAAAAGGTCAGATCAAGAAGCAGGAAGGCTCATGAAACCGAAGCACATGCAAAAGAAATAGCCAAACGAGTATCACGACTCCTGTAAAGAATTCCATATAACACGAGGCCTGAATTTCTGGTCCCAAACTTAATTTACTTCTGTTCATATCAGAGACAAAATATCTTTATTAGAAATACTGGAAAAGCAGAGCAATGTAGCTATTGTGTGTTTGCACTAATCCAAATCAATGGAAAATTTAGCCACAAAATACCTTCCTTAGAATACATGTGAACACTTACCCTTTAAGTCTCCCCACATACCATGATTTCACATGTCCATCTGCCACTTAATTCAGTTGTCTGATGAGAATTCTCCATGTGCATCACACTTGACTATGTTTTCTGTACAGTTTGCAGCTGGCTTTCTAGAATAATGTTTCAGGCATGGTTATTGGCTTATATATTCCTAGGGTGCCTTCTCAGGCTGAATATTGTAAACATTTTTTTGTTTACCTAAGTGTGGCTTCAAAGATGCTTCTTTTAAAAGGAACCCTGAAAGATTTGCCAAGACCTTATATTTGAAATGTATGGCCTATTACAACACCACCCCTATATTTTATTACATTCCCACATTCCAGATGGAGAAACTGAGGCAGAAAGGGGAGACTCTGATTCAAAATACTCCACGATCAAGTCCAGCAATGGAACTCAAGTTTCCAAATTCCTTTTATTATAATAGTTTTCTCAAGTTGCCTTAGAAGATCTTCCCCCAGGCATGGTCAGAACTCTGACAAACAACTAACTGCTCTGAAAAACAAGAAATTGTCCGCTGGAACTCCCTTGAACTGGCATATGTGAAATCAAAAGCCAAAAGAACCAAATAACTTTGGCTCAGGCTGCATGATAATTCCGACAGTAAAACTCTGAAACGCAAACATGCAACCGTTCAGGAAAAAATAAAATAAAGCAAAAGCTTCAACATTTCTCTCAATCCAACATAAATCAAAACAAACAATAATGGTCATGAGAGGCTTCCAAACTGGCCTGGAGAGAGCAAATCCCTAAGCTCCAAAGTAAAACAATTGAGGAGAAGCTATCTTCTCGGAATCAGGCACCAAACCCCGGGTAACATGCCCTCTTCTCTTCTACTTTCCCACCAATAAATACAGCCACCGATTAGTGGGAATCAGGGTGTACCTGCTCCAAAGGGAAGTGGCAGCCAGCCCCAACCTTCATTTAAATGACAATGGGGCCAACAAAGTAGTCAATCACATATTTTTTGTATCGAGGGAAAGCACAAGAAAAAAAAAGGAACATAGAAATCCTAACCAGAAAGCAGTCTAACTCAGCTTTCTCCTAACTCCAGAATGAGACCTTGGAATTATGACAAGAAAAGATTGAGTTTTGAGGATTTTTTGGTTTGTGGCTACTGCTAAGTACCCTTATATTTTGATTCAAAAGTTATTTATTGACTCTTACAGCAACACTGGTAGCAATGTGCACTTAGGAATTTGACCTTTTTTAATTTAAAATGTATAGACTTTTTCTGCCTCAAAAATATAAAATGAGAGCCAGTAAAAGACAAACAACGATGTCATTGCAATCAGTTGTAAGTTAGAAAAAATAATAGCAATGGAAACAAAAATCCTAACTTGCCGGCTCAGAGATACCACTTCCTCCCCTCAACAATGTTTGTTACAGTACAGGTATAATTTTATGTTTACTTTGTGATTACTTCCTGACAAATTCTGCCTCAGCGTAGGAGTCATTTTGAAAGTGTTTTGAATGGCAAAGTATGTTTGAATCATTCAAGAATTCGTAGCAAATTAAACTATGCAAAACCAAATTTCATACATCTCCTAGACCTATTTCTAAACTGAGAGCCATTCAAATAAATTGTGTGTTCATGTATATGCCATCTGTTACAAATTCATGACTTTTTAGAAGAAACTGTTTATAACAAGCATAGAATCGTAAGCTTGTAAATGAAAAGACCTTGGAGACCACCTCGTACAATCAATCCGCTCAACAGAAAAGGAGACTGGGTTAATAGACCAAACCCTGACCTCCAACATGACAGTTTCAGATAGAAAATAAATCTGTGAAGGCATTGCTAATGACTTTTTAGAGCATATTGCAAGCCATTACTCTACCATTGAAGGCTTGTTCTGATTCTCCTAACTCCAAAAGAGAAGTCAAATTTGTAACTTGCTTCCTAAGTATAAGAAGCCATGTGTACACACAGCGAACTGTTTATAATTCCCATTTTCATATGTTATCTGTGTTTTCTTATCCCTTAAGATATTGTTTTCTAAACTGTGAATGGGAAATGTGTATGTATGCATGAGTGCATGTGTACCTCTAAGAACTACCATAAGCACAGAGGAAACTTGAGGAGTTGCCTCTTTGTGGCCTCTGGAAGAGAGCAAGAATTAATATTCATGGCTGCATGTAATGAATTTTCACTGTCAAAACCATTGTGACATTTCAGGGGGAAAAGTTCCACAATTTCTGAAGAGCTACAGTGAATGCATCATAAATTACACCAACTGGTTCTACTTTCTTCCTAAGAGAATGAACTGAATTGGCGGGTGTGAGCCAACATGTTAGAATGTGCCAGTTCCCGGATCTCCTTTCACCCAAATAAGAGACTCCATTTGATAACCATTCTTTTATGCCAAATAAATCCGGATCTTAAAAGCCCTTATTTCAGTAAAATTGAAGGGGAGAGACAAAACAGCATGATTCCTGAAAATCCTTGGAAACAAAATGAAAACTTATCTGTCAAAGGACTGCAGAACTCTAAACTTGAGACCATCTTGTTCAACATCCTCATTTCAAAGGTAAGAAATCTCCAGCTAGAGAGGTGAAGGGCCTGCTCGGTGCCTCAGACAATAAAGAGGGGCTCATAACTACAACTCAGGAGTCCTGTCTACCTGAGTGGTTTTTCTGACTGATAAATGCAATGAGAGAACATAAGTGAAGTGGCTAATTGTGGTCCTTCCTGAAATCAGAACGTGACCCCCACATACACTCACATCTTTTCATCTGTGATTTTCACTCTGAGTTGATATTCACATGATGTTTACCTAAACTCAATTCCTCTAGACTATTACTGTTTGCAACTATGTGGGTGGAAGTAGAGGGTATTATGCTCAGCAAAATTAGAGAAAGACAAATATCATATGACTTCACTCATATGAGGACTTTAAGATACAAAACAGATGAACATAAGGGAAGGGAAGCAAAAATAAATAAAAACAAGGAGGGGGACAAAACATAAGAGATGCTTAAATATGGAGAACAGAGGGTTCCTGGAGGGGTCTGGGAAGGGGGGAAGAGGCATTAGGCAATCTACTCCTGAAATCCCTGTTGCACTATATACTAACTTGGAAGTAAATTTTAAAAATCAATTAATTTTTTTTTAAAGTTAGACTATTTAAAATATATTTTTTGTTTTTTCAAACTCAGTAACCTTGCTCTTAAAACTGCCACATAAAAGTCCCATCTATAACTTAAAGATCTCCTATATGCATCTCCTCCATGAGGATTTCCTATAGGCTTCAGCCAGGAAAGGAACCTTCCAAGCCCTAGGATATCCCTTTCACACTTCTCTAGCATCTGTCACATGCTTCCTCATAATGTTATCTATGTGCATCTCATCCGCCTCACCATGTCTAAAACACTTAGAGGTTAAGTCAGAATAGTATTTTCCCCTCAGTTACACTTGTAAAGCACAACATTTGTCTTTTGGGGAAGCCTGTCAGCCTTTGTGAAGTCACAATCTGATTTGTATTATACTGAATTATTTATGAATCTGGATCCTGCAACAAATTAAGAAGCCCTCACTACCTAGGATTATTTTGGTTGTTGTTTCCATTGGTTTTTTTAGAGAGGGAGAGAAAGGCGGAGGGGCAGAGAGAAAGGGAGAGAGAATCTCAAGCAGGCTCCACGCTATTGGCACAGAGGTGGGGCTCCAACTCATCAACTGTGAAGACCTAAGCTGCAATCAAGAGTTGGACACTTGATCCACCCATTTGCTTGTTTTTTAAAGCTCCTGTTGTGCATAATTTAATTAATTGATTAATCTTATATATTCCTACCTAAAAAATCACCTTACTAGCATAATTCGGTAATAAAAATGACAGGGATTGTCAAGGTATAGGTTAGGGGCACAACATACAAATTAAAAAAATGAAACACTTAAAAAAAGAACCTAGAAACAATGATAGCACAATTTTAAATATGATAAGTGGTTAAGAAATACATAAATACTACAATATTTAGATATGACCCTGGAATTTGCTTCAGGAAGTGGGCATCAGAAGCCCTGTAGCTTGCGAGTTATTGTAAAATGGTAGACAGAGGATGATCTGGAATCAGATGGAAGTTTAACACCAGATGTGGAGGGGTGTGGCTCCTCACACAGAAAACCGAGGTAGCTGGAGATGTATGAGGTGTCTGCGTTTTGTGTTTTCCCAGGCTGCTTGGTTCAGCTGGGTGCAGTTTCCTGCCATCCCTTAGTATTTCTTGCAGAGGAAATTGTACATAAGCCAACACAAAATTCATGTTATGCTCAAAGTGTTCCCTAATATATCAATTGCACTGGAACAAACTCACATTTTTAGAGTAAAGCGTTACAGCAGAAGTGACTGCATGTGTATCTTTAGATGCCAGCGCTTTCATTCCTATGGATTCGATTTCCAGGACAGAGATTGAGGGGTTGAAGGATTTGTGTCTGTGGTTTTTGTTGTGTTTTGTCTCCGAGACTGCCAGATGGCATCCCAGTTTTAACAATTTTAAGATATTTTCTCTTTTCCCATCCTTAGAGAAAATAATTCAGTCCCATACCATGCAAGTCCTATTTTTCCCAATTTGAGATAACAGTTGTGAGACTGCCTGAGATTTCCAAGACAGGATACTAGATCCTGCTTTGTACTGGATAAAGCAGCCAAATGGTTAATCTAAAGAATGAGGCTTTTTCTAGGACAACAAGGGAATCCGTTGCTTTTGCTCGTCTGCCCTTCACCTCCATCTGCGTCGCTCAGGACCAGAAAAGAAGATTCTTAGAAGACTCTTCAGACCCCAAGGTACTTTTTAAAACAAAATTTTTTCAGATTATAAAAATTAAAAAATTCTCTTTGGGACAGGGCTAAAACAGATTTTCAAAAGGAAGGGAAATAACGTTTACTTATGACTCCACCAAGTGGAGATAGCCATTTTTAATATATTGGTGAAGTCTATCATATGTTAACATTATATGATATTTAGTTCTATCTTGACTATTTTCACATCATATCATTAAGGTACTTTAATACTGTATAGTTTATATTAACACTAATACCCCATTTTATAATATATAATTTATTTAGAAATTTTCTGTTAAAAATTATATTTTTTCAAATGTACTCTTATAATATCTCTTCCATTGGCATTATGTGTATAAAAATGTAATTGTTATAAATATTTGTATATATACATGTATCCTACTTATATACATATAATTATTAGTATACTTTATAAGGAGGATTTCTGGATAAACATAAAAATATGTTTAAGGTTACTGACATAATTTGTAAAATTCCTTTTCCAAAAAGGTACACCATTTACAATTCTACAAATCCAGGCTTAACCAGATCTTAATATTTTTTTGTAATCCTACCCTAGTTTGATGTTTGAAATGTTTCATTTCCTTCTAATTTACATTTCCATCACTTGTAAAGATAAAATGGTTTACAAGTTTTTAATATCCACTGTTTTTCCTCTTCTGAAAATTCTCAGGTTCTATCTCTTGTCTCTTAATTGAGATACACTCAGTCCTGACTTTTAATTATATCAATCCTTTGTCTATTGTATTTGCTGCAAATATTTAAAATTTGTTGTTCATCTTTTTAAGGGTTTCTTTTATATTACAGATGTTTTATTAATATTTAAAATTTTAATCTCATTAAACTTATTAAAGCTTTCCTTTGGTCAGGGGCACCTGGGGGGTTTAGTTTGTTAAGCGTGCAATTCTTAATTTTGGCTCAGGTCATGATCTCACAGTTCATGAGATCGAGCCACATGTCAGGCTCTGTGCTGACAGCGTGGAGCCTGCTTAGGATTGTCTCTCTTCCTCTCTCTGTTTCTCCCCTGTGCATGTGTTCTCTCCAAATAAATAAACTTAAAAAAGAGTTTCCTTTTGGTCATCTCAACTTGTTTGCCTTTTTTTTTAAATTTAATTTCTGGAAAATTCATTCTTGGCATTGTACAATTCTATGGGTATTGAAAAATAAATGGAGCCCTTTAAGACCACCACAGATGAAACAGAAAACAGTTTCATCACAGCAAAAATTCCCTAGGCTCCCCCTACCCTGGAGCCCTAATTCCTGGCAATCACTGATCTGTTTTTCATGCACACAGTGTTCCCAGGTCATCATATAATAGACTCACAACATGTAACCTTTGGGGTCTGGCTGCTTTCATTTAGCAAAGCAAATTTGAGATTTGTTAGTCATAGTTCATTCTTGTCATTGCTGAGTAGTTAGTTCATGGTACAAATGTACCAGTTTATCTGTTAACTACCTAAAGACCATCTTCGTTGTTTCTGGTTTGAGGCAAATATGAATGAAAGTACTATCCATTTCCAAACAGATTCTGTGTGAACACAGGTTTTCATTTCTCTTGGATAAATACCTAGAAGGATTTCTGGATCATATGGTAAGTTCATGTTAAACTTTGTAAGAAACTGCAAAAGTATTTGCCAAGTGAATATAGATTTTTTAATATCTACTAGCAGTTCCAGCCACTCCAATCCCTGTCAGTACCTAGTATTGTCACTTTTTAGCCACTTAAACACACACACACACACACACAAACACACACACACACATATATAAAGTGGTATCTCACTATGGTTTTAATTTGCATCTCCCTAATGACTAATGAAGTTGAGCATATTTTCATATGCTTACTTAACATCTGTAGATCTTCTTTGGAGGAAGGTGTGTCCAGAGGTTTGTTGTTACTATGGTTACCCTCAATATACCTCAGTCTTCAAATACTCTAGAAGTATCTTACGTTTAAGGTAGGGACATATTTCCCAGAGGGATTTTCTCAACATCTAGTCAACCCTCAATCTTAAACCTACCCTTTGCACTTACCTCAGAGAAGGTATGGGTCCCTATTCTTGTGACTCCCCCAGGAGTTTTCAACTGGTGTTTGTTACCTGACGCTTATTGCCCTGATGTTTGTGGAGGAGGGGTGGGTTGAAAGCCTCTGACTAACATTCAGTGTTAGACACGCACTAGGTCCGGAGTGTGTGTTATTTTCAGTGTTCCCACGGCTCCTGCAGCTTACTTTGAGACCTGGGACAAATATATTCCTAAACTTCCCTCAGAGGTAGAGGATTTTTTTCTATTACTTCTCCCAGATGCAAAGGCTTTAAATTTTTTTTTAATTTATTTTTGAGGGAAAGATATAGAGAGACAGAGAGAGAGACACAGAATCTGAAGCAGACTCCAGGCTCTGAGCTGTCAGCACAGAGCCTAACATGGGGATCAAATCTATGAACTCTGAGATCACGACTTGACCCAAGGTCAGAAGCTTAACTGACTGAGCCACTCAGGTGCCCGACAAAGGCCTTTTACTGTCACCCTTCCCTACACACAGATTAAGCCTTTTGTTTCATAGACGATATAAGAAAGAAGTATGCTGGTGGGCTTTTGGCCACTTTTGACACTCTGCAGTGACAGTAGCCCTATTAGAATTAATGAGTGAGATCTCATACTGTTGGGCTTATGCACAACCTCCAGCCCTTTCACCATAGCTAACTGTGACAGCACTGGGCAAACCAACAGCAAAGGCTAGCTGACAATAACTGGTCAAGACATCGTGGTCACTTAGTACTTATTCCATGTGTGATGCCCTCTGGTTAGAGTTAACATTTCATGAAAAGGCTTTCACACTTTTCCCCCCACCTTGTAAGGTCTATCCATGTGCCTCTTTCCCAGACTTTTCTCCAGTAGTTCTCCTTTCAGCATATCCACCCCCACCCTAGTCCAGCCACGAAACCATGAGCTACAACTCAGGAGTCCATGTATATTCTTACCCTGAACTGCTTTTCCTTCCACACAGTGGAATGACTAACGCTCTGCTTATTGGGAGAATTTTCCTTCACTACTCCCTTTCAGCATTCTCACAGGTGGGATAGCAGGAATCCTTTTATAGCTTGCACCTACATATCAAGCCTACACATACATGAAACAAACTCTGCCTTCATTCTCCCTCCACTGGCTGATTTTAAGGGACTCCTCACGATTGCAAAATGAATGAGAGGCTCTGATACAGTTTCACACAGCATGTGTCTATGGACCACCAGTTCAGGCTTGACCCTAGATGTGCTATTCCCTTCTCATATAGGATTTCTGTTTTCTGTCCGACCTTACAGCTTCATGAGTCTGACGATATTCTGCTAGTGATAAGCAGCTCTAACTGCAAGATCACACTGTGTCTCAAGGTAAGACATTCCCCCTCCACCCACACCCAGCAGCAAACCAAGAGCTGTTTCCAACCGGTTTGTATAGTTTACTACTGCAGACACATTACAACGTCTACTGCATTACAATAAGTGCAGATGGTATGCCCCTGCTTCAAAACCACAATCTACATTATGATTCCTACTGGAGTTTTTCATAATCTCCACAGGACATCTTTTCCCATTACAGATACTTTATTACCAAAAGGTCTGGTGAACTGCAGGCCCAGTTGGCAGGGCTTATACTATAGCTGAGCTGCCACCAAAACCCTTCCTGCCCTGGGCCTCATAAAGCCAGCAGGCTTCTGTGTCCCTGGGACATATTATCAGAGTAGTGTATCCAAGTGTAAAATATGCTACCCCTGAACCAGAGAGGCCCTCACAGCACTGTGCTTCATTCTTTTTAAAAAATCTTTTAATGTTTTTTATTTATTTTTGAGAGACAGAGAGAGACAGTGTGATCAGGGGAGGGTCAGAGAGAGAGAGGGAGACACAGAATCCCAAGCAGGCTCCAGACTCTGAGTTGTCAGCCCAGAGCCCAACGTGGGGCTCGAACCTACAAACCGTGAGATCATGACCTGAGCCGAAGTCGGATGCTCAACTGACTGAGGCACTCAAGTGCCCCTGTGCTTCATTCTTAATGGTAGGAGTTTACTTTATATTGGAGGGACATCATGGTCACCTCACTAATGTGCTGGGAAAATGGATCTGCAGAGTTGATCTCCTAGCATGTTTCATACCAAGGCCTCCAGTGTACTTATTTGTTTGGTTCAAATAACATGCTATTATCAATAAATCAATGTGATATTTTATGGGACATTCAGGTGGTCCAGGTCCTGTTGAACCACATTGTGACAGAAAGTGGTAAAGTTAACAGGGCCGTGAGGGACGATAATAAATACATACCGTTGTTTTGCTCATATGAATGACACCTGCTTCTATCTTCCTCGTAGGTATGGAAAATAATGTATTTTTCAGATAAGTATTTGCATGCTTTTACCTGAAGTCCTCCTCTGGCAAAAATACAGAAGCTATAATTGGAACTACCCTTTGGCTGAGTTTACTCTCTGCTAGGACCCAATCTGGTTTTGGTAGGGGCCAGACGGGTGAATTAAATGAAGACATGATAAGGAACCCCTCCCATGACATTATTATCTGTCACCAACCCTCTACTCAAGATATATATTGTTTTTAATTCACTGGTTTGACAGTGGACTGGAAGCCAGTTTCAGATGAGCCCACTAAATCCTTCCCAATGGAAATTACAATAACAATTACTCAACATGCTTAGAACTCAGTATGTATATTCTGCCAACCACCAAGTCTGTATATTCCAATTATATATTCAGGGACTGGGGAAATAACAATGGGGTGAGTCCATGGCTCCAGTGAATCCATGTGATCTAGTCTTGGAATAGGACTCCCTCCCCTACCTGGCTCCCACATATCCCCACTCTGACAAGGATACCATGATGATGTTTAGTACCTTAGGTATCAATGTCAACTTGGACACTAGCCCCCCAAATGGCTAGGTATTACCCTTTCCTCAGTGGACAGTTACCTGAGTAAATATTCTAAGTCCCTTTTGGAAAGGGTTGAGTAAATTATTAATTGATGTATATACTTGCTACAGTGTTGTGGGATCCTTCTTCGTGGATCCCAGGCATCTCCCTGTGTCAGTGGGCCCAGAAAGTACAACTTTCCTTTGGGTGTCTGCTCTGGCATCTTAATCATCCATCTTGACTTCTTTTGTTAGCATAAGTTAGATAATACTCTCAGTGCCTGCCCATCTCTCCTGCCCCTGGAAACATTGACTTTTTTTTTTTTAAACCATTGCCAGAGATCTAGGCAAGTCAGGTCCCTGGCTACCAAGCCAACCATGCTCTTCATTATGATAACGGCAGCAACCTTGTTTATAGTTAAGTGCTACCACGTGGTGTTTTTACCAGCTCCAACTTAAACAGGACAGTGATCAGCCTCTCATCCATGCAGGTGCATGTCTCCCAAATTCCTCACCACTCTGGTAAATAGCATGTCCATCAGACCTTCCTATGGAGCTGAGTCAGCTGGTAGATGTTCCACCTTATTTAGATATCCACTTGAGCAGGCCCTGATCCCTCAGCCTTTTGATCCTTGCCTCTACCATCTGCCACAGGAGTCCCAACATTTCTACTTCACTTAATGTCATTTCTCCGAAGATTCTGAGCAGCATATTAGCTCTATCTCCTGTGTTCTTGATAGGGTGTTAAATCCTATAACCAAGAAGAGTGCTCCCATGCCAATAAATTCTCACTTATCCAACTTGATGTTCTACCTCTACTCCTTGACCCAGCACCTTCAGGATATAAGTACATCATACACACTCTCCTGGCTCCAACCAGTACATATTAGCCTGGCCCAATAGTTCCTCGGGTATATATTCTCTTTGCTCCTTTTGGAGGCCCAGCCCTCCCTAGCTGGGTTATGTTGTGAATTAACCCTAGTTCTTGGTCTGGTGTCCAGGGGTAAGGATGGTTCCTAAAGGGAGTGTGTATTGTCTCTCAAATCCTGTGTGTCATCTTCAATCAGCAAGGAGGACTAGCATTTAAAATGTGGAGTTGGCCACTTCTGTGGGTAGAGTTTAAGGAGATTTGAAGAGTCAAAGTTTTTAAAGACATAAACACAGATGTTCCCATTTCATTTTTTAAAAACTGTTTATGTCTTTGTTTTATTTTGAGAAACAGAGACAGAGAGCGAGCGGAGGAGGGGCAGAGAGACTGGGAGACACAGAATCTGAAGCAGGCTCTAGGCTCTGAGCTGTCAGCACAGAGCCCGAAGTGGGGCTCGAACCCATGAATGAGATCATGACCTGAGCTGAAGTCGGACACTTAACCAACTGAGCCCCCCAGGTGCCCCACAGATGTTCCCATTTCAAGTCTCAAAGTCCTGCTTTCTTATAAGAGCCCTAATCTTGTTAAAGTAGAACTTGCTGGGGTGAAAATTCAACCTCCTCTGAAATTCCACTAAGCTCATAATCAAGCTCTAGGCTTGATACTCAAATTCTTCTTCATCTGGTTGTAGGAGATATAATTACTTTTGTATGCTTCCAAGGCATCCCTCTGGCTTGCACACTTCACCTTAAATTTGTGATTAGCCATCCTTAACCTTTAATTGTTTTTCTCCAATACAGTGCTTGTGGACAGCTGATTCCATTGACCTAATAATCACTTATTTACTGGAACTTCCTAAACGCATGAGCTATTGCTCCTACCAGAATATTTACTTCCACTGTATCCCACCTCATCTCACCACTTGAGAATGTTCTAACTGCACTGCTACCACATGCAGAGGCTCAGTGTCCCAGCCACCATCAGGGACAGAGTTCTCATCACCCTCCATTATAGAGTCTCAGACCACTACTGACCAACCGGTATTAAAGCTGGGTTCCCTAGAAAACTGACTCACAGGCTGAACAACACCCATAAAG
Organism: Suricata suricatta; assembly: GCF_006229205.1. Classification (NCBI taxonomy): domain Eukaryota; kingdom Metazoa; phylum Chordata; class Mammalia; order Carnivora; family Herpestidae; genus Suricata; species Suricata suricatta. The sequence goes on from NC_043704.1 coordinate 47,365,146, forward strand.
GAGTAAGTTGAACTGCAGTCCAGTTATAACAGGGGCCTCAGCCAATCCTGCAAGAAGCCCTGGAACTAAAATACCTATTCAGAATTTTCTAGCATTAAGGCAAGGAGGCAGAGTCTTTGTACCACCACATATATCAGTTACTTAATATGAGCTGTCTCCAAGAAGGGAGGTACCCTTGAACAAGCTCTTTATCCCAGAGCAATTTCCAGAGATACTCAGCTGTAGGTTGTTTACAGCCACTACTCCCACCCGTGTGGGAGCAGGTGCCGCAGACCTGCAGGGCAAATCTGCATGATGCATTACAGTGCTCATTACACACTTTCACAACAGCAACAAATTAGGAATTTAGAAAAGATATTTATAAAAGTCAGTATAATAATGACCAGGTAGGAGAACAAATGATGTCCTAAACGGGGAAGTCAACATGCTCAAGCAAAAGTGGAGTTTGAATATTACAATTATCAGGAAAGATGTTCACAGAAGTCCACATAATGAACACATATGAGAATAAACTGCTAGACATGGAAAAATCATATAATCAGTAGTAAATAAAAATAGGAAGAACCAAACAAACTCTGGCTGAGAGACAAGCTCTCATGGCACAAGACACAGCGTTAGTCACACAGCCTCCCCAGCCCAGCCCCCTTCTAGTCGGTGCAGTGGATCTAAACAGATACTCTCCGCCTACCTTCTGTCCACTCACTGTTCTGCCTCAGGGGCAGGGACAGCAGTAATGGTGGAAGGTCTGATTCTAAAATGGATACTGTTCTGTGCAATTACATCAACTCATGCTATTCAGTCATCTTGCTAACTGGGAAAAACCAGCAAAGAGAACAGATTAGGGTGGAGTATCTAGTTGCTGGTTCATCATGCAAGGAGATTGGAAGCCACCACTCTGTCCCAACAACAAACAAAAAGTTGGACAGACTTAAAAAAATCAACAACTCATCATTTATCCATAACAGAGGAGAGGTCACAGATTAGAGAGAGGTAAATACAGGGAGGCACGGCTCCCTGGAACAAAGACTTACCATGGGATCCAAGGGCAGGGTAGGAAACAGGGAACTGTAATTAACAAATTGCTGGAGGCTCCACACAGACAAGGCTGAGAGTGAAACACTCCATGGGGACCGCGTCACAGGGGACCCCCACAATATTGGAAGATTTACTTCCACAAGCACCAACCAGACTCCCCGAGAAAACATCAGAAGAAGAAAAAAATCCTCTTCTGCTTCCACTGGAGGGAAGAAGAAAGGAACCATTTTGAAATATCCCAGAGAGCTCTGCTCTTCTCTGACAAGGGGGGAGGGAAATACCCAACTCCACCCCTCTCTAGCCATCCTGTACCTCCTAAGGGGGGAGAATAAAAACCCTGAAAAACTCTTGTGACGTTCACAGTCCAGAGGCACACACTTACTAAAAGATGGAGACCTAATTATAAGACTGTAGAATGCTTCCTCTCCCCCAACACTTCACCACGTTACTAAAGCCTTATTTTACAGCAGTTGCTTTTACCTGGTATGTCATGTCCAGCTACTACAAAAAAAATATGTAAGACATAAGAAACAGAAAAAAACAATTTGAAGCAGAGCAAACATCAAAACCAGACATGGCAGGGATATTAGGTTTCTTTTTTAAGTTTTGCTTTTAGTTTATTTGTTTATTTGGGAGGAAGGAGGGGAGAGAGAGAGAGAGAGAGTCCCAGGCAGGCACCATTCTATTAGTGCAGAGACCAATGCGGGGCTTGAAACCATGAATCATGAGATCATGATCTGAGCCAAAGTCAGACCCTAATATACTGAGCCACCCAGGCACCCCTGAGGGGTTTATTAGTAAACTATACACAGGTGAGGAAAGGATCTCTGAGCTTGAGGATCCCTTAAAAGAAACTCTCAAAACTAAAAAACAAAGAGAAGACTTAAAAAAAAAAAACAGAACAGGATATCTAAGGATTATGGGACAATTATGAAAGGTGTAGCACTTGTGTAATGAGAATACCAGATGGAGAAGAAAGAAAGGAACAGAAGAAATGTTGGAAACAATGACTGTGAATTTCCCCCAATTAATGTCAGATACCAAACAGGCAAATCCAGCAAGCTCAGAGAATACCACGAAAGATAAATTCCCAAGAAAAGAGATTGAAATTACTTGATTGAGTCCAATCCAATCTCTCCTTCCAAGCTGAGGGTTCTTAATTAGCATAGATTGTTATAGGAAGCATACATCTCAAAATTCTGGCCAGTTATCTAGATCAGTGTTCTTCATTCAGTCTGGTATGTCAACTACTGTAGTCAAAAACTCTTCAGACCCACTGACCCCACTTATACTGTTTGCCATGCCAAAGAAAATTTTTAACCCCATTAATGATAGGAACAGTACAATTATAAATAAATAGAGCTGAATGAGGTCATTTCTGAAGTTTATTAAAGTCATAGATAAATTATCATGCTACAAAAAGTATAGAAGTTCTTATAATGTAAATATAAATATTCTACTAACCCACCCAAGTTTAACTTTAAACTCTGAGAACTGGCAATATGGATCAGCATGATCTTTATATTTAAATAAACCTAAGTTCAAATCCTGGCTCCACTTCCTTGTAGCTTTGTTTTCATGGGCAAATTCAACTGGTCTAAGCTTCAGTTGTCTCTTACATAAAATAGACACATTACTGATAGCTACTTCACAGAGTGCAGTAAGGGTCATTTTGCAGGAGCATATGCAAATAGCACTGTATTTGGCACTTAGAAAGCCTTTCATTAACAACACATACACTATTGTATTACTATTGGTATTAATTTTAGTTACTCTGTAAGCAGTCAACTTTCTGTGTGTTCCTCATTTGTCAGAACAGAGCCTAACAGAAGCAAGAGTTCGTTTTTTAGCGTTTTAAATTGTGGCCCTCCAGAGGACCAGCAACCCAACTGTGCTTGTTTAATGTGGTTTGTTCTGCACCATATGCGTGTGGGCTTTTAATAAATGCTATTTGATGATGATGATGAGTTCCTGGAGACAGAGCTGTGTTCAGCAGTCACTGCATTATGCTTGGCCTAACTTTCTGCTACTCAACTCCAGGAATGCTCTTGTGAACAGTACAGAAACTTCTGAAATTTCCATTTGAGGTGAAGTACCACTGCCAGAAAGCCTCACAAAGGGAGTCATTAACCCTTACCCTTTTTTCTTGTGGCCCTTTCCAAACTGACCCTCAGAAGGGCCTTCTCAGCAGGCTGCCCTGGAGCTCGCGGAGTCCGGAGTCCGGTGCATTCCACAGTGCGCTATCTGCTGTGCTTCCTGGGAAAGCCAGGGGCTCACCGCCGCTGAGCTCAGTGGGCCAAGTCCCAAAGTCCAAAATATGGAGAATAGTTTATTACAACTCCACCAAAAGGAAAAACAAGACCAAGGCCTCACAGACCTCAGCCCCTAATCGATACAAAATGAGCTTACAGCTCTGGGGATTCAGACAAAGCTTAAACTTTTAAAAAATGTTTGCATTAAAAACAGTGACGTAGTAAAACACCAAGCCTGACAACTAAGATCAAAAGCAAAGACTTTTTCTCCTCGTAACTTACATGAAAGTGACTGGGGGAGGTATGAAGGGCTTTTCATCCCATGGGGATCAGACTGCTCGAAAGAGCACAAGCTCTTTTCATTGGGAGTTTGCTTTCCAAGCCAAGAGGGCCTGGGGTTTCTGTTGGTAAGTTCTCCTCACTGCTATAAAACTAGATTTGACAACTATGTTTGAACTAAAAGTCTTTTTTGTTTCAGACGTGCGCCCTAAGTTTTAGAAGATAAAGAATTTCCTCTTGGGTGAAACTTAAACTGTCTTACCTACGAAAACTTCTACCCTCCTGCCCAAGACTCATAGTTGGAAGAGGTCTAGTGACCCCTGGTGCAACCTTTCCAAGTAGGATGCTTTGAACAGAGTGTTGTAAATGAACAATGCTTCCTTTCAGACAACCTGGCTTCTCCAAACACAGAGATAGCTGTGATGCTTTGCCAGACCAAGAAAGAGCCCTGAGTTTAACAGTGATGACCTGGACTTGCAGCAAAGTTATGAGCTTTGCAGACAGTCTGTCTATGCAGGCTTAGACCTGGTTTCCAAGGTTCACTGAGACTACTGCCTGCAATAGCAGGGAAGAGTGAAAAGACATTCAAGAGAGTGGAAGGACATCAAATTACATTTGAGGGCAAAAAAGACACAGAGAGAGACCTGAGACCACTGTGCCTCTCCTTGGAAAACAACAAGATTATAAATTTAATACTGCAAAAGTCATAGAAATGAGAAATTTTGACTTACTGCACCTAAGTTTATGTTAGCTGTTATACTCCAAGCCATTTAATCAAATTTTACAGTCACTTGATCAATCATTTCATCAAGTTTTAAAATTCATCCACAGAGATTTTACAACAATATCCTGGAGATTTTTTTGTATTGTGGACTGGTCTGTTGTTACTGGCAATGTGTGTAGGAACTAGTCCTGGTGACCTCTCTGTGAACCCACCCAAAAGTCAAAATTTGCAATTTCTTGTTCAGTGTAAAGCTGAGCTTTGACCTTTAGGACTTTGTTGTGGTGGCTTTCCCCAGGAAATCAAAGAGACTGGTCATTTCCCAAGTCCCCAGAAGCAGTTGTGTTGTGAAAATCTATCAGAGGCCTCTGAGTAAGCATCTTTCAACTTAATGGTTGAAGTACAAAACTTCATTGGTATATTGAGGCTATCATCTCAAGTCTTGTAAGAGGTAACAGGAAGACAGAAGCATGAGGAAAAAAAGGGAACTTTTTGAGAAAAGAAGAGGTGAGATGCTACAAAGTATAATCGGAGGGTGTCTGTGCTGCATGACAGTATCAGTCTATCTTTTTGGAATGTCTCACTTCTTTGGTTAGTACCTTCCATTGTTCTTGCTGGCTCTCTCATGTTGAGAGCAAATACTCTCTCTGCCAATTACGACTGAATGTCTTACACCTCTGCTGAGAACATTCTGTAGATTGGACTTCATTCCAGTTGACTTGGATGTCCTTCCTGTTGACCTTATTTTTTTGTGTGTCTCACTTATCAGCCCTCCCTAAGAAGTCAGATACTGATAATCTACACCTTGCTCAGATATTGACATAACTTTTGTCACCAGCAATTCTACTTGTCAAGAGCAGTTATGCATGCTATCAGATATCCAGAGCCTGGAGGTTCATCCTTATGATACACTTCAGTGAGATGTTCACTTCGTAGATTTATTCTCTACATAGCCTCTTCCTCTTTTTACCCAACCCATGGGATGGCTTCTCTCTCTTAGGAGCACATGGCTTTGTGAAGGCCAGCATCAGCAAGACAGTATTAATTGAATAAACATCCATTATTTACTAAAACTTTGTGAGAAAAACAAACTATACATCATGAAAAGAGCTGAAAAGGAGTCTACAGTTTCAGTCTAAAAGTGTTATGTTTCAGACAAAGAAATTGGGATTTACAGAAGTAATCTTTTCAAAGCACCCTACAATATTGTGGTGGGACTAAGCAAGAAAATGGTCCTTATCACAATTGCTGGGCTCCCTCTCACATGCTTATGAGGCTTCCAATTTAGTTGTGATGACAACTTAAATTCTGTAACATGATAATCCAGAAACATTCCCATACAGACTTACATGGTTCCCTCCAGTTACAAAAACGTCTATGCTGTTTGAAAATGTTAATCGATGGCTCATCTTCCTGGTGAGATTCTTTGCAAGAGCAAACTCCAGCGAACAATTGTATTACCTTATTCTTTTCACGGTTCAAAGTCTCACTGACCTCGTAGGTCCCAGGAAACCTTTTCTATCAACAGTCCTAAAAGAGTCATAGAAGAATACATAAGTCAGCAGTGGCCTCAGTGAATATAGGGCTGCATATGACAGATCTGAGTGGGAAGCTACATGTAATAATGAAAGATGGTAACTCTTATTCTGAGCAGTGGGAATTATGGTAAATTCGGCTTAGTAAAGCATGCAGTTATATGCAAAGTTTTAATCCAACTAACCCATTCACTACTAAACACATGTGTCTCAAGTTTGGTCCAGAGTTGCTTTGAAGGAAGCATGTGTGTGTGCATGCATTTCATTCATACAACTTTCACTTAGTGATAATTTGTAGAATAGCTATAATGTGAGGAATAGAGGGACTTAGAGAAGAAACAAGAGAGCAGAGTCCCTGAATAGAAGATGACTTGCTCATCCCTCAGTGCACTTGCCTTCATCCAAGTGTCTCATCTTTTGACTTCAACTAGATATACCCCCAGTGTTGGAAAGGAAACATATAAAGAGTAGTTTTTACTTCAAATTCTCCCTACCAATACTTCATTTATACTGAAGCTCATTCTTGTTTCTGGTGTGTGTGGTCCTACTTTTTCAGATCTTTTGAGTCAAATCCTTAACCCCTTGTTGTACAGACTCCTGGTTGGCATTACTGATACTATATTTTCTGATACTGAATGGATCCTTGAGTCCTTAAGGGTCTCTCTGTTTCCTGGCCTGGGCTCACTGTCTCTGCAGCCCCCATTTCTTACTGACTCTGACTCAAGATACCTACTTGTGCTATCTCTGGACTTCACCAATAGAGCCCTTGATACTGTCATTGCTGGACTTTCCTGACAGTCCAGTATCTTCTATTCCTGATATTTTAGAAAGAAATTAATGTTGACAAATAAGACATGTGACTGAGGTCTTAAAAAATATCAGGGTGTATATAAAAAACCCTCTTGGATAACAGCATGATCAAAAGTCATTAACATTTAAAACTGCTTGTAAATTAGCAGAACCTACATAACTCTGACTTCCTAAAAATCCAACATTTTTGTAACACTTTCAACATTTTGTCAGAAAAATTAAAAGCCATTGAAACAAACTTACATAAGGAATTTTGTCTAAAAATTTCTTCCTAGATGTATGTCCTGAGTCAGGACATATTCAGAAAGATCTCTTGGATTCTACCTAGTCAATTCCAGACTCTCACATCAATGATCCTGGAGCAATGATCATCTTTTCTTCATTGATTTAAAATTAAAATGACCCTATGGCTTTGTGCAAACACATGGTAATAGCAGATATTGATGTATGCTGAAATAATTTTCAATTATTTGATTCAATTATTTGATCCCTTAATCTTTCAGGAAAAAAATTAAATAGAAAACGTTAACTTCTAATATTCAGTTAACTGAAATGTTTCAATATTGAATGCAGTGGAAATCTATTATAACCTGATTTGTTAAATGACTTGTATGTCTGAGAACCATGCAAGTTCCCTAAAATATGCCTCAACTGAGATGACATCACCAATTCTGCATCTACCAGTAACTATATTTAATCAAGTAATTTAAAGTCTTTAAAGTAGCTTAAATGAACAAAATAGGAAACTATAGATGTTGGCGAGGATGTGGAGAAACGGGAACACCCCTGCACTGCTGGTGGGAATGTAAACTGGTATAGCTGCTCTGGAAAACAATGTGGTAGTTCCTCAAAAAATTCACAAAAGAACTCCACTATGACCCAGCAATAGCACTGCTAAGGATTTACCCAAGGGATAGAGGAGTATGATCCATAGGGGCACATGTACCCCAATGTTCATAGCAGCAATGTCAACAATAGCCAAATCATGGAAAGAGCCTAAATGTCCATCACCTGATGAGTGGATCAAGAAGACATGGTATATATATACAATGGAGTATTACATGGCAATGAGAAAGAATGAAATATGGCCATTTGTAGGAAAGTGGATGGACATTGAGGGTGTCATGCTAAGCGAAATAAGTCAGGCAGAGAAGGACAGATACCATGTTTTCACTCATTAAGTGTAACAGAAGAAACTTAACAGAGGACCATGGGGGAGGGGAAGGGGGGGAAATAGTTAGGGAGAAAGAGGGAGACAAATCATGAGAGACTCTTGAATACTGAGAACAAACTGAGGGCTGAAGGGGGAGAAGTAAGGGGGAAGAGGGTGATGCGCATGGAAGAGGGCACTTGTGGGCATGAGCACTGGGTGTTATATGGAAACCAACTTGACAGTAAACTATAAAAAATAAAAATAAATAAAGTCTTTAAGCCTCAGTTCTCTTATTTGTAAAATAGAGTGGTAGACATTCAACTGAACGAAATTAAAGTTCCTTCCCAATGTGAAGTTATTTGATTATGTGGATTTTATAACACTATTTGTGTACCACCCAAATATTAATCCTGTTCTTTGGCAAAAAATTTAAAAAATTAAAAAAAAACATAAGCACAACGTAAAGTCTCAAACCACATCTCAGTGTGCTAAAAGCCTGCAATTCTCATTGACTCTGAAAGGAGTTCTGCAGATGTGGAAGAACATAAATACTGGGCCTCTGTGAAGTGAAACTGAAAGACTATGAACCAGCCAGCTTCACCAAGACTGACTTCACTTGAGCTGTGTTTGGTGCTTCGTACTCACACCAGCTGTGCCACAATCTCTGGTCCAATTTTAGTTGGAACAAGAAACTGTTAGGAGAGGCAAGAGAGATGATTTACCTGTAGGAGATTAGAGGTTGAGAAATATCACAACTAATTTGCAAGTCATTGGTGATTAGGAAATTTCTCAAACAGAGATATCTGCTAGGTTTTTCTGTTTTGTTTTGTGGTTTTTTGTTTGTTTGTTTCAAACTAATATCCAGTTAAATGTCGACAACATATTAGACTCTGTAGGACTGGAAGGATAAATAAGGCACAGCCCTTGCCTTAACTCTGTAGAGGAGATAAGACTTACACAACTAGATATAGCACAATGCAATAGGGATTGACTTACAAATAATTAATATGACATTCTCCAAGAACTCTAATAGGTTTTTGGTTTATCATGATCAGGTCACTGTGACATATATTACATACACAAAAATGATATGTATACACACACATTTATTGCAAGTCAAGAAATATGGCCATGGTAATTAAATACTTTTAAAACAGCAACACATAGCTGAATAAACTTGGATAGAATTCAGTAAGGTACGTAATTATAACTCTAATGACTTTGTTTTACCTCATTAATAAAAGTGTTAGCATTTATTGTTCTAACAGAGATCAAGAAACCTGTCCAAGGTAGACAGATATTTCATATATGTCCCCTGTATTAAATGAAATATTTCTTGGAAACACTTAAACTAAAACCAAAATGGATGACTCCACCCCAACACACTGTTCCTTGGAATTCCTGACAATCTTGTTTAAAACTTAAAGCATTACAATTTCTGATTTTTATTGTCTTTTCATGTAAATAGCTTTAAATGGAATCTACAATATCTTTAATGGAAATGGCATATTAAATAGAAAAGACAGAATAAGCCTGAATGTCTGTAACAGTTTAACCTTCCCTATAAGATTGGCCACATGTATGTAACTCCTCTCTTCAAAAATGTGCTAAAATGTCAGCAAAGGAATTAAAAAAATGTACATCTTAGAAAGACAAAAAAATGGGAAAGAAAAAAAAAGAGTAGAAGAGAGTTCAACAATGTTTTGGAACACTGATGGAGCATGGTAATTAACACCTGATGAAGGAGTAGTAACTAAATTAACTACACTCTGGAGTGCTTGAAAAGGAGGCCTTAAGTCAAGTTCCTAGAAGCAGAGACTGAAATAGGAATTCCTGCACATATGATTTACTGATGCAGTGCTCTCAGGAGAAACTTGTAAGGGCAATGAGGGAATCAGGCCAAAGCAGAAGAAAAAGTGAGTCAAACATGTGATTTTAGAGGAAGTCTAGCCCCAGCCTGATCCCACAGAGGGCTATGAAGGATAAAGTGTATGAAAAGACTGTCCCATCCAAAGAGTAGAAAGCTGAGCTGTAATACTTCTACATCATCACTGCATGGCCCGGGAGCTGCCCCAGGCAGAGGAAGCGTCCTCTCCCTTAGCCCAAGACCATGATGCAAAGAACTACACGCAGCCAGTATCTGCAGCAGCAGGGGCTGGTATATATCTCTAGGAAAAGGGGTCTGAGCAGGGTACCACTAGCGTCTCCTGTAGAAGATAGTACACCCTTGCCCAGCTCAGTCCACCTATCTGACATTAAGTTTACCCCATCTGGTTCTTGCTTCTCTAGGATTCTGGAAATTCTACAACATATAGGAAGAGAGTTACTGAGATGACCTATTGTCTCCCTGCTGAAGTTGTTCCTAAAACCATAACTGACATACATTTCCCTCCACTATTGGGATATGCAAGAACACAACACATGGCTAAATCTCAACATGATTATGCCAAGTGAAAGAAGTCAAACAGAACAAAAGTACATACTGTATGATTCGTTTTATATAAAATTCTGGAAAATTAAATCTAACTGATAATAAGAGAAATATTAGGAGTTGCCTGGGGAGAAGTTATATGGACAGGAGAAAGTGATTACAAGGAAGCAAGAGGAAGCTCTTTGGGACAATATATATCTGCACCATCTTGACTGTGATGATTGTTTCATGACTGTACACGCCCAAATTGTATACTATAAACATGTGCAGATTACTACAAATTGAAACTCAACGAAACTCTCAAAAATACACTCAAAAAATGAATAATTTTTAAATAAATATAGGAAATAAGTAACTCATACTATTCAGATAATGTCATTAATGAATTCATTCAATAGTTACCATATGGCTCCTGAGTGTGAGGCATTGTGCTAGATGGTGGGAACAGAAATATTTGTAGAATATGACACCCTTTCCCAAGGACTTCACAGATTTGTGAAATAATAGTCACCTACCAGTTGAGAAAGATAAGCTATGATATTTATTTCAAAGATGGTAATTAATGTTCCCTATATTTCCTTTATATCAAAATATTAAATAAATCTAATAATGTTTGCAGTCTCTTTCACATAAAGCCTTCTTTTATTAGTAACTGTTTCTGTGTTATCCTCACTTTGCTAACCATTGCTCCTAAGATGGCTATAGTATCTTCCCCTTTCAATGCTAGTGTATTAATATTCTAAAATCATCATTACTTATTAGCCATCACTAATAATGCAGCCACCTATTCATCCATATTTTGACAGTGGATTTTCCAGAAACCTAGCTGTGGTCCTTGTACCCTTCTGCTACTTGCATTTGGGGGCATTTCATTGCTTGTTCACATCTCCATAAAGTAGAAAAGAGGAGATAAAAAAAAAAATCTATCCAAAATTCTGCTGAGAATAATACAATCTTAATATTGGAAGTAATTTCCAAAGTTATCTATTCTCTCTACAGTAAGAAGGCAGCCATCTGCAAGTCAGGAAGAGGGCCCTCACCAGAACCTGACGATGACTCAGCCTTCCAGCCCCCAGAAATGTGAGAAAATAAATTTCTGTTGCTAGAGCAATCTGGTCTATGGTATTTTCTTATTGCAGCCCTCACTGACTAACATTTAGTCTTAGGAAGACTTTTTTGAACTCTATCAAGGCATTTGAGAGCTCAAAATACATTTTTGTATACCTCAAGTCAATTAAAAAAATGTTAAAGACTCACTTTTAGTCTTTATCTGATTTTTTAAAAATAAGCCAAAAAGTATATGAGAGAGAAAGAACCATTAAAGGGAAGACTGGACGTCAGGATCCTGGCCACTATAATCTAACATAACTGATGCTCAGTTCTTCTTCAATCAAATCAACAGCTGAAATTTTAAGTGACCCCAAAGTTCCTCCATATACAGACTCTCTAAACTTTACATCTAAAAGGACCTTGTAATATTGGAGGGAAAGGAACAGATCTGTAGTCAATTTGGCTAAATATATAGAGAATTTCATACTCAGATAAGAGAGTATAACTACTTGCTAACAATGAACATTATGGAATTCTTCATAAGGAAGCTGAATTTTTCCTATTAAGGATTAAAGTACCCTAAAAGTGAATCTTATTATTTGGAGCTCAAGTGACAAGAAAAATTATAGTTGAGGCCTCCAAAATTTTAGTCTGTAATTTCCGCCTCTATCTGAAATGATTCATTCATCCAATGTACATTAGAGACTGAAATACAAGACAAAGCCTGATTCCAACACTGCGAGTCAGGACCTGGAGAGTACTCTATTATTAGTCAGTTTTTCTAATGAACTCAATAAACTTTAATAATTAGAGTTGTATATATTTGGAGGTACAATATAATATCTCCATTTAATACAAAAAATCTGTGCACTGAAAGAGAAGGATATTTTAGATTTAGGGAATTTTAATGTGGGAGACACTTCAGATTCACTCTTTCTCGAAGTCACTTCAGACGGCTTTAGGAACAGCAAGCTGCCCCCTTGTCAGAGCTTCCACAGTATTTGATTCTATTCCTTGTGACTGCATCTTGTTACATTATAATATCCTTTTATATTTTTATGTCTATTTATTTGTGAGAGAGAGAGTGTGTGTGTTCAGGGGAAGGGCAGAGAGACAGGGAGAGAGAGAATCCCAATCAGGCTCTGCACTGTCAGTGCAGACCCTGATATGGGGCTTGATCTCATGGACTGTGAAATCATGACCTGAGCCAAATTCAAGAGTCAGATGCTTAGCCTCCTGAGCCACCAACGTACACACATTATAATATTCATTTAAATATGTCTATGTATCAGGAGGCATCAGGCACAGGAACCAAAGGTTATTCATCTTTGTTTCCCAAAACCCTGCACCACATCTGATACACAGCTGGTGCTCAATACCACATTACTGGATTAAGAATAAACCTGGTTGAACCAGATGGGGAGGCTGAGGTTCACAAACACTTGTCCAAGGTCTCACAAACAGGTGTGGCAAAGCCAGGTGTAGGCTCCAGATCTCAGGCTCACATTTCAGTATTCTTGCCTTCAAAATAGCTTGCAGGTAAAAAAAAAAGAAATTGGTACTTCACCTAAACCTCACTTCTGTGTTCATTTGGGAGTAACCAGATAGACTAGTCGTATAAAGAAAAACAACAAAATTAAAAACAAGAAGAGATGTGTAAAAAGAAAATAAACTGATTGAATAAAAACTTCTCTAAAGAAGACATTCAAAAGGCCAATAAGCACATAAAAAGATGTTTAACATCATTAGTCACTGGGAAAATGCAAATAAAAACCATAACAAATACCACCTAATACCCACTAGGATGGCTGTGATCCAGAAGACAAACAATAAGATTATAATAATAAAATAAAAAGATAGGCAATAACAAATATTGACAAAAATTTGGAGAAATTGAAAATCTTACACACTGCTGGTGGAAATCTAAAATAGGGCAGCCACCTGTAAAGCAGTCCAGCAGTTCCTCAAACAGTGAACATGGAGTCACTCTATCTCACAGAAACTCTACCCGTAGGATACCCAAGAGAAATGAAAACTTAAGACCACTCAAAACAGGCACATCAATGTTCACAGCACCATTATTCACAATAGCCAAATAGTGGAAACAATCCAAATGTCCACCAACTGATGAACAGATAAACAAAAATGTGGTATATCCATGCAATGGAAAGGGAGTATGGCAATAAAAAGATAGTTTGAAGTACTTCTATTACATACATACATGCTACAACATGAATAAACCTTGAAAACATCATGCTAAGTGAAAGAATCCAGACACAAAAGACCACCTATTGCATGATTCCATTTATATAAAGTGTCTAAGACAAGAAAATCCATAGAAAAAGAAAGTAGATTAGTGGTTGACAAGGACTTAAAGAAAGAGAGAATGGAGGATGACTTCTAATTTTTTTTAAGAGTGATGAAATGCTACAGAATGAAATGGTTTGCATGATTTTGTTACTATAACATGAATCTTAAAAAGCATGAATTTTATAGTATGTGAATTATATCTCAAAAAAATGAAAAAAGGAAACTACATAAAATGGCCAAATTATGTGAAATAAATGTCTCTGTAAAACAATTTTTAAAGGTGCATCTAGAACCTGGTACAAAGTAAAATGAAACATTATTACCTACGGGTATGGGGTACCTAGGTGGCTCAGTCAGGTAAGCATCTGACTCTTGATTTTCGCTCAAGTCATGATCTCATGACTGGTGAGATCAGCCTCCATGTCAGACGCTGTGCTGACAGCATGGAGCCCGCTTGGGATTCTTTCTCTCTCTCCCTCTCTCTCTGCTCCTCTCCAATTCACACATGTGTGTGTGCGCTCTCTCGCTCACTCTCTCTCCTTCTCTGTCAAAAATAAATAAATAAACATTAAAACAAATAATAGTACTATTGTTTCATGAAGGAAATATAAGAAACCTAGTGTTTATTTAGAGCCTACTTGTGTCAGGTCCCAGGATAAATGCATTTTCTATGTTTTTTCCTTAATCTTTTGAGTAATCTATTACTGATTTTACAAATGAGAAAACAATGTTATAAAAAGGTTAACTAATTTTCCCAATATCACACAATAATGTAGGGCAGACCTGGAAATCCAATTCAGATAGACCCAACCCCAAATCACATATGTTATTTCCATTCTAGTATATGTTTTTGTAGATAGTTTTCAAATTCTATAAAATTCAGTTTCTCACAAGAGAAGTTCCTCTGGAAGTTGTGAAGTAAACTAGAACAAACCTATCTTCAAAGGCTTATGCAAATGCTGGGCAATACTGATAAGTTCTGTGGACTCCTTTATTTGTCCTACCTGCCTTCTTGATCACCTTCATTATTGCCAAAGTTGGGGAGAACAGATTACGCCAAAGCTCCTAACTATAGCTGGTGGACAGTGTATCCCTGTCGGATGTGTAGTTCATCATTATAGTTCAAAGAACTTGACTGAATTTTCCATTCAGTATGAGTTCAATGAATAATTGTGGAATCAGAGTGAACAAACATTTTCTTCCCCTTAAAGTTCTCATAATCCATTAGAAGGAAAAGTATTGAGGATATAGTAGTTAGTCATTTTATAGTTTTATGACCAGGTGCACCTCAAGAAACTTTCTTTGCAGGAGATTATCATTGTGGACAGACTTGGTAGATAGGAAGCCATTCCCTAATCCTTCTTACAGAGGGTTATAGACTGATAGAAATGACCATTTTCTACAGAATTGATAGGGTTATATCCTTTAGTCCTCTCTGGTGGGACCATGTGGCCAGTTCTGGAAATAGGCTGAAAGTCAAAGGAACAGATATTACTTGTGGATTGAACATAATTGTTGATCTCATACACACCTCTCTTCTCTGCTGCATAGAGACCAACAATTGCTGCTCCATCAGGTACAGGAAGAACTGTAGAACAGAGACCCCAACTGACCCATGTGGAGACTTATTAGTCACTGAAATTTTGAGATATTTTGTTATTTCCAAAGCATGTAGCCTGTCTTGACTGATTCAAGTCTCTGGAGTCAAGATTATGGTGAGAAGAGCAAGCAGTGCAATTCAACTAAAATGTGCTTGACCATGATAGGATCAGAAAGATAGTTTGAGGTCAGATAACACTAAACCTTGAAACTCACACTAATATAGAAGGTACAAGAAGGAAGAGTAATTACATTAAACCCATAGAAATTATTGGCAGAAAAAAACTAAAAGTAGAGGAATGCACATCAGTAGCAGAAATCCAGACTTGGATGATGTCTTTGCTTTGAGAGCCAAGAAGGACTGAAGGTAGATAGCTGAGGAGAGAAAGTGGCCACTAGGCAGGACATGCTGAAAGTCAGTCTGAGAAGTACAAAAGCCCATGGCTGGGAAGGTAGCTGCATTAATTGCCTATTGCTGCCATGCCAAGTTACCACAAATGTAGTACCTTACAACCACACAAACTTATTATATTATAGGTCTGTAAATTAGAAGTCTGACCTGGTCTCACGGACTAAAATCAAGGGATCAGCAGTCTCCATTCCTTTCTAGAGACTCTAGAGCCTCACCTAGCTTCTAGCCACCACTTGCATTGCTTGGCACTGTCTTCAAAGTCAGCAAGATAGCATTTCTCTGACCTTTCTTCATTTGCTTACATCTTTTTCTCTTAACACACCCAGGAAAATGTTCTATGTTTTTAAGGACATGTGTGATTAGATTGGGCCCACTCTAATAATCTAAGATAACCCCATCTCAATCAATGTCTTTAACTTAATTTTATCTGCAGAGTCTCTTGTGCCACATAAGGCAACATGTTCACATGATCTGAAGATTAGGACTTTGCCATCTTTGGGAAGCCATTATTCTGCGTACCCCACTAGTATTAAGTATTAAGAGTGAGGAAGAGTCAAGGAATCAAGAAACAAGAGGGTGGTACGAGATGGGAGGATGAGTCTGTTTTAACGTACTCTGAACTACAGCAGGCCAGCCCACTGTGCACAGTGGCTCATGTTCTGAGGTCCCCAAAGGGCAAGTTCAATAGTAAGAATGAGAAGTGATTAGGGCTGTACTTTGTTAGTGGTAGGGAATACATACTGAGACAGCAGTCCCCATAATGCCCTGAGATTAACCCTTGCATGCACAACACAGAGGTTTAATAAATAAAGCTGAATGAATGGATCCATAAATGAAACACTAGCCAAATAAACAGGACTCAACAATAGGCTGGATACAGAAGGCACAAGAAAGAGAAGAATAAAAATATTGGACAGCCGAATAAGCAGCTAAGAGCGGTACAGGGCTAGACTTCTAAAAAACATGGGAGAGAATTACAAAGAATTTCTTTCCAGCTGTGCTCTGAAACTTTTATTGTTTTTCAGAATTTAATTTCTTTTACATAGCTAAAGGCATAAATATGCTGGCAGATAGATGTAAGCTAGAGAAATGTAAGAAATCATATTCATTATATGTTTAGAAAAGGATTATTGGGCACATGTTTTTCAGGAAACCAAAACTAGACATAATATTCGTGAGAAAGAATTGGGGAAACTTCTAATTAGAAGAGTGGGGTCACTTCTAAAGGAGATTTTATCTTTAAAAAAATGTAAAGAGATAGGACCATGTTTTAATTATGAATCAGTGTTTCTGAATGTGTGTGCCTTAGATCTCTCCAGTTGAGGTATTCTGCATCTGGATCAATTGAGTCAGTAACATGTACAAAAAACTGAAAACTATAATAAATCACAACCCCTGTGGGCAACACCCGATTAAATTTCTTTCTGGCTTTTGCACAATGGTGGCAATGGCTGTAATCCAAAACATAAACAAAAACTCACATGGAAGCAACAAACACATTTTTTTTAATTGTATTATTCCCCAGTCCAAAGAACTTTTTGTCTAAGACTTTGTCTGTGGTTTATTTATATTACTGAGTAACTCCACCCAGTGAACATAAGGCACAGATGACTCTAAAAAGGCAGCATTTACATAGTCTAATGATTCCCATGTATGGATGATAGATGTGCACGCCAAGAAGTTTGGCAATGCCTTTTGGGAAATTGACTTAATAAGATGGTGACAAGTGAAGTGTGTGCATGGTCAGTCCCATGGTAACCCAGACATTTCTACTCTCATCGCAGGAAAAGCAAGCCATTCGTTCTCCATTACAATGTGCTTTAAAGCAACATGTAAATAACGGGCAAACTGCCACGCGTTGGATTTGTTAAAAACAGTCCCATGGTATAAATAGAAACCAGAGCTATAACCATTCCTAATGCAATATGATAGTTGATGAGAATGACACAAGTCTTAAACCTCTTGTTCTTGAAACTTAATCTAGAGAACTGACAAACATCGATAAAACAAGAACCAGAAAGAATCAATTTGGCCTGTTGCTTGAATTATGAGTTCTTCCAGATATCACATACATTATCCTAAATTATGTCTGGTTAAACTAACCTTATGCTGGTTTTCCCTACCACTCAATGCATTCTCTTTTACTGGGAATCTGGGGATGAGAGTGCTGCTTACCTAGGAGCTCTACCTATGTAGGAGGAGAAATAAGATTTGAAATTCCCATTGGGTCTTTCTAGTACTTTATCAGTATCTAATGAGATTTGCATAATCAGGGATTTTATAAAGATTAGTCAAGAAGAGCTGACCACTCCCCTACTATGGAATAGTTAACAAGCATATGCAAGTATACATACATATGACTTACAAACCTGAAAATATTTATCTGGAGTTTACCACCAATCCATCAAGCCTTGAATAAAGGTAGCTACAGCCATACTCTTAACACACTCTTGGGTTTCTTCTGTTTCTATTTCCTACACTATGTCACTTGATCCAGACAAAACTTGGTACAATGAGATTTCATTTTTATATCTTTGATGCCCCCCTTAGCCTGGTAGCACAACACCCTGATTTCCATCTTCTTACTTGTTGTCTTTGTCATTTTTATTTGTTGATCCATGTTTTTCCATAAATGTTTTTTGAAATGACTCTGTGTACAGGCACCATGGCAGGCACTAAAAATGTATTGGAGAACAAAACAAAGATATGTGACTCTCAACTTCCCTTAGCGGATCAAATCTTAGACTGATTCCTCCAAGTATGCCCCCTCCATCTTGAATAGTTCAATGCCCCAAGTTGATCCTGTGGCCCACTACCTTGGCACTGATCACCAGGCAAGCATACCAACTAAGCTGCCCCTGAGCCTCCAATGGGGGCACAGAGAAGATCTGCACAATGTCAGGCCTCTGCCCTACATTGGTACCTCAACATCCATGCTATGTTGTCTCCTTCTGGTGCCAAGTTAGATGTTACAAAGCATTTATAGCTACTCACCCTACAATTTCTCAAAGGTCAATGCCTGAACTATGTTGAAGAATTCCATTGCATTTGCTTATTTTTTACATTGGCTATTTTTAAATTTCTGTTCTTAATAGCTTTGCATACATCTGTGTCATTCTGAGGCATCAGGAATGAATCTCTTTGGGACTACTCACTCCCTTTACACAATACCACTGCCTTCTGCTTCAAGGGAAGTGGGATGTACATGAAACAAATGGATTAGGTGTGTAGAAAGGAATGCTTTTTTTGGTTGTTTTTGTGGGGGTTTTTTTTGGTTTATTTTATTTTTGAGACAGAAAGAGACAGAGCATGAGTGGGGGAGGGGCAGAGAGAGAGAGAGAGAGAGAGAGAGAGAGAGAGAGAGAGAGACACAGAATATGAAACAGGCTCCAAGCTCTGAGCTGTCAGCACAGAACCCAATGCGGGGCTCGAACCTGAACCATGATCATGACCTGAGCCAAAGTCAGATGCTTAACCAACTGAGCCACCCAGGCGCCCCAGGAATGCCTTTTTTAGATAATGCTGTCTAGAAGACTCACAAGCGCTTTCCTCTCTGTCTTTCCAAATTTACCTTCAAGAGAAAACAAAGAGGAAAAACAAAAAACTCTGGTTACTAAATTAAGTCTACAGGCTTAGATAATTGTTGTTTAACTTTTGCTTGCCCACAACATCCTGTTTATACCCACCCAGAGAAAGTAGCATCATGTTAGTATTAAATGAAAAAAAATCATACACAGTAATGGAAATTTAGCACAAACTACACACATCAAAAATATATAGATATCCAAATACAAATTAGGGACAGAGGGAAGTTTCTAAAGTATCCCAATGAGTTGTCTATGTTAAGAATTTCTAACAAATCTGCACAAAATTCTATGTTGTAAATAAAATGCTTTGGTCAAATTTCAAACTTCTTCTCCAATTTTATCCCAATTATATTATGGTCTAATATTGAATTAGTCTGTTTTACACAGACAAATGGACTTGGCACATTGACACTGAGTCACATGGGAGAGTATCTGAAATTATGTGAATATCAGCACACAGTAGAACAGTTTTCTCTGGGAAGAGTGTTTAAAGGGAACAAAATGTTTGCAAAATAAAAACAGAGAAAACTGCATCCTTTACAATTCCAAGGATTCTCTAGCCATGGACCTGTGTTCTCTTTACCTTTACCTGAGTCAATAATTTTTTGACACACTAATGCAGCAACTGTTGGAATAATGCATCTCTTTTCTCATCTACTAGGCTGCCCTACATTAATAACAGCTAATGAAAATGAAATGAGATAATATATGTGGAAATGCTTTGAAAAGCCTCAACTCCTCCATACTTATGAGGGAGTAGTGATAATGGTGGTCTTGGCGGTGGGGGTGTGACAATTTCTTTGACAGGGTTTCCCAGTTTAGGGCATACAGAGAACTAGTTCTGTGAAAAGTTCCCTTAGAGAGGCAACTCAGTGTGGGCTTGGCTCTGTAACTCAAATAATCTCAGAAAACACGATTTGTAATATGTCTACCTTTCAGAATTTGAAAAAGCACATTAGCCACTGAAGGCTTGGAATAGCCCTGCAATGAGGAAGTTTTATTAATAGTAAAATCCTTAATATTTTTAAATTTTTTAAAAAAATCATTAATTTTAATAATCCAGAATTTCTGAAACATAAATGCTTTGAACATATCTTTTCTATACAAGATCTATTAATAGTCTTAGGCACTAGAGTCCCACAGAGTGTATTATTATTACTATTATTATTCAGAAGGAATTTCTGCATGGCCAACTTCTTTCTCTCATGAGACCCCAAACTCTTGCATATACGAACAATATGATAGGTGAAACTCTTAGCTTATGAGTAAAACTAGAGATACTGACATCCCCTTCAAAAATTAAGACCCAGACTGGGACCTAAAATGATTGTCCCAAATACCCACAATTTATCATTTTTTATGAATATACCTGCTTTTGTCATAAAGAGGAGTATTCAGATGAAAAAATATATTCCTAGATTTTAAAGATTGTAGTCTTCACAGTCTCAAAATGGAAATAAACCAACAAGAGTTTACTAGTGCGGTTAGCCTACACTACTGCTTTGAGCAACAGGTTTCCTGCTTCCAAGGAGATCACAGTCTTTTTGACTTCTCAGTGTTAGCACAAGATAACACAAATTAAAATAGCAAATAAGACTCATTTGTGTTGATATAAACACACGTTATCTTCAGAAATGTCCAATAAGGAATCCTCTTGGTTTAGTTGCTGCAAGTGGGAAACGAGGAAATACAGCCGGTTCTGAACGAAGCTCTTCCTACGCCACGTGGCCAGACGCGATCCCAGCATCCAGCTGGAACTCTCTGATAGTAAGTCTAGCACAAAAAGTCTAATAAAAATTAAGGTCCAGAAAGGATGCAAAATATCCACAACTAGAGAAAACGAAATTGAAAACTAAGAGAATGTGGAATTAGAACATGGGAGAAATGAGGGTGGGAAAAATAAGATGAGACCAAAAGAGAGTGGCACAGACTCCTTCTCTAAAGCCCAATGGGAACAAAGCTACAAGTAACAACTTACAAGAGTTTCAAGGGATCTAGCCACTTTTTGAATAGAAATTTAAGTCTCACTTCTTAACAGGCATTTCTCTTCCTACCCCGTTACATAGTAATCTAAAGCCCATTTAACCACATGTCGATAGCAGTGATGTTTTTAAGGTTTCTTGCAGATAGATTTAACTATTTCTTTATGCATGAAGTGAAACTCCAAGATTGTGATTTTTCCTTCTAGGAAAACAAGTGGGCTGTCAGAGATGAAAAGATCTGGTATTGGCACACTGAGTGTATTCACAAAACCATACGGCGGCTCTAAGCAGAAGTGACAAGGGCTAAACATTATATATCCAAATTTAAGAAATAAATTCACGAAAAACATAGAAGCCAAGGTATGTAGGACTCTAAATTGTTCCCCTTTTTGTCATGGAAGCTCTATAAGGACATCTTGTAAGATGCTTCCCTTAAAAGGAAGTAGAGGGAATGAGACACCATGAGATGGTATCCAGCCGTCACGGAGGGTCCAAAAATAAGTGGCCACAGTTCTCACGGGCATTCAGCATTAGCTGCAGCCTGTTGTTATTCATTCAGTCAATCAAAAGTCTTACATTGTGAGGGCGTATACCAGAAGAGTGCACTGGGGCCTTTTTATTTCAAAGAAATATTGAAACACATCTGTTCGAATAAGTTTTGTACTTCAACTGACTTCCTTACCAAGCAGGAAGACTCGGCTTGCAGGCCAAATGCAAACTGACCCTCCTGATCCCCAACCAAAAACATAAAGCATATTATTGTATTTTCATCCTAACAAATACTTAGAAGAACTAACCTTTTCTTTTTTGTATGTTTCTTGATGCCATCTTCTGACCTACATTTAGCATTCTGAGTAACCATTCCAGAACTCTCTTAAATGAGCAAAAACCTCTGAGCTCCCATCATAGACCCCAGTCTTATTTCACCCATAAAACTGGCCCTGTTGAATAAAAATTATCTATTTATCTGTCTCCCATGCAAGACTGTTTAAATTCCTCAAAAATGGGAACCAAACCATAGATCTCTGGGACTTCAGCTTCTATAATACTGCCAGAAATATACCAGCAGCTCTTAATGTTTTGTTGCTGTTTTGCTTGTTGGTTGGTTGGTTTTTAAGCTAAATGTAAGGGGCTACATATAGAGAAAAATAGGATATTTAATAATCTATTTTTTAAAAAAATTCTACAATCCACAAATACATACTGACCATCTATTCTACGCTAGGCCAAGCATCAAGAAAAGGCGTTAAACCTTTAAGGAGAAAGCAGTGGTTAGGGAGAAGAGAGGCGGCACATGTATAAACTACTAGTAGCAAAAAATGTCGTAAGAGAAGCACTGACTTCCCTTAGAACTTCAGAAAAGGAGAAAACATTTCCTGAAGAAGATGGTATTGAAATAATAAAGGATATGAGCACATGTCCATAGTTGAATCTGGCATTAGGAGCTACACCCACCACCCTGTAAGAGATGAAGAGTCGAAGGCACAGACATTGTGAACAGCAAATGGTGTCCCCTGACGGAAGCATAAGGTATGTGAGTGGGATTGGATGAAAACTGGACTTGATTCATGGAGGAATGCCAAAATACAAATTCAGATTTTTTTTTTTTTTTTTTTACAAATCAAGTAATGTGCTACCAGCAAAGGTGTCAGCAAGAAGGCATGATATAATCACTGCTAGACGTAGGGCGACTGCTTTCAGGGCCACATGCAAGGTGATCTGCGGACAGGACATGGTTGTCTAAGGTCAGGACACGTGCTAGATCTGTCCTCTCAGATAAACATTTTCAGGCATAACTCTGAGCAGAAAATATAGGATATATTATAGTTAAACAGGAGGTAAATACTAACAAGGACCTAAGAGAGTAAACCACAATCAGAAAGAATGGAGATAAAGCAGAGGTTAAGAATTATTTAGCAAGGGAGTCATAGGATCAAGACAATTCCCAGCTGCAGATAGAGTCGAAGGCGGCACAAGTGAGAGAGAACCTACCTAGTTTTGCTAGCGCCCTGGAAGGCCTTCACTCTTCCACTCCTGAGTAAGAAGAAGTCCCTTGACTGTATTACCCACTCTTCATGAGAGAATTCCTACGATGATTTTTTTTTAATTTTTTCAATTTGTATTTATTTTTGAGAGAGGGAGAGAGAGAGAGAGCAAGCAGGGGAGGGGCAGAGGGAGGAGGAGCCAGGATCCAAAGCAGGCTTCACGCTGACAGTATAAAGCCCAATGTAGGGCTGAAACCCATGAACCACGAGATCATGATCTGAGCTGAAGCTGGACGCTTAACCAACTGAAGCACCCAGGTGAACCCAAATTTTTTAAAGTATAAAAAGAGAATAGAATGGGCCACCTGGGTACTTAGTCTATAAAGCGTCGGACTCTTCATTTCGGCTCAGATCACGATCTTGTGTCTTGTGGTTTGTGGATTCAAGTGCCTCATGGAGCTCGCAGCTGTCAGCGCAGAGCCTGCTTCGGCGCAGAGCCTCTGTCTCCTCCCTCTGCCCACCTTCTGCTTGCTCTCTTTCTCTCCCTCTTTTAAAAATGAGCATTTAAAAAATCAACAATTAAAAAAAAGAAGAGTGACTCTAGTTGTCACTGGATATGGGAAAGGTAAGGGCCAGAAAAAGCCTCAGAGACCAAAAAAAAATCTAATAATCTGGGAAACTAAAGGAGCTATAGCAATTTAGACTATATTGAAAAGGGCAACCAAACTTTTTCTCATTAAAATAATAAAGAGTTAAGGGGCTGGGGAGAGGAAGGAATTTACAATGGGAGATGAGTAGAGCGCTTCTTAGGAAATCAAATAGATTAATCTGGATATCAGGTAAATCTGGTACAATGGATAGAGGTTTCAGAAGCCAGGAATAGGTGTGCTGTGGTCCCATTTCCACCAAGCGAAACGAGAATTACTACTTGATTCAGAGAAAGAGAGTTAAAGGGCTTCAAGGTTTAAAGGCCGACAGCTAAACGCAGGAGACCTCTGGGTAACTTAAAGTGGCAGTTCGGACAGTTAAGAGCTAGCCAAGTAATAGTAGAACACTCCACTTTGGGATTCTGCATTTAGAATACAGACAAGCTTTGACGTTGGGGTGTACTCCCCTTGCGCAAACACCAGACTAACGCATTCTGAGCTCTTACTCCCAGCCCAAGGTGGAACATGTGCATGTCTGAATGTAGAGTTGACTTCATGTGGGAAGAGTAAGAGGATCTTCTACTGACTGGCACAAAGTAGGCAACCGAAGGGCAGAAGGAAGTTTAGAGAAGGTCTGGTTAAGCCTTCTTATATTATGTACGGGCACTAAACCCAAAAAGGATAAAGCGTCAGCCCCAAGTTGTCACAGGCAGTTAGTGGCCTAGCTGGGACTAAACCCCAGATTTCCTGACTCTCTGTGCAGTGCTCTTTACAAAGCCAGCAGGAGCTGTGAGGCAGCCATCTGTAGGATCACCCAAGTCAGTTCTGTACCATCTGGGCCAACAAGGAAAACAGTGACTCACAGAATCCAGCCTTCCTTTGGAATGCAGGAGAGGTGTGCCTTTCTTCTGTGCTGTGAGCCTTTTCAATTTTTGTAAATAAAACCCTATTTTAAATGCCCTGGGAGAGCTGGCAATTGTGAGTGCCTTACAGGCCAAGATCATATTTAGTGATACTTAAAACAAGCTCAGGCTGACTAACCAATAGATCATTTGATAGATGGAGAGCAAATGTCTATACTTCAAACTTCAAATTGTCAATGATTTTAGCTTAGACTAAAAGCCATGTTCATTTGCATTCTGAAGCACGTTGGAGTGTCAGAAAGAATCAGAGGCTGAAATTTGCCGAGGGTAACATATGTAAAATAATTGAAAGTTAGCTGTGTAAAAGCATCCATATGAAGGTATAGATTTTAATGCTAGGTTCCATTGCTTTCTACTCCAGGAGCCCGTGAAAACTCAGTGGTCTCGTTCGTCAGACTATTATCTGGGAGTAGATACTTTTTGATAACCTCAAAGCTGCCACAGGGAAAGAAGAGTCAGGCTCCCTTGACACACAGAGCAGACACCACCATTCACATGAATCCCATCTGTCATCCGGGACATACTCTGGGAGGGTCCAGCCTTTCTCTCTCCTTACAACCACACAGGGCACCAAGAGAAACAATGTCACCAATCTTTCTGCCACCTCACACAGGCCTCCAAGTCCATAGGACAAAGACACTCCGTTTTCTTTAAGTATGCTAATGGCCCTAGACTCTAATACCACACACATTTATCTGCAAAGCTACTATAAAGATCCACTTCAAAGAAAAGTGAAATCTTAAGAATATGCCATTTCCATCATGCCACTGTACTGCTCAAAAGTGTTCAATGACTTCTCATGGCCTACAGCTATGACAATGATGATGACGATGACAATGCCGACTACTACTACAGTTCAGACTACTGAGGTGACATATAAGGCCCTCCGCAGGCAGGTCCCACCTCTCATCCTGTTTCTTCACCTCAGTATTCTTCTACATAGACCCTTCTCTTTAGTCATGCGGCCAATTCACTATCCCCCAAACACCCCTGTACCTTCCTCGACTGAACACATCCCCTTCCTCGCCCTCCTGTTCATCATGCGCGTATCCAAATGCTACTTTCCATGGCTGAGCTCAATGCCAGCTCCTCCTGAAGTCTCTCTGCTACCCAGCTAACAGGATTTCATGCTGTTTCTTTTTTTTCCTCCATGAGAACAGATCTACATTCTTATTTTCCTCTGCTTCAAATATCCAACACCGTCTGGTATCCATTCTTAATTAATATTTGTTAATTATTATTTCTAAATAAGCAAAAAAAAAGAGGGGTTCCATATTCAAAGCTCTTTAAAATAAGGTAATAATCTGGAGCTGTTATTATATTATCCACACAATGGAAACTTCAGAGCATCTAGTGTGTTGTCATTGGATTCCTTTCTTTCCACAAAAGACCAAACTAGGTCATTTCAAACCTCAGTCACCTTCAGAGAGATTCTAGAAGGGCATGCTAAGAACGAGCAAAGGGATCGCATTCCTGGATTCCTTACTTGTTTTCCAGATCTGCTACTGAATCAGATTCAGGCAAGTGTGAACTAGAGACATGAACTAATCATTAGCACCATCCAAGCAAAATGAAAGGAGCCCTTTTGTTATGTTGGCTGCATATTCCGGTTTGAAAGGAGTGAGTGAAAGAAGAAAAAAGGAAAAGAAAAATACAGCCATCAATTTTTCCTTGCTTTTCTTGCCTTTTGTTTCTATTTTTCACAACTCTGGAATGGAACTGGAATATTTGGAAGGTATAAAACCGGGATTGAAAAGATGATTTGCTGTAATCTAATGAGGATATTTACTAACATGTTAACCACATAGATGCTCCTCTAACTGGGTCCTGTGTAGTTTGCCCAGAAAACATTTCTTGGCTAAGTTAAAAGGTGCCAGAAGTGGTACCCGGCCTATAAAATCACATCTGATTCCAAGGGTCCGCCCAGCAGTGTCATGCAGTGCTCTTTCTAGGGCCAGTAACAAAGGTTATTCATGTCATAGACTGAATTTCATGGGCTTGGTCACATCCTCAAAAGACAAACATACTATTTGGGAAGAGGAAAACTGAGTTACAGAAGATGAGAAAAGAGTCAACCAAAGAACGAGTAGGTATGAAAGTTAATGTGAAAACTCTAGCTTTCTAAGCATTCATTAATTCTTTTTTTCATTCATTAAACTAATAAATACTGTCCATTCTCTATGTGTCAGTTCTCAATAGTGTCATTTATTTAACTTTATGATATGTATCCATTGAGTACTTATTTTCTGCTAGCTAGTTAACTAGATACAATTTATTTGCAGCTAAAAAGTTACTGAATGTAGTATAAAATAGTGGGGGATAGAGATTAAAAATTATAAATATTAAATAAGCAATGTCCAAAAAATCATAACATTTGGAATAATTGTTCCAATGTCAAATTTGTTTATGATAAACTTCAAATTTTTCATCTCCTATATCACTAATCCTCCCTCACACCCAGGCACATGGCCTTCTCCTTCACTGATTTTCACATGTATCCAAAGGAGAATAACCTTAGTTACAAATAAAGCAATCAACGCTTTGGGCTCCAGAGGCAGACAGATGGAGAAATAAATATGTAAAAAACTAGGCCCAGCAAAAAGTTAGCACATATGACAACTAGTATTATTGCTACCCAAATGCCACTATTGGGTATTTTCCTAATGGATTTTTTTAATCCTTTTTTTATCGGTGTGACCTTCTTTAGACCAATGGTTCTTACAGGGAGGAGAGAATTTTGCCCCTACCCCACAGGGGTCTTTAACTAAGTGCCGTGACATTTTTGGTATTCCATGTAGGAAGGAGAGTGATACTGGCATCTGGTGGGTAGAGACCAGAGAGGCTGCTCAACATTGTGCAGAGCACAGAAGTCCCCACAACAAAGAATTACCCAGCCCAAGATGTCATAGTACCTAGTGTAAGAAATCCAGCTCTTGGCCATCATTTTTCCTTCTCTTGGAACCTGGGAATCCCCAGAGACATCAGGATCTAACCTGAGACCAGGCTAGGTGTTTTACAGGACAGCCTCCTGCACAGGGTGCACACGCTTTGCAAGCTCACTAGTTGTGATTCCCCATTCATCTTGTTAGTTTCAGCTAATTGCTTCACCCCTTTAAGATTCCCTTCTTCAAAAAAACGAACTTCACAATACTTACCTCATAAGGTTGTGGTGAACACTGAATCAAGTTATCCTTCTATGTATACACACGTATGTAGATAATTTACGTAGAGACCTGTTCAGTAATGTCCCCTTATTCTTCCCAGCCCGCTTACCGCCGCCCCCCCCCCCGCACCAGCACCCCTATCCTTCAGGTTCAGGTTCACTCTTTTAAAATGTTTTAATTCCTTTGGTGGCAAAAAGTCGAGCTTGACCTGGGAAGTGAGTCACCACTCAGCAGCTAAAGAAGCTTGTTTTTCTTTCTCTGAATGTATTTCTTAAGAATTTCAGCCTGTTCCTTCTGCCGTTTGCTGGTTGAATCCTCTCTGATGGTTTAAGACAGAGAGTGAGCTATAGCACCAAGACGTTTTCCAATTGTTAGAAAAGAGAGTTTTTTTTTAATACCGAAAATAACCAGAGGGCAGAGTCCTGAAATCCTGTTACATAAGCAGATGTTGGAGGACCGAGACTGGGTTTGAGGTTCCTCTTCCCACAAGCCAATCTCAGCTGATCCTCCCGAACCTTTCCTGGATTTACCTTAATGCTGCCGAAGTCTCAAGAGGGGCCTCGGGATGATGCCTAGTGCCGGCAGCACAGGGAGACCTTTCTTGTCAAATAAGCACTGGCGGGAGTGAGGAATGGAGGGCAAGTTCACCCCCGGGCAGGCGGGACCCACCCGGGCTGCGGGCGCCCGCTGCGCACCCAGCGCTGAGCTCTGCGCCCGGCCGGGTGGGCGTCCGCCGGCGCTTGGGCTGTGCTCTTCGGACACCCGGCTTCCCTTCCTTGGCCTCGCTCAAGACCCCTTCCGTTTTACTGAACCGTTATTTAGTGTTTCCAATTCCAGAAACTACCTTTAGTCACAACAGTCACCTACAACTCCCCTCTTAAGAAAAAAAAAAAGTCATACAAAAACAAAATAATTCAATTCCCCTTTCCTTCCAGATCTCACTCGTTTGTCTCTCTGTGTCTCCTATTCATTTTCTCCCCAACCTTTTTCCCCTCGGTGATCTACATCCCCTTTTCTATTTCCCTTCGTTCTCTCTCTCTCTTTTTTCTTTCTGTTTCCCCCTCCCTCTCCCGTTTCCATTCCTTCCACCGCTTCGACACCCCCCTCCCTCCCCGTCTCTCCTCCCTCCTTCGGGCTCATGCTCTGCCTTCTCCGCCCCTCCCCAGAGAAGAGTGTCCAGCTCCACCCGGGGCTGCCCGCCCGCCGCTCCTTTCCTGCCCACCTACTATGAGAAGCAGCTCCTCCCACCTGCCCATAAAAGCCAAGTGCATGTTACCAGCCGCGGATCAGAGCCCTTTCCCGGTCCTCTCCGGTGGGAGCCCGAGCCTCTCTCCTGGATCTTACGTGCTCAAGGTAAGAGAACACTTCTGCAGGCATCAGACTCAATGAGGGTTGCTGCGGGGGTGGGAAAAAAGGTCTCCTCTGGGCAGCGTGCTTACTGTTTGGTTCGACCTGATTCTTATGGACGCCAGATCAGCTGCTCCTTTAACTAGCAACTGGTTTGAAAACAAACTTCTGTTTGAACGGTAAAATAAAAGTTCATTTTGGGCAAGAAACAGCAGCACAAACCTCTTTTTAAATCACTTTTCCCCATTTGCTGACTGTTGCTGAAGTTAAAATGTATCTGTTTGGAGTGTTTTACGTTTTACATTGTAAATATTTCATGTATTAGTGGGGGCAAGGAAAACTGACCCATTGTCAAAAACGTACTTTAGAAGAACACAATTAGTTTCCTAAAAATAGCAGTCAAAAGGTCTGCTAACAATTTTGCGATGTTTTCCAAACCCCCTAAGACAGCTTCTGTGAGTCCTTTAAGAAGTATCTTTCCAGGTTTAAGTGCTTGGAAAAAATGATGTGAACGGGTGCCCTTTGCACAGGGACAGTAGTCAGGTGGCTGGTAGATAGGAAAGAACAAATCCAAATTTACAAGCTGGGGCAAAATGTGCTCTCACAAAGCTATCTTTTCAAGACTTTCTAAAATGAGAATGGTGTTGAAGCCCAGAAAGTATATAAAAGAACTTCATGAATTTCTATACATACACCTAAACATAAAGCGTTTCAATAAGTTTCACAGCAAGAGAAAAATACAGGCCAGATTATACAGTTCTTCTGTGTACACCAGACGGTTGTAAAAAAAATAAATAAATAAAATAAAAAAGATCAGCTTGAAGACTTTGGAAGTTTGAACCCTGCTTGCCACCCTCATTTCCCTCGTCTAGTAAATTAAAATGGACCTGATTAGGACCCGATTCTCAGAACTATCCAGTAGTTGAAGACTGTTAAGCCTTCCTGTTTCTGAGGTCAGAGAATGAGTACCATGCACCTGTGAGAGCTTCTGTGAGTAACTCCACAACTACTTCTGTAAAACCAGACACTTGGTCCCTGAAGTTTGCCATCAAAATCTGTGAGCTGTGTGGGATGAAACTCTCTCATGTGGGAGAAACACCCTCTTCAAATATTTCCTCTGGGGAATTAACTGCACAAGACCGCTTAGAGAAGGCAAACCAAAGGTTTGGTCGGGAAACCAAACCACTATTTTCAGCCCTTAAGGTTCTTAAAGTAAAAGAGGAAAAGCTTCATTTTTTTTTTCCTTTTTGGTTTGTTTATATTGTTTCACTTAAAAGTGGAAGTTACCAGAGCTGTAAATAATTCTTCACTATTAAAGAAAGTAGAATCATCAGAGGTTTAACTGAGGATGCTTCAAAGCTTTTCTCTGTATCATTTGCATATCAAAAGAAATAATAAAGATATATTAAAATTCTGTTTGGCAGGGAGGGAATTCAGTGCTGTTATCCAAATGAAAGAGTTACATATAAACCTTTCTGTCCTGTAAAATTTTGCTTCATTGGAAAAAATTATTGCAAGGAGTGTGGTTTCCTTAAGAAATTGATATAAAATTACCAAGGGCTGAGATAGTGTGTGACCTGAGCACAGTAAAATACCTTTCATCCCCAGCCACGGTGCAGACTGCTTGCTTCATATCTGATGTAAGTGGGTAATCAGCCATGACAAGAGCACAGGTATGGGACAAGGCCAAACCAAGTGTGTGACATGTCCAAGTTAATTCTTTTTTTATGGTTGTGCCAGACTCACACCCATCTTCACAAAGGTGAAAATGCACGACTTCATTCACCAGATTTCCCTTGAAGGAAGTTATCTTTTCTGGGAGAAGAAAAAAAAGTGCTCCCGTTGTAAAAGAGCTCCTGTTATTCCTAAATTTGGGGATGAAAAGTGTTCTCCCAGAGTTTGCTTCTGCTTTTCCTGGCAGCTAATCCACTCTGCCAGCTACGAACCATTTAACAATCACTGCCTTCTCCATGTGCCATCAAGTTCAATACCCTAAATAACTGGGTAAGCTCATGTAGCTCGCCCATGACCTCACTTTCCCAGGGCCCTTTCCTGGACCCCTAAAGTGATTCTTTCCCTGCAGGTACACATCAGACAAGATGACACTTCTTAAGTCCTTAGAAAAATCAGTGTTGGGTTTCATGTAATTACCCCAATGTGTCTCCTTTGCACAGAATATGGAGACTTCACATGAGTCTTTTCTCTATGCTGTTTTATAGCTGCTTCTAAATTGGTTTCATGACCATCCCCATCTGACACCAATCGAGCTGGCTTGACCAACTCCTTTAATGTTTCTCAAAAAAGAAAAAAATGAGCATTACCTGTTTCACTAGAGACACAGAGAAGGTGTTCTGCTGATTTCAAGGGCCTGCTACACCTAGGGAAATACACATTTGAAATCTTTTCCAAGTCTCACAATTACAAAACAATATTCTTTCAATGACCAGAAAGTATATCCCACTTTATTTCCATTCGTACCCATGAAAATCAAAGAGAGAATGGGGATGAGGGTCAAAAGGGAAGCCAGGAGAAGTATCTCCTAGGAAGTGCCCTAGGAGAAGAGAAAGAGCAGCATCTGTTACAAATGCAGCTTCTTTCTGCCTTTATTTATATGGAATATGAAGAGATGCAGAAGAGCAAATAGTCATATCTGACCTTGGTTCTGTCTTAAATCAATAAGCATATTTCCACTAATACGCTAAGATCCATCTCTCTTGTGCCCTACGCTAACAGAGTAGAATAGCCCAGTTCTAAAGACCCAAATGACTTCAGGTCTACCTCACATTACAACCCCTAGGACTTTGCCAGTTACAGTTTTAAAAATTATATTTGTAGGTATAAAAACCCTCAGAACATTTAATAGGTGGTTCACATCAACAAACCTACCCCTGAGTCTCCCAAAGGGCCCAATGTGGGTAATTATTTGCAAGTGAGAAGTTAGAAGCAGCAATTTACTCCTTCTTATCTATGGTCACCCACATTGGTATGGCAACTTGCATAGTGATTGAGATGCAGACTTATTTCCCAACTTCTGGTCCTCCCTGTAATCCTCTGAAAACCAAGCCTTTTTTCATGCCTTAACTTCCTTCTCTTCCATCAAGTCTTCATAAACATACATATGCATAATTTAAAGAAGGTACCGATCTTGAGACTAGAGTCTTCGGAAAGGTGCATTGTTCTAATTATCAGTGAAAAGAAAAACAAGGAGAGGAGAGGAGGAGGACAAGGGGAGAATGAATGCTCTTTGGAATTTAGAGAATGTTTTACTTTAGCATTTTGTGAAATGGACCTCTTACTACCCAAAGCATGTAGAACATAAAAAATAATAATAATAAAAGATCAGCTCACAAGTGGTTACAAAATGCTAAGGATATAATGAGAAAGATCTTCCAATGACCTGGCAGTCATTAACAGCAATTTACACCCCACAATGCTAAATGAGAGCTATGCTAAACTTGCCCTTTCCAGAGAGGCAAGGAGGGAGGAATGGGAAGAAAATTAACCGCTTTTCAGCACCAACGGAGAAGGCACTAATCAGGCATTCGGCTTTGGCAATTGTTTGCTGTTTGAGGAAGGAGGCTTTTTAGACTCTATCCTCATGCAAATGGATTTGCAGGATGGGGGTTAAAGGGAGTCACACAAGGTTGGAATGTCTATAATCTGGGGGCCCTGTGTACGCAAATCCACAAAGCCATTGAAATTGCATGGAATCAAACTGAAGTGACTGAAACAAAAATGTTTCCCAAAACTGATTAGAGAGTAATCAGCTAAAATAATAATGAATTCTAACTGCTCAGTGTAGCATAATGGCTAAAGCAACACACAGCCCCTATAGCTGATTATATAAAATACTAGAAGATACCTGATGGTTCACCTTCAATCTCCTCTATTAATTTTGGGTTCACTTCCATAGTTTTTACTAGAAAATGAAAACTGCCCTTTTCTCCTCAGCATGGGATTTGCAAATGCATACATGGCCCCCTGTGCTACCCCCTTTTTCTTTCAGTGGAAGAAATCTCTTTTCAATTATTACAGATCAAGTTTCTTGAGTACCACTCATACTTGTGGCTTTTCTTATTACCCAAAGTCTCATACTTCTCTTAAACAGGCTGTAAATTTTCACTCCAACAAATAAAAAGGTTACATTTTTGTCAACCTTAATTTATCTATCTAGAAGAACGCTAATTTAAAATTGCTACTTGCCTCCAACAGGCCCTCTGAAGTGAAGTTTCAAAACACTTTATCTAGTCCTTATTCCAATTTCTTGGGTACTAAACTTATTTAGAGAAACACAGAATATAAATGCTGGAAGGATCTTTGGAGCTAATTTTAACTAAAGCAAATTTTATAGAAAAAGTCAGAGAGGTTGATGTCATGGCCAAGGTCACCCAGATGTGTGTAGCAGAACCAGGGCTTTGTGCTCTATCTTGGATAACTGCAGTGTGTCTTCCCCATACAGTATGTATTTAGGATGTCTTCAAATCTGGTTCCAACATTTCTGTGACAGAACAAATGTTTTCTTTTATGATGGTTTATAGCATAACCTTCTTCTCCCATCCAATACACATTGTGTTGCCAATATAGTATAGCAACCTTACACCTTCCCAGGTTTTTAATGACAAAAAAGGCAAAATATGCATAAAGAACAATCAAAGGAGACTTTGAGGGACAAATGGATTGAGTGGTGCAGGCGTGAAATGTGTCAGAGGAGAGGGGTGAAGGGGCCAAGAGTGTGGAGACAGGATAGTGTTGATGGGAGGGCTTGTTCCCTCTTAGACAGAAGAGGGAGAAACTCCATAGAGTTGAGGTGCTAGAGAAGAGATTTTTAGTGTGTCTCAACCAAAAGCCTATCAAATGTTTGGGAGATAAAAATCCTATTTAGGTCAGGCCCCTTTCAGTATAATGCCATTTGAAGACTGACTCACATGGGTAAAAGCTTTACAAGTATAACAACTTACTAAGATTCTTACTAACCCTTGACTGAACTTCCACTGGGAAAAGAGCCTCATCTGACCTCTGACTTGACTGACCCTGCATACTAACTCCATGGATAACTCAAGTCATCCCAATGTTCTTTGCTAAGATAACAATACAATTTTTGGTGATACATAAAGTTAATCCACTATAGAAAATGAAGAAGGTAGAAAAGAATATTCTTGTATTATTTCTGGAAACAATTTGCTCTGAATAAGTGGACAGATGTTACCCCAGATGCTTCTTCACTTTTCTCTAAAGCCTGACAATTGTTTGCATATCTTTGAAATAGTACTTTTGTTTCTGAAATTGATTTATTGTACATTAAAATTTATATAGTTTATGACTAAGCATCATCATGAAAACATTCTTTTAAGTAAATCTCTTGAAGACTGGGTCTCTTAAGCTCTCTATTGATGTGTTTACATCACAGGATATTTAGGCATTGGCATCATTTGATGTACTGAGATTAAAGACAATCACTTCATGTGCTACTTTTCCAACTCAAACTGAATAGGCCTGGGTGTGGGTGTCAGCTGTTGGCTTTTCTGGGAAATAAAATGTGTCCAGCCTGTTGGGGCGCTTCTCCAGTCCTCTCTGTTAGCTAGATAAAACAGCTGTTTTTATGAAAGTCTGGGCCAATGACCTTCATAATTCAGGTTTCATGTACTAGGGCAACTACGGCCGTCTTATGCAGAAATTATGCTACCCCACAACTGAGTGGGTAAGTCACAACTGCCTTCAATTCAGTAGGAGGACACAGAATCCTAAGATCTGGTTGAAGAGCATTGTCCTGGGGCAGCAGGAAGACATCCTGGCAGCAGTTAATCCATTTTGTATGCTCCTCCAACTATCATGCCATGTGAACTCTAAAGATAAACCTAAACTTGGTTCATACATTCAAAGTGATGACTGTACATCATTATATTTCTTTAAAGATCTTTACTTAGCGATTAACTAGTCTTCAAGGCCAGAGATCATGGTGTTCATCAGTGCCTTAAATCCAGACAAGTGGCCTCTTGTTAAAAGGCAGATGAAAGATAAGGCCAAGACCTACATGAAGGGAAATGCTGAGGAGAGTGAAGACTTTGTGGCTTAGGTGGCCAAAAGTGAGGTTGGAAAGATAAGAGATAAAAAGAGACCTTTAGCAAAAATATGCTATTGGACCCATAATTCTTATTTAACAACATGTCTAGTTCCCCTTCTAGCTCCCAGTTTATTCCAATTCCTTCTGGTTCAAGAGTGGAGAGGAAAGTCATTGACCAGTAGAGGGAGCCACGGGGCTGAGTGTCTCAAAAAACCTGACTTGTTCCTAGAGGGGGCCTTTAGATTTGAATTTTTCTGATAAAAGACAGAGCCAGGTGTCCTTTGTTACCAGTGGCTAAAATGTACAATAGGAGTGTATCACATTGTTGGTT
The DNA here is from genome assembly GCF_006229205.1 of Suricata suricatta. NCBI lineage: Eukaryota > Metazoa > Chordata > Mammalia > Carnivora > Herpestidae > Suricata > Suricata suricatta. The sequence continues at coordinate 47,400,760 of NC_043704.1, forward strand.
TTCTTTTTGAAAAAAAAAATACCAATTTAAGCCTCTAGGAATAAATCACCTGCCTTTCAACAATGCCAGAAATGTCCAGGCTTGTAGAGGTTTATTTGAAAGAAAACCAAAGCAATCTTAGAAAATGTTCTTTCCAAGGCCACCACCAGCCAAGACTAAATGCTCCAGACTAGATGCTCAACTCAGGGAGAAAGAAACCCTGGCAGCTGGGGGAGGGCAGGGAGAGGAGGGCAGAGGCTCAAGCGCCGAGAGGATTTCATGAGTTTTAAAGGACAGGTCTCCTGGTATCCTGCCTGACTAGACCCTCCTGTCAACAAGAGCGGGAAGGGAGCCTGGAGAAAGAAGGAGGCAGATATGGGCCCAATAGGTTTCTCCGAGATGTCCCAGAACCTGCGCTCCTGGATCCGGTCTCTCCAGGGAGCAGCCACGGCCTCCTAGACTGAAGTGAATACCTTTGTGTTGAACATTTCCATTGCACAGCTGTTGGGGATGGCTTGTTAGGACTTGAGACACTTGCATAATTCAGAACCCTTTGGGGGATAGAGATCAATTAGGACCATAAAAGAAAAATCCCTGGCACACCAGAGAAGGGCTGCTTGCTTTTTAAAACTTATGACATTCACAAGAATACAGAGCAGTCCTCTTTCTAAGTCTATTTCTGATGTCGGTGGAGATGAACCTATAAAGTTTGTGTATACATAGCCTAAGAAGCCCCCATTTGAGAAAATCTTGTGTTTTAATCTCAAAAACACCTTGACTCTTTCTAGGATCTGTAGAAAGTCATTAATTATCTCTGTGCCTTAATTTATTTATCTTAAATAGAAGAGAAATTTTCAAATAATCACTGTCTTTATTTAGAGACATTTTAGGTCTTGCCAATTATTTTGCAGAATGATACTATTAAGCATACATTGTTACTGTTACTTATATAGTGGATGGATTATACTCACAACACCTGGTAATGGCTCATGGTATTTATGCAAAATCAGGTCAAAATGGAATAAAATTCCAAATAAGCACATAACCTTCCAAGATGTAGCAAGGACAATTCCTCGTGTGTCAAAAATCCAGACAAGGTCAAGGGTAAGTAGAAAAGGAAAAAGAAACAACTAATGAATGGCTTAAGAATCTCAAAAGGCCTCTATGTTCATTTGTCCATATTTTAACATCATTAAAAGCTAATTCTCCACACACGAAAGAGTTTTTGTGGTTTTAAAATTCTATTTTAGCTAAAGAAAGGTGATATTTTCAATAATTATGTTATATAAAACCTGAATGTTACTTCTTCATTTTCTAAAGTGTTTCAGAAACAGTAGTACCTCAGATATTATTATGTGTTTATACAGAAAAATTTTCTATGAGCAATTACATTATATAAACAGTGAAATAATATGATTAGTTTTGTTCACAGCAAGACTTCGCAAAGACCTTAACATGCTAATTATATTTTCATTTTTCAAAAATGTTGCAGTTAACAGTGTGCCTTATTTTCTGACAAACCTTCCCACCCTGAGAGCTCTTGGGACCAATATTCTGTGGAACAACTTGGGAACAGTTTAGGAATCACTGTCCTACTTCCTTGTTTCAAGATCTACTGGGACATGATAAATTCAGTGTTCCTAGTCATTATGTAATACACATTGAATATTAGTACAGATTATGTACGATGTCAAACCGTAAAGTAAGAAACAATCCCAGTGTAATTTCCAAACCCAGATGAAAAAGGAACAAAAGGAGAAGGTGAACATGTCTTTGTTCAGTGGCTCAGTTCTTCATAATAAAAGTAATAGCAGAAATGCCAGAATAATTTAAGTATTTTGAAAATCTAGGAAGATAGATAGATGATAGGAAGGAAAGCAGAAAGGAAGACAAGGTAGGAGGAAGGGAAGGAGGGAGGAAGACTGGACAGATTGAAGTAATCTCTGTCTTCTCTTTTCTTTCTCATTGTCTAGATATTGTGTTATAAACAAAGAAATGATCATCAGTAAGCAGTAAGTTTGGTAAACAAAAAGCCTACATAATTTCATTAATTAGCTCAATCTCTGATCAGATCATTGTTTTACCTTAACCACTATGAATAACCAAGATCATTAGCCAAACTTCTTCCTTGAGCATTTACTTTCTTACCATAAATAGCGAGCTAACTCCTGTAGTAAGATCACACTTACTGATATTCTCATATATCTTGCTATATCAGGGATTTCTTGGTTTATTGATGACACTCAGACCTCTGACCCCTAACAAATTCCCTGTTTCTTTTAGGGCCCTACTTTACAAATTCTCTTTCCCCTTCCCAAAATAATACCTGAAGTCCAGTATCCTATAAGTGTCAGAATGGAGCATACTCTCCTTTAAGAAAATGAGTAGTTCATGGTCACCCAAAGGAACAACTCAAGCTTGTCATTTGTAGTTACAATACTAGATACTATTTACTAAGCGTCTACTAGGATCAGACATTGTTATCTCTATTCCTTCAATCATCCCTACAAGAGCAGCATGATCATTCTCAATTTAAAGATGAGAGAAACAGAGCCTCTACTTGGTCAAACAACTTGCCCTAGGTCACACGGTAGGAAGTAGCAGAGTCAGTATTCCCATTGAGGTCACATGCCAAAGTTCAGTCTTCCTGCTCCTCCACACTGCCTTTCATGGTGTCTCCTAGCGTTAATAAAAGGGAGAAAAAACATCAATTCCCTGTGACAATGCCTCTGACTCATAAAGAAAGTGAGAGAATTCCAGTGGCTCTGTTCCTAGACACTGCCGACTGGCTCTGTTTCTTGTTTAATACTGTGATTTTAATTTCTTTTTCTTTTCTGTATTTTTTCCTGAAAGCATGCTGTCGTTTTGGAGCCAAAAAAGTAAGGGCTGTGTAACTAGAAAAACCAAACACATACACACACATACACACACACACACACACACACACACACACACACACACACACAAACACGTGCAATCATTTCTCCCTAGAGTAGTTTTTAAGGGCTAAGGTTTCTCCATAATTCTCCCCAAGTGATCCCAACTTGCTTGGCATCAGTCTGGGAGAAAGAGTGACAACCTAGCATGTCATTCCTAAGGCAGTAGAAATTCCCATGATTATATGAGAAACAGACAGCACAAAGGCATTATGGCACATTAAACAAACTTGAATCTGGCTCATCAGATCTTTCTCTTTAGCATTACTTTTATTGTCATCCATAGCCAGCTGACGAGAGTCAAGACAACTTAAATGATCACCTCAGCCATGTGAATCACCTAGAAAAATGTCTATATTGTCTACACCTGCTCCTTAACCTGCAGTAAGGGTGTATATAGAAATAAGTATACCTCAAGCCCTTCCTTTGTGTTATGCCAAAGACAAAGGAAGAAACAGGGGGTTGTTCTTTCCAAATGATCACATTCTGCATACTTTTTTGGTGTTGTACTTGATCTTCCCTCTCTGAATGTAGTAGTCCCCATTAAATCTCCGGAATTAATCTGTACTTTCCTCCAAGATTCAGATCAGGTATCTTCTGCTTTGAGAAGACTGCAGCCTGCCTGCCCCAGGCTGCATGCACACCTCCCCCACACTCCCTGGTACTCCGTGCACAGTCCCACCATGGCCATGGCCACTCCACAACAGCACTGGCTTGTTTTCTGTGCAGGACAGTGAGCTCCTTGAAGAAGGATTCAGGTCTTGTTTATCTCTGCACCCTCGATACTTAACACATAATAGGAACCTAATAAATATGAACAAGAGGAAAGAAAAGAGAGATGTGGGAATAAAATACAGTTATAGTGAATCGGAAGCCCCTTAATATCCTTACAGATTGTTCCAAGAAAACACAGTTTTATCTCAGTTCATTCACACCTGGTGCACACACATATAGTGTTACTAGTGTTAGGCATTTGCATACAGTGTTGCACCACTGGAGGTAACCATGGGGCACAAGATGAATTCCCATCTGTATGCTAATATTAAATATTGCCCTTCCATATAGGAAATTATTTAAGGAAAAATTACTTGTTGGGTGGTGCCACTGTCCCAAGACTGTCAGTACTCTGCGCAAAAGTATGAGTGACGTTCTGAAACATGGAACAAACACCTGAATTTGCCAGTCAGGTATCTCTCGGTCTCTCTCAACCTAATCCATGCTTCCATCTTCATCTCTCTCCAGGCTATAGCAGGAATTTGACCTAAGCCACAAGGGCTATTATTCACCCAAACATTCTCTTTCCTTTTCTCTACTGAATGTCTCCCACTGTTCTTTACACTTGCCAAAGTAACCATAAATTCCAGGTCTTTTTAAAGTCTTCGCAAATATTACAGCCTACGTTGATCCTTCTCAACTGACAAGCACATACTATAAATGTCACTTAACGTGTTGTCTGTACACTGTATTGAAGACATTGGAGCCATCTGCTAGAATTTTCTGTAGTGATGAAAATGTGCTGTATCTGAGCCACCCAACATGATAGCCACTAACCACATAATGGCAACTGAGTACTTGAGATGTGGCTAGTGTAACTGAGATACTGAATTTTAAAATTTTATTATATTGTAATCTCTTTATTTTTTTAAGTTTATTTATTTATTTTGAGAGACAGGGAGAGAGCGAGAGAGAGAGAGAGACTACACGCTCGAGTGGGGAGGGGCAGAGAGGGAGCAAGAGAATCCCAAGCAGGCTCCCTGCTGTCAGTACAGCCCAACACAGGGCTCAAGCTCACAAACTCTGGGATCATGACCTGAGCTGAAATCAAGAGTCAGACACTTAACTGATTGAGCCATCCAGGTGCTCCTTATTATAATCTCTTTTAATTTAAAATCAAATAGCCACATGTGGATAGTGCCTACTCTATTGGACTAGACAGAATATTTAAATCTTAATTGGCTATGTCTTGTATCCCTTTATGAGCATATAAACTACTAAAAAAAATGAGTAAGAGCTTTTACGTATCCCAGGGGAATGCCATGCCTGTAGCAATGCTCTTTAAATTTTGTGTTTGGTGCATTACTTGACTAGCATGCCTGCCTCTAACTGTTCTACCATCTTAGAGAAGTCCTCTTCTTCACATATATAATTTTAATAAAATACTACAGATGGTATTTCCTTTTTTTAATGGCTTAAGCTCGCACGGAATGACACTGTACCACTCTCTGGATCCTTTATCGCTATACAAACAAAATGAGATAAAGACTGATTTGAACTGAATCTCTCCAAGAGAAATCTCCATCATTCATTTCCATCTCTTCTCTTTTCCCTTTTGTCAGAAAAACATGTTTTAAATACCTGCACATAGAAATGCTTCAGTTTTTGGGGCGCCTGCGTGGCTCAGTCGGCTAAGCCTCCGACTTCAGCTCGGGTCAGATCTCACGTTCGTGGGTTCGAGCCCCGCGTCGGGCGCTGTGCTGACAACTAGCTCGGAGCCCGGAGCCTGCTTCTGGTTCTGTGTCTCCTTCTCTCTCTGCCCCTCCCCCTCTCATGCTCTGTCTCTCTCTGTATCAAAAATAAATAAAACATTAGAAAAAAAAAGAAAGAAATGCTTCAGTTATTAATATGACAATTCTACAAAGAAAGAACTCCCAGGGTATCTGAAACAAGTGAAGTATTAGACTTTTGCTTTTATCTTTCCCTGAAACCCCATGGCTTTCTGAAGGTAGTTCTAGATCATAGATTTTCTCAGGGCATTTTTGTCTCTATTTCTAGTGAACACCCTGAGGTTCTTTGAAGAAGGCTAAACCCTCTATGAGAAGGTCAAGGGAGGTCATGTGTCTTTGGAATTTGACAGTGATGTGCCCCTGGCACTTGCTGGCTTACCAGCGGCCCTGCAGGACTCATCATGCCAACAGGCCAGCCATGCAATAAAGTCCAGTGGCTGCCAAAGCCAAGAGCAAAGTGATCAAACAGTCTGGCTGCAGATTAGATTCTAACTTATTAATAAGGCTTCAGAAACTAAACCAGATTGAGTCTTTAACAGCAACAGTTTACAGGAGACGTTTAATGATTTCGGAGGTGGGCCACACCGCACGCCTTCCTTCTGACTCAGGGGTGCGTGGGACCAGGGGAGAAGACACGCTCAGGAAGCCAGAGCGGTCAGCTGTGTCTTTTCCATTTACAGCTAAGTTTATCTGGAGTGACTGGAAAAACTTTCAATGAAAATTTTTTTTTAAATAATAAAATAAAAGAATTTACCCAGCTATCATGAGCCAGACAACATCAAGAAATAATTATGGGTGTGTATTTTCCCCTGCCTTGTAAAGTATTTACAAATTGTAGCATGAGCAAGCTCTAAAGTAAACGGTAAAGATAGCAATAACATTTAACTTGTAAATTTTTTATATTTAGTCATAAAAGAATCACCATGTGTTTAAATCACATTTGAATACATATAAATACAATTCTCATCTGCAGACGTGAGCCAGTGGCTAAAGAAAGAATCCATGACTCCTTTTCAGCGGAGCAAAAACATTGGAGAGGCTTAGTACCTTATTTCTAGAAAATAGAATTCATGATCACCACATCAGCAAAAGTGTTAGTATATTAATGGGGAACTTTTAAAAATGAAGACATTGATAGTGACAATAATAAACTTTGTAGAGAAATTTACAGTTTATGGTGTGTTTTATATACCTTTGTTCGTTTGAATTAGAGGATGACTTTATCTACATTTTACACAGGAGACAGTGGAGCCTTAGATTAAGTAAATTTCACATTATTTAGATAGTGAATGTTGGAGCGAGAGTATGAACCTGGATCATCCTACTCCTGAAGTCCTCTTTATTCTACTAATTCAGGCTGAGCCTTAACAGGATCACATCCAGATCACCCTGGCAGCATAAAGCAGAAACTGCAGCGAGGGAAAGTAGAATGATTTGAAAGAGTTAGCAAAAAGGATTAAATGACTGAGAATGTGCTTTTTGAGAAGATAGAATTCAAATAAGATATTCAACAGTTATAGCATTAATGTGTATTGAGGATTTACTCCATGCCAAACAGAATGCTAAAGCTTTTTTTTTTTATATTATTGCATTTTATCCTAATCACTTTCTTTATAGACAGGAAAGTATGTGAGAGAGTTACCTAAGTTACTCAAAGTCACAGGGCTGTAAGTAAAAACACTAGATCAGATTCCTGAGCTCTCCTCTTTAACGGCTACATCACTGACATTTTATCCCCAGAGAATCATTCACAGCATCTTGTTACTAATCTGTAGCAAACAGATTTGTGGTGGTGATAGGACAAGGGACATAAGAAACGCCATGATAATCAACAGGAATCATTTTTTAGGTTACTTTCTGCACTTTATGATTTTAAAGGACACGCATATTTTAAACCTGACTAATTTTTAAAGGGTATTTTTGAAACCCCCTCTTAATTAATGCCAAAATGCATGCTATTTATGGGGGCAAAAAGACAAAAGTTCTTAAATCGTCTATGAGAAGCCATTGTAGTGTCATGTATAAAAGCACTGACTTCAACATTAAAAGTAATGGGGTCAAGTCCCATAATTTCTGAGGGAATTACCAAATCATGGCTGAATATAATTATTGGCATATTTAGTAGTGTCTTTTAAGAATTAAAGAAATTTCATATTTTAAATAGATGTTGTCAAAACAAATATATTTTGATCCTCACAGGTGTAAAATTTCAGCTTTGTGGAAATTTTTAATTATCTATAATGTCTCATTCTCTAAAGATTTGGGAAGGTTGAGGCTATTCTAATATATATGAGTGTGTAAGTACATACATGCACAGTTATGCATATAAATTATATGAAGTAGGATTTATGTTAAGCTAGAAAACCTCATGTCCCTAACATGCAGTATAATGGCTATTAACTTTTTGGTTGTCAGCTTCCAATAAAAGCATGATCAAAGTAGTTACCTGGAATCCAAAACTTTGAGTTCATGCTTTCTTTTCATCTAATGCAGCCGAGACCAGGGAAATTACCTCATTGCTCAGTGACTCAATTTATCTATTTGTATAATGAGAAAAACAAAGGGTCTGGTGGACTTTGTTCCTGTTTCAAAATTTGAAAATGCTTAATATAAGTCTCAATAATAGTCTGATTTGGGGTTATTATTTTTTAAGCAAACACCCCTCAAGGAAAAGATGCAAACTAGTCTTTCCCTGCTTTTCTTTCCTTACAATATTTTCTTTCCAAAGATCACCACAAAGAAACAAAGAGCCAAACACACTGACTCACGTCTTTTTCTAATAGTGTTGTGGTCAATTTGCTCCCGCATAAAAAAGTAGTAGTGAAGCTTTGAACTCTGGGTTTTGGAAGGCCAAGAGTGGAAAAACGTCTTTAGGAGAAAGAACAGCACATTCCAAATCTGTCCAGTCTTAGAAAAGTTCGCTTGGGCATGCTTCCCATTGAAGCCCTTTTCTGTTATCAGAACTTTCTGACAGAAGAGGCTGAACTTTGCCTTTCAATGAAATCTTGTGTTGGGTGGATTTTTTGTTTTTGTTTTGTTTTTGTTTGGTTTGGTTTGGTATTGGGTTTTTTTTTGTTTTGTCGGGCCTTACTCATTCAAGCCTTGAGATGGTTTCTCAGTTTGAACTTGCTTTTAGGACAAATTGGAAGATGGTGTACCTTTGTGCCTAGAAAAGCTGGTTCCATCCTTTTTTGGGAGGAAAAGTTGTACATGGTTCAGAAAGCTGAAGATACACTACAGGTCTTCACTGAGAGATTTCTGATACTGAAGTTGGTTATTACATTCTATCATTGATCAGATGTCCTGGTTTTTTCTTAGATGCCACTTTCTTAAAGTCTATTGCAATCTAATATAGTCATACCACGTTATAGTGTACAAAAGTACATTCACAATCTGAAATATATATGTATGTAACTCTTGGTACATTTTTAAGTGGCTAATGTCATTCTTTGGCTACTAAGATTGAGCACCTAGCTTATCCTACATATTACCCAATTGAAGAAATGATCTCAGTACTAGAATCTTATCACCTAAAGTGCTGGAAGGACATTTCAAGGGTATTCACTCATTTCTCCCTGGGAGGAAGTTGCCATAAAACCACTCTCACCATCCTGTTACCCATCACACATCTTACCTGCAGGCCATCCGGTCCTTGGCTTCTTCCCTCCTGTCACAGTGGAAGAGACATTTCTCTCATATTTTGTGGGAGCTCCTCTCCACCCCTCCTGCCTTCTGGGGATCTGACTCTGAATCATCTGCACCATTGGTCTATTGCAGCTGTAGGGTTCTTCTTCAGGGCAGGCCAGGTTGTGACTCACCCCTGTTGAAAATCTTTCAGAGCTATTTCATGGCCCCCAAATTAGAGTCTAAACTCTATCATGGGATTTATAAGGTCTCTCATGGTCTGGGCCTGCCCAGCTTTCCAGATCCATTCCTTGTCATACCTCCTTCTGTCACCAGGCCCACTCTACAGTCAGTTTTTTCTCTCTCTCTCTCCCATCCCCCCCCCCCCCCCCCCCCCCCCCCCCCCCCCCCGAGAAAGAGAAAGAACAGGAGCAGGGGAGGGGCAGAGGAAGAGGGAAAGAGCGAATCTTTAGCAGCTCAGTGTGGAGCTCCCTGCAGGGGACTTGACCTCACAACAGTGAGATTATAACCTGAGCAGAAACAGAGAGTGGGAAACTTAACTGACTGAGCCATCCAGGCACCCCCACAGCTTTTTCGTCAAGTGTCATAGCTCTTATCCTTTAGGGCTTTCATCCACACTGTTCTGTCTTTCTCCCTGAAATACTCTGCCTTCTCATCACCTCCAAACTCCCTAATCATTGCCAGAAGCTTTCTCTGTGCCCAGGACTGGATTAGCTGACCCTGCTGTTAGCTCTCACATTGCCTCACCACTTCTCTATGGCATCTAACTCTCACTATGACTCTTTCATTAACTGTCTCTTCTGCTAGTCTATAAATACCATGATGGCCTGAATTGAGTCTGCCTTACTGAGCAGTGTGTCCCCAGCACAGACTCTGAAATGGAGTATATATACCCAACATTTGTTGAATGAAAGAATAAATGAAGGATACATGAATGATAACTAGAGAAGCACAGATAAGAGATAACGTAGCAGATTCAAAGATGAACCAGAGTTTTAGAAAAGGAGAGTGGTCAAAGTCTGGCCAAAGAAGTGAGAAATCAGAAAGTTTTTAGCAACAGGGTAAGGTAGGAATAAAAGGTCTAAGACAGGCCCTTAGCCATAACGTACTGTAAGCAAAAAGTGACCATGACAGTCCCCAGCCAGTCTCTCTCATCCTCATCTCGGGCAGTTTCCCAAGAGTATGTCATGGCACAGTCCAGGGACCACCTATATCATGATTGTACACGCACCGCCACCCCCCACCCCACCGAACAGCCCTACTGACTCAGGATCTCATGGGGTGGGCCAGAAATGGACATTTGTAACCAACATCCCAGTTACAGAACTTACAATTCTAGGTGTGAACTGGGGACAATCACAATTGCTGGCTGAGTAGGGAGAACAAGAATCGGAAGCAAATACCCTTCCCCAGTGGTGGCCGACTCAGGACTGTGAGCCTCCACTTGCTCTACATGTGATATATGACTCATGTGGAAGGACATCTGTGCCCTGCTTTATCCACGATAAGCTAATGCATAGCTGTCCTTGATTGGCCCTTAGACTCCCAGTGGGAGTCTTCCGTCTAGGAGGAGGAGCTGCTTTCACGGCGTTTTAATCATAAGTGCCAGTTAACTTGTCGCTGTGACCTCCCTCCTCCTGTTTGAGGCGTAACCCAGTATAATCCATCTATGCTTTCTGTCTGGACTAATGCACATTTAACCAACATTCAATAAAACAATATTCCCTTGTCTGTGACCTGCACAAAGGGCTAATAATAAATAACTGAAAAATTCATTGTAAGCTATTATTCCTCTGAGAAAAACAAAAATGTCCCCTTGATCCCCACTGAGCCTGTGGTTTTAAAGCTCTTTCCAATTTTGTATTATTGTCAAAGAAAAATAATTAGATATGACTGACTGAAAAAAAAACATCTAGAAAGTTATATCTGAGGAAAAGAGGCTCACCTCAAACCAATATTTCCTGTTTTGATCTTATGTTCCAAGCAGTCTCATTTTTTCCTTTGGGTTTTACATATAGTTTTATCATTTATGGGCATGCCTGTAATCTGTCATGCTCACAGTAAGTCCAGAATAAACACTGATTTTTGTTACTATTCTATTATTTATAGCTGAATATTACTCTTCACCTTTCTCCCAAGACCCTGTTCCATCACTAGCCATTTGACGTCAGTACACTGCACCTTAAGTCCAGGATAAACCGTAACGTATGTGATGTGGGCAGAAAAAACACTACATCTTGACTTTTCCCAAAGTCATTTGAATCAAATATTTTAAGTATAATCGAAAACATATTTTTACAAGCAAACAGAGCCAATAAACTAGGAAAGCCGTATGGAAGCAGGCCCTGCTTCTGTAGCTTTGAATAAACTGCAGTAGAGGACCTTGGGAACAGTGGAGTGCTTGTGCTGCATCACAGACCCACACAGGACAAGTGCTCTCCCACAAGCATGGCTCCTCTGTCACAAGTGCTCTGTAAGGAAAGTGTAGCAGTGAACGAAGAGGAAATATGTAAGGGCACCCTGGCTCTCGATAACCTTCCTGATGTCAGTGTGGGAATCTCACATGGTCTTCCACAGGTAGTGTGATTGAAGGGGGGAACCTCACTGCCTTTGTCCCCCTCTGGTCTCTGGATGGAAAACCATTATTATCTTCCTATAATTGTTATTTTTAAAAACATATCCACGAAGGAAATATCCTTCTGGGCCAGGTCCTCATCTCGATAGCAGTGACACAGCTCCTGCCAAATCTGTGGGACACTGTTGCCCTTCATCCCAATGTCAGATATTGCTGTTGGCTTGGCCTTTCCAGTCCCTGAAACTGGAAGTCTATGGCGTTTCAGTGGGACTGGCAAGCAGGAAAGGATTCTGGGCTATAAGAGATTAAATCCTTGGCACATACTGAATCATCTGGCATACTGGCTTCTATAATTTCTCTAGCTATGAATTGAAGTGGATTTATTTACTCAATTTATAAAATGGCACCATTCATTGAAGTAAATCATTTGATGTAAAAGAACTAATTATAGAGCTTTTAGTAAAAGGAAAGTAAAAATTTTTCAGTCTAGGTTTGGGGGCAGAACCAATTTCTGAGATTTAGGCGTTTTCTATATGTATGTGTTAAAGTTCCAAGGGACAGGATTTGACTCAAATTTTGTTGAATTGCTAACCATGATATGAGCAGAGTAGCTATGTATAAAAATAAACTTTTCAATGTGTATGCCAATTTTTAAAGTCTATCTTATAAGCAGTGCTGACAAGAGAATAGATATGGGGAATGGTTCTGCATTTATTGGTAAGAGTCTGAGTTGGTTCAGCTTTTAGAAGTTGAAATAGTAATTACACCCCAAAAACATCCTACAGAAATGTTCACATGTTTGTCTAGGACATAGGAATAATAATGTTTATCAAAAGATGAAATCTATAGAGTGAAAAGACAATCTGTAGAATGGGAGAAAATATTTGTAAATCATATATTTGACAAAGGGTTAATTGTTAGAGAACTACTACAACCACCAACAAAAACATTTTAGTGGCTAAAAGACTTGAATAGACGTTTCACTAAAGAAGATACACGCACAAATAGCCGAGAAGTACATACATGACGAGAAGCTCAACATTACGGTTCATCAAGGAAACACAAATCAGAACTGCAGTTAGATACCACCTGACAGCTATTAGCATGTCTAGTTCCAAAACTGTTGGAATGCTTTTCAGATATCAATGTGCAGAGCATAAAATTTCATATGTTCCCCCAAAAAAGGAGCTTGTGAGACAGTGGCAGAGTGGAAATAGCACTGCACTAGGGTCCGGAGAACCAGGTGAAGTTCCATTTCAGGTACTAGCTGGCCTTGTGACCTTAGGTTATTAACCACACTGGCATTTGCATTTTTATCTTTAAATATTTATGCAAAGTTCAGATATGCAGTACCGTGTTCTGTGTTTATTGAGTTCTGGCTGATACATGTACCACTACAAAATTTGACTGAGCCTGAAAATAGCCAACCATAATTTCTAGACAATGATCTAAACATAGGAGGCTATGCATGCTTAAAGGACAGTGTTTAGATGTTATGTGATCGGGCGTTCTGATTCTTCCACTCAGCCTCCATTGTCACTAAGGAGAGGGTAAGTGCCACCACAGACCCATAGGACGCACAGAGCTGCACTCTTCAAACCTGTGCCAGTCCTCCAGACCTTCTCTTCATTCCACCATTCAATCAGGAAATATTCAGTGCCCTCTATAATAAGCCAGGACTATACCAAGCCCTGGATATTCAATGATTGAAAAATAAACAAGGCCCTTATTCAGTTCAATTAAGGTCAAGAAAACAAAGTGAAATGTGTTTTTGGTAATGGAATTGCAGTGTTCCAGGAGGTGGGAGGGAGGCTGCGGGGGGCAGCCCTCTGACTTTGGGGCTCCTAATGCAGACTGCAAAGGTTTTCCAAAGGCCTCTCTTTACAGAATGGCATCAACTCAGCTTTGAAATCATGAGTTAGGTAATTAGCTTTCCGGTAAGTCTGTCTTCCAGTTGTCTCTGGCTGCTGGAGAAGGGCATGCAGGTCTCAGGCAGGAGTAACCGAGCCACTGTGGTTCAGCTGCTCAAGGGGAAACAATGGCATCTCTGACTAATGTGTTCTAGCTGACTTTCACTCTCAGTAGGAGATTCTACTCTGCCGAATCCAGGTGTAAAGGGCTTCAGATATATGACCACAAGAGCTGAGAATAATGAATGAGGAATACTGATTCTTTCCTCATCAAAGGCAATATCTACCACAGATAACTCCTCATTTTTACTAACCATTCCATTAGGCATGGAGCATCCGTTTGAGAGTCTTCAGGGTGCATGTGTATCTGTTTTTTCAGGCATAGCACGGGCCAAGGCGATAGGGCTCACATCCCTTTTCTGTTTCCTCCAAGTCCCCTCAGAATTCTTGTTTCCTGCCTCCATAATGTTTTTTTAACCTTGGGTTGCAGAGCTCAAGTAAACACACAGTTGTTTGTTGTTGATTTTTTTTTTATTTTTTTTAATGTTTTATTTATTTTTGATACAGAGAGAGACAGAGCATGAGAGGGGAAGGGGCAGAGAGAGAAGGACACAGAACCGGAAGCAGGCTGCAGGCTCCAGGCTCTGAGCCAGCCGTCAGCACAGAGCCTGACGCGGGGCTCGAACCCACGAACGTGAGATCTGACCTGAGCCGAAGTCAGAGGCTTAACCGACTGAGCCACCCAGGCGCCCCTGTTGTTGATTTTTAAAGGCGTCCTCATCAAACAGGTGGTGGCAGCACTGTGTTTAGCCTTTTCACTGCAATTTGCTCTATAAATTTACCAAATCCGAATTAAGCTGATGTCTGAGTCTTTGACTTATAATTCTTAATTTCCAGCAATGATCATTGTTATTTTCTTTTCTATAATTGATTTCTAAAATCATAAAAAACCTACTCTAAAGGAATCAAGCTTGATGAGAAAGAGATGAAGATGGTTAAGATTTCTCACAGAAAGGGATATACCTGGATCCCTTACCAAAGGCAGGTTTCTTTGGAACTTTTAAAAATTAAGAATATGTTTAAAACTTTCCCAGACACGGTTTTAAAAAAATAATTAGTTTCAGTTTTTTCCTAATCCTTCTTCCATTCCATAAATTCCTCTACCTCAGTTTTCTGTATATGGTGGAAGTTACATCACATGTTGATTTGGAGCCTGCAGGCTCCCCTTGCAGGAATTCTCAACCTTCACATGAGGTTCTTGGAGTCCTTCACTCTCGGGCACCCACTCTTCACTTTGGGGAGTGGAAAGTATGCACCGTCTCCCTTCCTCCCACAGGACAAGCTTCTCACCAGAAACACTGACTCCCCTACAGGCGATGTTCTCAGTTCCTAATTCTCCCCCAGCGCACACTTCCTCGGATAGAATGGGATCAGGGTAAAGGAAGACGGGGAGGAGAAGAAACCTTAAGTTTGGTTACCCCACAACTGGTACTTCTGGGATCTCCTTAGAAAGAACATATCAGGGTATGAGGAGCAATTGGTTAATCTTTTTAGATTTACCATGTCTCTGTTTTCAGCTGGGATCCAACACATCAATTTCAGCACAAAAGGACAAGTTCAATCAACATCTTGTTTTTTGTTATTTACAAAAAAGATCGTCTGTCTTTTATTCACATCTCTCAGGGCCTAGCATAGTGCCTTGTTCTGTAAGCAGTGATGGAAGCACTCACTAAATACTTATTAAGTTCTTAATATGGAATTAGGTACTTGAGATATTGATCAGAAATTCTAGACTTCCATCTGAAACCTGCTGAAATAAGTTTGTGGGTATCACGTCCAAATCCTGATGAAATCACAGAGACTTCACACCCAGAATTCCTAAACCCCACTCTGAACCTTCACAGCATTTCCTAAATGCTCCAATCACCAGAAAATCTCCCATATGGGCAAAACACAGGGACAGTGTTTTTAAAATGACATGCATTCCTGGTAAAAAAATTAAAACCAGAAACTTTTGATGAGACCATCTTTTATCTCTGAGCAAGCTCCTTGGGCTTCAAAATGTTTCATTAGCTCCTGGAATCTAATGTCACCAGTTCCAAATTGGAAACATTTTGCCACAACTCACAATTTGCAAGTAAGAATCCTCCTTAGGATTTGATTCATACTGTGAGCCTCCTCACTGTGTTTTCTCCCTTTCACAACTCAGATAAATAAAGAGTGGCAGTCCATGTGGTTTTGCTTTCACATCCGTAGTTTCAACTAACTTTTTGGATCCTCATGTTAGATACATCCTTCTGTAATACATGCATTCAGAGAACAAAAATTCAGATTAGTATGGAAGCTTTTGGGGAGGGGTCGCTTCATTTAATTTTGTTGGTTTCAGCTTTCTGCTTCACATCCTTATATAAACCAGTTTCCCTCTCTATACTTCCCTCATGCTCTCACAATTCAGGGACATGTCTACTTTTCTCAAAGAAGTGCTACAGCAATTAAAATCAAAATTAGTTTTAAAACAAAACTTCGAGTTTATGAAAGAAATCCTCTTTGTGCCATCAAAAATTTTGTAAATAACCATATGTCCCTGGCATGTTCTTAACCTTCAGTCTTCATTTTCCTTATCTGACAATGTAAGGCCAGGCTAATTCATTGTCCATTGATGGCTTATTCTGTACCATGTACCATGGAGAGCATTTTTCATACGTGATGATTTTGTTTGGTATTCATGATCATGCTATACAAAAGGTATTATACTAATCTGCATTTTGTAGATGAAGGAACAGATGCAGGAATATAAGTAACTTGCCCAGTACGTGCTGTGGCTCGTCAATGACAGAACCCAAACTCAAGCCCTCGTTCACCTAATTCCAAAGCCCTAGTTCTACCTGCTGTCACCTAATGGAGCTCGGTACTTCCTAAACTGTTCCTTTAGGTTTCAGTTCTGAGCTCATTTCACTGCAAGAGGCATCACTGGTAAATTATTATTGTTGGTTTTATGCATAATAAAAATTGTATACCTTAATATTTTGTAACAACTGTTATGCTGTGAATAGTGGAGAAAAAAGAAATATCAGGAAGCTTCATCTTCTTTGACCTTTTCTTCCAAAAAAATTCTACCTAAACAAATGATTTTCCTCTTATTTTATAGGTCCCCTCAAATAGAGCATGTACAGCCTCCCTTCAGAAGACCATCCTTCCTATTGGGAGGAAGGATTTCTCTCTGTCTGTGGCTCCCTTCTATTCTAATTTACTGCCAGTACTTTAGAGTGAATTTGATCATTGTTTCTTATCCCTCTCTTATGATGTGAAATAATAGAACAGGATGAGCTTAAGGGGAGATATAAAAATATTGTATTGGGACACCATGAGGAATGTTAATTCCTTCTTTCAGTAAGTGTTTCAGGGACTGTCTGTAAGATTAAAAATAGAAGGAATGAAATGTCCATAGATGGACAGATGAGGAACCCAAGTCTTACATAAAAGTGTTCTTCACCGTCTACTCTTCTATTTTTTTTCAAGTCTTTTTCTTGTGATGAGAGCTTGTGAAATCTACTCTTTTTAACAACTTGCAAACGTGCAGCATGGTATTGGTAAATACAGTCGCCCTGCTGTATATCACATCCCATGACATACTTATGTTATAACTTGAAGTTTGTACCTTTCAACCCATTTAGCCCACCCTCCACCCCCAACCCCTGGCTCTCTGTAGCTATGCCTTCTCTTCTTTTAAAAAACAAAACTTAAGTTTCACCTGTGCCTGCTTGGTGGTCCCTAGAGAAATAACACTTAAGGAAGAGGGTGGAGAGGAAGGAAAGGTAGCTCCAACTGAAAATTAACTGATTTAATCACAGTTATCTAATGTGCTTAATAAGAATTATCTTCTCCATATGTGCTGGCCCCAAAAATGAAAAATGTCTTGCCCATCAGGCTTACGGAGTGAATCACAATGTTCCTATCAGCTAAACACTCAGTGAAGGGAAAGAAACATTTGAAAAGATAATATGGCAACTTTTTAAAAAATTAAAAATGAATGAGAATTTGTAGACCTCTTTTTTAACTTTGGCAAAGCTATTATAAATAGTATTTTTAAAAACAGTCTTGCTAAAACAAAACAAATGTTTCCTGTCAGTATGGAAAAAGAAATTCCTGCCTAAAATTGTGTTATCGTGTTATCTGGTTTTTAGTCCACTTAATTAAGAAAGCTGTTAAATGTCACGCTACATGTCATCAAATGCCCTGTTTAAAACTGATTTCAATTTTTCATGAGTTCTATCCAGTTTTGTGTTTTCACTATTTAATCCTTTAGTTTTTTTTAAAGTAGAGTCATCATTTTTAAACGTCAAAAATATACTATTCTTGCTGTAATTACTTTTAACACTTGGAATTAAAAAGATAGCCTAATATAGAAATGCACTGAGGGCCAAGTCATCTACTAAAACATAATGCAGCCTCACACATATCATTAACACTTACTTTTAAACAAAAAAATCCTGAGCTATGGAAAGTGCTTCAGCTAAGCTGAGGTACATTAAGTCTAGCCCTCTAATTTTTCACCTAAAAAAACTTGAGGCTCAGAGTTTGAATGAAATGAAATTATAACGGTGGTGGCAGAACGCTGAGCTCCTTTCTACAAAGCCAGTGTACTTGCTTCACAATGGCACTCTTCGAAAAATATATATTAAGCAGCTACTATGTGCCAGGTACTGTGTTAGGTTTTGGTGATACAAAAGTAAATAACATCCATTCTGAAGAAGCTTATAATCCAATAGAAAAGTAATAAATAAATGGATTAAATACAACTTTTATGTAACAAGCAACTTACAACTTTAGCATCTTAAAACAATCTGCAATATGCATTTATTATCTTATAGCTTTAGTGTGTCAGGAATTAGCTATGGCTTAGTTGGTCCTTTGCTTCAGAATTTCTCTCACAAGACTCAATCAAGGTGTCAGCCAGGGCTGAGGTCTCATCTAAAAGCTCAACTGGAGAAGGATTCACTTTCAAGCTCACATGGTTGTTTCCAAGATTCAGTTCCTATGGCCTATTAGACTAAAGTCCTCAGTTTCTTACTCGCTATTATCCAATAGCTACTTTAAAAACCTTGCTACATGGATCTCCCCAACATGACCACTTTTTTTTTTTTAACAAAGCATGCAAGTGAAAAAAGGCAATAGGGAAATTTCTGCAAACAAGATGGATTCAGGAATAATTGGAGGCTATTTTAAAGTTCATCTGATGCAGAATTCTAGAGTAAACCATAAGAAATGCTGTGGGGGAAAAAAGGCCGGGGGGCAGTGGGAGCACTGGGGATAGGCTCTGAACCAGATTAAGGAGGCTGGGCTATCATTTGAGTTGAATTTAAAGGATGAGGAGCTATCGGATCAATGAAGAAGGAATGACAGTGATTCTGAGCAGGAGTAAAATCTGTAAATGCATAGCATAGACTCCGGATGGAGAAACTGAGGCTCAGAGACATTAAGCGTAGCACATGTTCAGTGAATGAATACAATGCCTTTGTAGCACTAAAAGTGAGATTCCACTCTAATATGTCACATAATAGCCATGTAAATCATCATTTCTTTAAGTGAGGTAGGAGAAAGAAAATTACAAGTGTTAGGAGATAGAAGAAAGATATGTTTTACAATAAGAATTCTAGAGAAAGCCAGAAATTAATGGAAAAGAAACAGAATGTTTAGATTTCAATTCTAATATCTACTTAAATAAAAATAAATGAGGAAATTGCTATAGTGTCTTACCAGCTCTTTGGGGGGGGGGGTGAGGGATGCTTTATAGGCACATAAGGCAATAATGAAATTTTTACAAATAGTTCTGTCACTCCATTCCAGGAAGAAAAAAAACTTTCCCAGGAACCTTCTTGAGCTCACCAAAATCCTGTAAAATGTCTGACTTGAAAACATATATAATATATCACCTCTAGGATCCAAGACAAGAGAAGGTTTATAGTTCACTTCTTTACATCAGACTTAGCATTTTTGCCTTGATATGCAATATATACATATTTTGTACTTCAGTTGAAAAGCTTGTTTTTCAAATGAGGTAAAAAAAAAAGTGATATCACTATGTTAGCAGTAATTACCTAAAGATAAATATTTTTAAGTTATAACCATTCTAGTAAGTTTGTTGAGCCAAAAATTGAGGGATAATGACCATACCTTCTCCTGAATGTCAAATATGATTAGGTGCAATATATTGAATGGGACTACACATTTATTACTCTTCCATTCATACAAAGTCAGACCTAATGTTAGTCAAAGTTGGTCACCTTGTTTTCCAGTGGTGATAGGTAATCACACTTGGCATCTGCTTTCAGAGAGAATGCAAGGTGGGAATCTATTAGTAAGGACACCCTCTTTTTACTGCCTCTTCGGATACTAGATTGTTTGTCTTCTTTCCTTCTCCAGTTGTGACACATGCAATTTCTTCTGGTGTCTGTGTATGTATGTGTACGTGAGAGAGAGAAAGAGAAAGAAGGAGGAAAGAAAGGGAAGAGAGAGAGGGAGAAATATTGTGTAAATAGCTGGAGAAAGAAGTTTCAAAAGTATAATTCCTTTCTAACAGTTCTCTAAAAATCTATAACAGAACCAAAATCCTTGAAGAAAAATATTTTTTTAAGAATATGGAACATGGACCAGTGGAAAGGAAAATAATTTCAAAGGAATAGGAATAACATTTGTAAAATATGAAAAAATAAAGGTGATAATTAAGACATAGTAACATCAAAACATTTTTTGAGAGTATTGTAGAAAAAACAATTCTTCAGGGGCGCCTGGTGGCTGTCTGTTAAGTGTCTGACTTCAGTTCAGGTCATGATCTCACGGTCTGTGGGTTTGAGACTTGTGTCAGGATCTGTGCTGACAGCTTAGAGCCTGGAGCCTGCTTCTGTGTCTACCTCTCTCTTTGCACACCCCTGCCCCCACACACACCCTGTCTCTCTCTCTCTCAAAAATGAATAAACATTTTTAAAATTTTTAACAAAACAAAAAAGAAAAGACAATTCTTAAGATTCTTTAAGGATCAGAAACATTTTAAAATTTCATTGATGAGAGGAGGCTCCAAAGTAGAAAACTTTAAAGCTTTTAATTATGTACACCCAATTTTGAAATAACCAAGTATTCAATTATCTAGACGATCTCTCCTAATTCTGCTACAAAAGAAAAAAGCAGGGCTTTGGAAACTTTATTCAGTTGATTATCTATAGAACATTCTAACTGAATTACATGGAACTTACCCACTTTAGAGCCTTTAGCTTTTAACAGAGAAAAGACACAAGTAATATAGAAATGGCAAGACCTAGAAGGATCTGGATAGCTCAATAGGAAACTAACAAATCCAAAGGGAGTCAGAGCAGTAAAATTTAATTAGTAACTTCTGCATTTTCAAAAAATCTATTGAAAACCTGTTCACTATGTCAGTATCTAAATTTCCTAGAGGACATCACTTCTTTTCTGTAAAAATAACTGTTACTTTGATTCATAAGGCAGATTTTGGTACTTCCGTTAGAGGTGTATGGAAACTACTCATCCCTGACTTCCATGCTTTCTTAACTTCTATTTTCCATTTATTCATGTCTTCAGATTGCATTTTTAGTGCTTTCCTCATGGCTTCAGTGTATCTAGTGTTTTGTTTAACCCATCTCTTGAGGTCTTATTTTAATAACGTATTTTCATTTTTAATCAACATACGTCATTTCTATAATTGGTATTTGATTCTTTTCTAAAAATCTGCCCTTTTGTTCAATGTGCTCTTCCTTTTTCTCATGAATTTATTCATTCTTTTATCATTAATCATTTTTTACATAGTATATGTGCTTTTTTCTGTTTTAAAATGTTACTTTTAATGTTTCTGCTATTGTGCATTCATCATTTACAATATTACATGTGTTTAAGCTTTAATTTTTATTGTTTTTTACTGAGTACTAAATATATTTTTAAAAATCTGTAACATATGTGTAAGGTTTAAAGAAAACAATACCATGAACATTCACATATTCAATATCTAGTTTTAACATGGACTGTTACCAGTGCATGTAACATTGTGCTGGTAAGATTTGGAGCCAAATCCATTCTGTGTGCCTCTTTGGTCTCTTCCCTCTCTCTTCTTCCCAAAGGTAACTGTGATCCTGAGTTTTATGTTTATCATTTCCTTATTTTTCTTTATGATTTTATCACTCCTAATACACTTATTCTTACACTTATTTTAAGCCTCTTCTAGATAGTTATACGATCAATAGTTTATCTAATAAAATTCTTGCATTAGTTGCATCAACTCACTCTCTCTTAATCAGTGAGTTCCTGCTTGTGCTTTATCATTTCCACTATGAGCTCCACCTCAGAGAAAGCTGCTTCTCACCTCCATACTGATTATACACTGAAGTGTGGACCTTCCTCCTGGGAATAGCTTTGCATTTCCTCTGCTGGAGCCCTAAAAGTTTCACCAGTTCTACCCCAGCTTTCCCTTAAACTCTGAAGTTTTGTTTCTACACAACTTGAGTTATTCAAATTCAAATTCTACAGGGAACCTAGACTGGACTTCCAATCTCCACAAATCTTTCCAACCATGACTCAGAGCAGCTGATGTTTCCATGCCACATCCCCATGCTATATACCAGCCTGTCTCTGGACCAGAGTTTCCTAGCTCCCTTCATGAATTGGACAAACTATTTCCAGCTATTATTTATCCATTGCACAAAGAGCTTTAGACATTAACTTCTAAAGCCTATATCCATGCTACTACCTTGAACTTGCCTGGCATCAACCACTGCTCATTACAATGACAAGTTCTCTCCATTTTTCTGTCACTTGGAGATTTCCCTTTCTGGCATGTGAACTTAGCTTTGTAGCTAATATCTTAAATTTATTTTATAGCTGGCATTACTATGAATTTCAAGTTAGAAGACACATTTCTTACATCTGCTTAGTCAACCAACCTTTCCTAGAAATCAATATTATAGCTGAAAAAGTAAATTTGGGGATTTTTATAGTATTTTGTTCAATGCATTACTGAAGTAATGCTTTGTGGGACTTACTTCTTTGAAATATCAAACTTTCATTTCTGTTGACTCTTCCATTTTTTGTGAACTTTTTTAACATTTAAGAAACACTTTGTTGTGAAAAATGATAGAAGATCATAAGTCTATCTACATTACTATGTATAATTAGTAAATGGGCAACACATAGTTTAGTATCACTTACTTTGGCAGACAAAATATGAGAGAGAAGGGCTCGGTTGCCCTCCTTGATTAAGAGTTAAAATCTTTACATTTTCTACTAAAAAAAATCGAGTGAGTTTTCAGACTCAGATATTAGGGACATCTTTCTTCCTTTCAAAAGTCATTGTGAAACTACCACCCGTTAATTTGTCTAAATCATTTCATAGATCTTTATATATTAAAACAGTTTTTGACTTTGGTATGACTAACATGGTTTTCATTCACTATATTAATCAATTTCCCTATTACTAGTTCTTAACATAAATATGTGAAAATAAATCTTGAGGAACAATTTTTGGAAATAAAATATTTTTTCTTGTTTTTTATTATTCTTTTATTTGTTTCACTCTGATTTTGAGGCAATTGTTGATTTTGGGGTATTTCTTTTAAAACCTCATTTTATGTGCATTTAAAGAAGTAGCAGAGCATATATGCTAAGATTTCTAGTTCTGGAGTCAGACTGCCTAAGTTTCAAATCAGACTCCACAACTTACTCTGAATTGTGTTATCACAGGCAAGCTTTTTACCCTTGGTGTACCTCAGTTTCTACATCTGAACAATAGGGCTGCTGCTGCTGATAATAGCACCTACCACACAGGGCTGTCATGAGGGATAAGTGAATTAATGCATATAAAGCATTTAGAACAGCCCTCGAGCTAGGTTAGTTATTATTATTTTATTTAAAATTTCCATGAGGATTTTGTACAGACATCTCTAAGAAAGTGTACCTAGCCATAATCTAGCCTAATGATTTCATGGTTTTATGGGAAAATCTCAAGGCACAATATCTTGAGGCGTATAGAAACAATCCTATGCTATCATTTTTCATGATCTCTTGTTTTTTTCATGAATGGACATCCTAAAGGTAATGAATCCAAATAACCCTTATTTTTTTTTTTCAAGAAAACCCTTTGTTGGAATTGTTTACAGGAAATCTCTTGGGAATAGAGGGAGTTGAGGCAACAGAAGAACCCTTCAGCTCTGTGGCCGGAGAGAGCCCTCACCCCTACCCCTGCTGGTCCTGTGGGCCAAGATAAACATGCTTGGCAAGGAGTTCCTTGCTCACTCCACCCTGTCAACTCAGAGGTGAAGGTTTTGGACTGTGGATTGCTACTCCACCCAACTTCTGTTCCATTTTTAATATACCTTTGTGATAAAATGTATTGTATCCATTTAAAAATAAAAAAGGTCTTGAAGGTGTGGTTGACAAGAAGGAAAGCAATATCCTGCCACTGCCTCAGACACGAAAGGCGCTCCAGCCTCAGTTCACGGCCCGCCCCTCTGTAGAGCTCAGGCTCCACATTTTGTTCAATAAAAGCAACAACATTCACATACCCCACCGCCTGGGAAAATGCCATAAATTGTCCCAGTCATGCCCTGGCAAACACCCAGGTATATGACTGGGCTTTCAATAGCCAATCACAGAAAGAATATCAGCACTCCTTGCTTTTCTTAACAAATATTTCCTAAACTGGCATGCAAATAAAATGTTTGCAAGTTAAATCACTTCTTAAATGCATTAAGAATGTGCTGCTTAATGGATATTGTGGACTATTTACTGAATAACGAAACGCCTCTGTAAAGTAATAATGACCCTACTTTATCTGTTTCATGTCTAGAATTTTGGAATCTGATTTTCCTTAAAGAATGATGTACCAATAACATTAGTTTCTCCACTAAAGGTGTCACTTAAATTTAGGTGCTCAGTTTTCTTTAGGGCACACTAGGGCACAAGATTCAGTGACCTCTGCAAGTCCTTTCAAGCTCAAAATTCACTGTCTTCCTAAGGCAGTCTAGGAATAATTAAAGGAATGTCCTTTGGTTATTCTTTCTGATTAATCATTTCCTCTGTAGGTTGGGGGAGTACGTACTTTCCACTACCGGTTTCTCAGACAGCTCCATGATACTTCACAATGGGGCTAGACTGAACGCCTTGCAGATGTGGCACAGAGAGCCCTAACTATGGTACACTGATGTCCTGAAGCTCCCTCTGGAATCTCTTTCTATGATAATCTTTCTTGCTTTGTTTTTGGCTCAGAGTGGGGGAAAATCAAGAATGCCTCTAACCATTTCATAGGTTAGGACCTTCTTTCTGGATGATCCCAAGAGCAAAATGATACTACATACAATATTTCCCTATCATCCCCACTGACCATCACATTCTTCATCCAGGGAGCTCATACATTCACCATCTCACCCTCAGAATAATCTCAAGAACAAGGCAGCTGAATAGTAATATTTTAAACATTATGAGATACTGCTGGTGTATCTCAGTATTTCATTATCTGCCATGAGCACCAGAGACGCATAAAGGGAAAATTGTATTAATTCTCCTTCAGATACTGGGAAAAAGTACCATAAAGTAGTTAAGTTACTTGCCCAAGCCACTCATGGGTTACTAATAAAGCTAAAGATGCTGAATTTTGTGACAGAACTACTAATTTATGTTGTTTGATGTTAAAATACTTGACACCAGAAGTAGTTTAGTTAATAATTTCCCCTATCATCCCCACTGACCATCACATTCTTCATCCAGGGAGTTCGTACATTCACCCTCTCAACCCAGAATAATCTCAAGAACAAGGCAGCTGAATGGGACTATTTTAAACATTATGAGATACTGGTGGTGTGTCTCAGTTCACCCAAGTCACAAGCCTCCAAACACAAATATAACTAGTTTTTGACTCCTCCTGTGGCTAAAGAAATACTTCCATTAGTGGAAGCATTTGAAATCACACAGATAAAAAGAATGTGTGGTTCACATCAGTGTTATTTCATCTCATCTAATGACATAAATAAATGTGATAATCAATATAAAATGGCTTGGCAACCTTCAAAGAATGAAGAATCGTTTTTGGCAGTACTACTGGTTGTTAGAATAATAGCATTGTAAACAATCAGCTGACATTAAAAGATCATTGGAACATATTATACAATACTTTATGCCAGTAAATATGACAACTTATATGAAAGTGTTACCAAACTGACACAGAAAAAGACAGGAAATCCTCAATACCATTAAAGAAATTGGACCTATTTTTATAACCTTTCCACAAAAAAAACTCCATATTCAGATACTTCACCTATAAATTATCACAGAAATTAAAGAATAAGTAACTCCTATCTATCACAATCACTTCCAAGGATAGGAAAAAGAGAATAAGAGACACTTCTCTATTATTTATCAGCCCAGTGTAATCATGATGCTGAACCTGAGAAAGATGTTACAAAAAAGAAAAATAGCAGACATATAAGTACAAAATTCATAAGCAATATTAGCCTGAACTAGTGGGCTTTATTTCAGAAAAAAAAAACAACGTGGTTTATGATTCGAAAACCAATCAATGTAATTTACCATGTTAACATTAAAAAGAAGAAAACTACATAATAAATTCAATAAATTTAGAAAAAGCTTTTGATAAAATTCAATGTTCATTGATGATAAAAATGCCTAGCAAAATAAAGTGACTTTCTTAATCTGATAGCATTCTTAGAAAAAGTTCTACAGCAAATATTATCCTTATTTGTGACTTTTGGAACAAAATATGAATGCCTATTATCACCATTTTTGTTTAAATTATATTGGAGGGGTGCCTGGGTGGCTCAGTCAGTAGAGCCTCTGACTTCAGCTTAGGTCACAATCTTGCTGTATGTGAGTTTGAGCCCCGCCTGGGGCTCACTGTTGTCAGCACAGACCCTGCTTCAGACCCTCTGTCCCTCTCTGTTTTTTTTTTTAATTTTTATGTTTTTTATTTATTTTTGAGAGACAGAGAGACACTGCAAGCAGAGGAGGGGTAGAGAGAGATACAGAATCTGAAGCAGGCTCCAGGTTCTGAGCTATGTCCCTCTCTGTTTCTGCCCCTTCCCAGCTTGTGCTCTCTCTTTCAAAAATAAATAAAACATTTAATAAATAAATAAATAAATAAATAAATAAATATTATAGGTCCTAGTCAGTACAATACTTCAAGAAATAGGACTAAAAGGCATAGCAATTGGAAAGTAAAAAAAAAAAACTATTTTCATTAGTTCTTATTGGAATGAAGAGTACATTTATCAAACCCATTGGATGTAAGGACTCATATTCGAAAAGCAATTAGCTTCTATATGCTAGAAACATGAAAAAATAAATGAAACCTTTTAAAAGATAACATTACAGTAGCATTGAAAACAACAGTTTAGCTGGTATGGGCAAAAGAATTCAAGGAGTAAACATCAAGAAATGGCTATTCCAAGAGTAACAATAGTCTGATCAGACAAGTACTTCACAATAGATCCAAAATTAAACATAACTAAATTTTTAATAATTATTTTCTAAAACCAATACCCAAATCTTCCCTCCTTATCCTCCCTTTGGTCATCTGCCATATTTCTTGAACACAAGATATACAGTTATTTGGAAATTCACCAGTGTTCCCTAATGAAATAGAATGTACTTCAGGAAACTTTTCATGGAAGCGAGTGGTTTTACATTGGCTTTATGTCCTACAGGGAGAGTACCAAAAAGGACTGAATTAATACATGACAGTCACAGGCCACTCTGGATCTCTTAGAAGTATAATCCTCCATTTAATCAGATAGCGTCTTCATACGGAACATCTTACAGTTTATCTCACAGAAGTATACAAGATGTCTAAAGGAGCAATTTTGAACTAATAAATACTTAGTAGTGCAATTGCTGGGTCATAAGGTAGCTCTGCTTTTAATTTTTTGAGGAACCTCTACACTGTTTTCCAGAGTGGCTGCACCAGTTTGCATTCCCACCAACACTGCTAAAGGGTTCCCCTTCTCTCCATCCTCACCAACATCTGTTGTTGTGTGAGTTGTTCATTTTATTCATTCTGACAGCTGTGAGGTGGTATTTCATTGTGGTTTTGATTTGTATTTCCCTGATGATAAGTGGTGTTGAGCATCTTTGCATGTGTCTGTTAGCCATCTAGATAGATGTTTTCTTTGGAAAGTGTCTGTTCATGTCTTCTGCCCATTTCTTCACTGAATTGTTTGTAATTTTGGATGTTGAGTGTGATAAATCTTTACAGATTTTGAATACTAACCCTTAATCTGATATGTCATTTGCAAATATCTTCTGCCATTCCATGCATTGCCTTTTAGTTTTGCTGATTATTTCCTTCACTGTGCAGAAGCTTTTTATCTTGATGCAGTCCCAATGGTTCATTTTTGCTTTTATTTCCCTTGCCTCTGGAGACATGTCTAGTAAGAAGTTGCTGTGGTGGAGTTCAAAGAGGTTGCCTGTTTTCTCCTCTAGGATTCTGATGGTTTCTTGTTTTAAATTTAGGTCTTTCATCCATTTTGAGTTTATTTTTGTGAATGGTGTAAGAAAGTGGTCCATGTCACTGTCTAGTTCTCTCAACACCATTTGCTGAAGAGGCTGTCTTTTTTCATTGGATATTCTTTCCTGCTTTGTCAAAGATTAGTTGGCCATACATTTGTGGGTCCACTTCTGGGTTCTCTGTTCTGTTCCATTAATCTATGTGTCTTTTTGTGCCAGTACCAAACTGTATTGATGATTACAGCTTTGTAATACAGCTTGAAGTCTGGAACTGTGATGCCTCCAGCTTTGGTTTTCTTTTTCAACATTATTTTGGCTATTCAAGGTCTTTTCTGGTTCCATACAAATTTTAAAATTGTTCTAGCTCTGTGAAGAATGCTGGAGTTATTTTGAAAGAAATTGCATTGAATCTGTAGATTGCTTTGGATAGTATAGACGTTTAAATCCATGACGTTCCAATCCATAACCATGGAATGTTTTTCCATTTCTTTGTATCTTCTTCAGTTCTTCTCGCAAGCTTTTTATAGTTTTCAGCAAACAGATATTTTACCTCTTTGGTTAGGTTTATTCCTAGGTATTTTATGGTTTTTGTACAATTGTAAATGGGATCGACTCCTTGATTTCTCTATCTGCTGTTTCATTATTGGTATACAGAAATATATATATAGAAATACAACTGATTTCTATACATTGATTTTATATCCTATATGAATATCAGACTTTGCTGAATTCATGTATCAGTTCTAGCAGCTTTTTGGTAGAGTCTTTCAGGTGTTCCATGAGAGTATCCTGTTATTTGCAAAGAGTAAAAATTTGACGTCTTCCTTGCCAATTCGAATGCCTTTGATCTCTTTTTGTTGTCCAATTGCTGAAGCTAGGACTTCCAGTACTGTGTTGAACTAATAGAGAACTTCTGAATGCCATATCAGGCAAGTTCTAGAGTACCCAAATATTATGTGACTTTAGGACGAATATGCTAGACACTGGGGCCCTCTGTACTTTTGCATACAGTTCCGCTCTCAGAACAGCTCCAGCTGTCTATGGGAAGGTTCTGAAAGACAAAGAGCTAGGGTTTGGCTATTTATGCACAGACCATAAATGTATTACCCAGAATGTGTTGGCAGAGAGATTTGAACTTAAGGACATGCAACAATCTGCATAGGTTGCCAATGGTTTGTGAGTTGTGAGAAAAGAAAGGGGAAATTAAAAAAAATCTTGCTGGCATAATTTACATTGGACCACATGAGCACATTCCAGTCAGTCCACTTCGTAGACATGATCTCACTGGCCTCCCCAACATCCCTACAAGGAAATGAGGGGGACAAATGTGACTCTACCCTTTAAGCCAAAAGCCCCATCTTTCACTCCCACTTGTGGCTAGGAGTGGGTGGAACATATTTACACAAAGGAACAAATTACCATCTTCCTTGCTTTTTGGCCCCTCAGCATGTGGGTGAACATGTTTGCCTTTCACTGCTTGAAGCCATACAATTCCCAAAACAACGTGTCTGAAATGTTGGGGACTGAGTCACTGGCCAGTGATAATTCTTGAACGACTTCTGGTTTCCTTCTCAATCATTGTTTAGCCTTGTTAACTTGGACTCAATATACCATGTAATATAAGTGACTGGGATGAAATTTTCCTCATTGACCTAGAGGAGGCTTTTTTTTTGTGTTCCTGAAAAGTAGCTTCTTAAAGGTGTTGTTGTTGCTGCTGTTGTTGTTGAGTATAGTTCATGCACAATGATACATTAGTTTCAGATTTACAACGTAGAGATCCAACATCTCTATACATTATGCTCTGCTCACCGCAAGTGAAGCCACCGTCTGTCACCATGTAAAGCTATTACAGTATGATTGAATATATTCCCTATGCTGCACCTTTTATTCCCACGATTTATTCATCCCATAGAAAGGGAAGACAATAATGAATATGGAAACCAACGCATTTTATACCTTTGCACTAGAGGATCTATTGATAGGACTATGTTCATCTAGAAGATAAGATTTGAAACCAGGAAAGTAAACACTTTGGGCATCTAGAAGTTCTACCAAATAGTAAACTAGATCTTCATTTTTCTATTGTTGTTGTGGGTTTTTTGGGGTAACTAGATGGCCATTCCAAACTACTCTCCTCTTTTATGTGTAAACTAAAAAAAAAAAATCTGTGGCATAATTTTTCAAATTCTCCATCAAAACAGTTAGTAGTACTTATAATGTTGATGGTAGGTCATTGAGAAAAATAACAGTATACCAACAAAAATTTATTGGATAGTATTTTTCACATTAGGAAATACAAGATAATTTATTCATTAACCTACTCCTTAGGATTCATGTTTGATTCTCCTATACTTAAAGACATGTTTGGATTTTCTTTCTCCCACTACAAATAAAAACGTCCCAAATATTGAGAGATGCAAAGCACAGAAGATCATTCCCCATATAAATGCTGACACACACACTCACTCTACCAGCATATGGATATGTGTTACAGACATAGAACTCAGCAGCTTATAGCAGTGTTCTGAGATGAGCACCATATGTGACACAATAATGCATTACTTCACTAAAGCTTTCAGAGCTTAAGAAAATAGCCTGAGGAATAAGACTGCTCCTTTCTGAGCCAAGGTTGCAATCTTCTAAGTCCAAGACGTGCTTGAAAACAGTCATTAGGTAATTGTAAAAGCCAAGGGAAATCAGTTTAAGAATATGAAATAATATTACTACTGACTGCCCTTTTCCATGTTCAATCCAGATGGAAGCTGGACACATGGGAAGTGACATTTGTATAAGAGCAAAGAAAAGGAGGAGGGAGCAACCGTCCTGCCTATGTTCTTTTTGCATGATTTTTATAACTATCTGCTCTTTCTAGTCCCCAGAAAATGGGGATATTACATCTGTTCAATACGTTATGGAAAATCTCCCCCTGTCTCTCCATAACATAGTTTCATTTTATTGTTAGGCAATTTCATTTCATATGTCAATAGTAGCTTATTAATTTATTCACATCAACAGCATGAAAAGCAATCCTTGATATCCAATAAAGAGCCTTTCATGGAAGTCAGAAAATGTCACTGTCACTAACTTGGTGTATGATCTGGAGCAAGTTACTTAACCTCCCTAAGCCTTGCTTGTCTACCTGTCAAATGAGAAATATGAGATAAATTATCTCCATAAGTCTTTCCAGAATTATTCTATTCTTTTTGCAGATTGCTTTCTGCTTGAAGAAAAGGTTCAATCTGTTTCTGGCATGGCAGTGACCAAGTCACAGTCTCTATTTGGGATAGTGAGAAAAATAGTCCAACACATTTAGAAAATAAATTACTGCAGCCAAAAGATACATAAATATGGATTGAGTGTATTTTTAATTTTCAGAGAAGTTTCCATCTCTTAGTTACTTCATTAGCAACTGTTACTTCACCTACCCCTGGCTGAGATTTTCCAGTAACACTAGGTCAGCAATTGTAGACTCCATTTTCTAAGAAAATCTCTGTATTTTCCATCTGCAAAATTTTCACACCAATGACCGTGTTCCTTAAGGGTCCAATGGAGACTGAAAGATTAGAGGGAGGGGAAAAAAGGTTTATGCAGAGTTTCTGACTTGGGAGTGTATTTAGTCCAGAAACAAAAACTCTGAAGTGTGGCTGGCTTAGTAAAAGTCATCAAGAATATGAAGGACCAGCTGCTCCATATTTCCTCAGAGACTCGAACCTGAGGAAACTGCTTTCAATTATAGCAGAAGGCAGCACTTTGAGTTAGACCCAAAGAATTTCCCGGTTAGGTCTCTGAAACAACTCACTAGGGGAGATTTTTACCGGCCTCAAAGATATCTTGAGATTTGGGACAGCTACACTGACTATTAGCCCCTGTGTGTTCAAAGCTTCCATACTCCAACTCTATACTAAGCACATCACATGTGCTACCTATTTTTACCAGCATAACAGCCCCATGAGAGAAATGTTATTGTTATTCTCACTTTATTGATGAAAAAACTACAGGGTTTGTTTTTGTTTTGATCATTGCTTTGGTAGCGAGCAAGCAGAGGAGCTGGGATTTGAACCCAGCCAGCTCTCTTCATAACTAGGCTGGAATGCCTCTCTGCAATGGATTGACTCTCAACTAGATAATTGTAGTTTTATAGGGAATAACACAAGGAAGCTACTGGATTTGACCAAGTGTATGAGGACCTTTTATACAAAGAAATAAATCTGATGTTCATCTCCACCAATTCTGAAAGCATTGGAAAAGGCTTGAGTGGCTTAGAGTTGTGTAAAGCCCACAGAATATAAGAGAATTTACTAGCTTTGTGACCTCAGACATGTCACTTAATCTCTCTGATGTACAGTTTCCTCTTTCACCTATTCAACACTATTCACTGAGTACCTACTTGCATCTGAAATTCAATGGCGAATAAAATCCGGAAGATGAGAAAAATAATGACTATCTTACAACATTGCTATGCTTTACCACTCAGTCACTGTAAGTGCCCTTTTCACTTTCCCTCCTGCACAAGGGACTTGTGTTACAGAAAGACCTTTCTGACATTAAGGGTTGTGATACATGCTTCTAAGTACAGAAAGGAGAATAAAGAATCGTTATCTTCTGAACGAAAGATGCTTTTTCCAGAAAACGTCCAGAGAGAAAAAACACCAGCAAGTTTGTTACTTACTTTGTACTCTCAGAGAATTTTTTCATACCTCTGTTGCAGTGCTTATCATATTTAAGTTATTCTTTTACAAATCTTTCTCTCTCATGAGACTCTGGATTCTAAAGGACAAAGTATATCCTTTGCTCCTTTCTGTATTTACCCAAATCATACCAACCCCTAGGCCTGGTGCATCGTGGACACTCATAAAATATTTGTTGAATGAATGATAGGTAGGTAGGCTAGGTATGTGGGTGGGTGGGTGCGTAGATGGATGGATAGATAGAGGTCCCTGGTTGGAAAAATGGGAATTAAATCACAAGAGGGAAAATATAAATTAAAATTTCACATTAAGACGAGTAGACCATTCAGTTTTTGCTTTATTTCAATGTAGGAAGAGCTGTAAGTAGGATATGTACATATCTTTCATGAATGTTTGAAACCTCCAGAACTTCCTTCTCAGCCGCAGCGCTGGGGAGGACAGGATACATCCTCGTCTGTGAAAGGAGTGGGTGGTCCTGCCAGGAAGCAGGTGGATAGGACCACATGATTTCTTCCAGTCTGAGCTTCAGTGACTCAGTAATTCCAAATGAACCCTTGGGAATCCTTCCAATTGAATGATTCTTTCCAGTTACACGGACTGGGCCTCATGCAAGCTCACATTAAAAGAACCCAAATATTTAACCCAATATTGTCATGTTGCAAAGATAATTTTTATATCAGTGAATTCCCTCAGCCAAGCAAAAGTACTGTGTACGCGGGCGAGGAGAGGCTGTGACATTGTCTCTATCAGACCAAAACAAGCTGAAAACAGAAACGTTTCATGAAACCAGTTTTGGGGGCCATGATCTGAAATGAGCTATTTTTTTCTGTGAACTGATGAAGTAAACTCTTCAGGAGAGTCACATAGGCTGGGGTTCTGGGACTGCACCTCAGTGACATCAGGTCTGAAATCCTGCAGTGTCCTTTCATGCAGGCCTTTCGGTAGCAGGTGATGCAAGTCAGCCGTGCCCCCGGCAGCGCAGAGAGGGTATGAATTTATAAGGACTCTCTTCTTAAGTTTAGTCACTGGGTATCGAGTGCCTCCTTGATGCCTGGAACTGTACTAGACATTTTACATATATTTACTATAACCTTAAAAACAATCCTAGAAAACAGGGGTCATTATTCTCATTTTATATCTGGAGAAATGGGGCTTCAGAGCGGTTGCACAAACTGCCCAATGCCATCTAGCTAGTATTAGAGTCTGGTTCAAACCAGTTGCGTATCTTTTTCCTACTGAAATGGAGCATTGTCAAACCTCAATAACCCATTTCCTGTTGCTATTTGCAAATTGTCAGTTTTATTTTATGATAGAATCATTTCTTTAGGTAGAGTTGTATGTTTGCTTTATAATGTCTGAGTTTGGCACCTTGCAGAATAATTTTCTGAACAGGAATTGTGCTTCCATTACCTAATTGCAAAAAGTTGCCAAAATTTGAAAAGGCTCTGAGAAGGGGAGGCAGTACAAGAATTCAAGTGACCTCAAGGTCTCACTCTTAAAAGAAATGGAAATATTTTTGGACTGGATTGTCATCCTATTTGTTGGTGTAACTACAGCTGGAAGGGGAGAATAAAAGGCAACACTCTTCTCCCCACTTTCTCCAGTGACACGTACAACTGAGTTATGCTATTCGTGACAAAAATATTTCTGAGTAACTTGCAAGTTTTACCATCTTCTAAAAAACGTGCGTGTACTAGTTTAATGCTTCATTCTGAGAAAAAAAATACATTTGCTTTTAATATAATAAAGACTTTCAGGGAAAATGTCAATGAACTAAAGTGAAAGCTCAGGCAGTAAGAAGACAAATGTGTATAATGCAAAGTATGGCATCAACAGCTGAAGGAAAGGGATACAATATTTAACACAGTCGTACTATGATCCAAAGTGCTGGGAGGAAAGAGTAAGAATTTGCATGTTCTTGGTGTGTTTAAAATATGAATATCTTCCAACTGCCACACTTTTCAGTCTTTTATCTGGGATTTTATTTTCTGTATATAGCATAACCATGAAGTAATATTAATTTAATCACATTCTAGTAGATAATAAAATTAGTATGCTGTTATTTCCATCCCTTGCTAATCTTTCTTTCTCACTTTCCTCATGAACTTTGCCAAATAAAAACGTGTCAATGTGAAGAAAAGAAATGAGGCTAACCCTTCCCTACATGGCCTGTACTACATTTTTCTCCCCTTTCCTCTATGTTGTAGAATTTTAGAGTCTTCTTTAAAATCCCCCTACACTGGTTTTCTATTTATAATTCTTCTGATGGCTTCCCACCTGGAATAAAATATTTCACTTTCAACGCAAACATGGAGAATTTACTCCTGGATATGGCCATGCCATGTTGATTTTGCTTATTTAGGTCTAAAATATGGTAACAAATTGAATAGGTTCTTAGTAAGAGTGCGAATTCATCTAGTACTAGAATCAGGATTCAGATCCAATGTATCTCTCGGCTTTCCTTCCTAAAGTAAGAGGGTCAGCAGGTTGTTGGGTTATTTACAAGCATTTGAGCCTAAATGCTGTGACCAGGAGCCACAAAACCTTACTTCATGAGAAGTTGCTATTCTGCTTGTCAGTTTTTTGTGATTAAAAACAAATATGGCTCTAATAGTCAATCTACCTTACCCGTGTGAGGTACTCAGCTGGGAACCTGGCAACCTTTTCAACCATACAACTATTTTTATTTTTGCCTTTTTTGTTTTCAATATTACATAAAAGAATCTTGCCTCTAACAAACATCTTAATATCCTTCTTCATCAAATGCTGGAATGGAAATCCCCCAAAGGTAGATGCTTTTAAAAACCTCACAACCTCACTTCACTAGAACTAACCATGTAGCCCTAAATTGATCCTACAAATTCCCAGGAAAGGCAAAATGAATGGAAAGAACATGTTGCATCTTTAAAACAGTAGTAGAATGAAGGGTTACATTTTTTTTTTTTACCAAAGACTTGCACTGAGCTTTTCATAGAATTTGCCACAATACCATATAATTTTAGTGATACATTTTTAGTATTTAGTATAAACTTTTTTACAATAGATGAAAATGAAGCAAAAGAACAATTAAGTAGCTAATCATTTATTTCACTTCATACTGGTTATTTAATAGATTTTAGAGAGTGTAAATCCACAAAAGGATCTACAAAGTAAGAACCAGAGGACCCTGGGGAGAGCAATACTAAAGTCAGGAGCCAGAGAAATACTTTCTTCCCCAAGACTAAGACCTGAAAAGTCTAAGAGGACATCTCCTAAGGTCCAGAGGCAGAGAAAGAAAGTCTTTTAATGTTTTTTGTTTTTTGTTTTTTTTGATACAGAGAGAGATAGAGCATGAGAGGGGGAGGGGCAGAGAGAGAAGGACACAGAACCGGAAGCAGGCTCCAGGCTCTGAGCTAGATGTCAGCACAGAGCCTGACGCGGGGCTCGAACCCACGAACGTGAGATCTGACCTGAGCCGAAGTCGGAGGCTCAACCGACTGAGCCACCCAGGCGCCCCAGAGAAAGAAAGTCTTAAAAGCATGAGAACACTGGAGGCCAGCTGACAGGGCCCCATAGTAGGGCTCTCCTGCTCTAAGTTCTCAGTGTGATCACCACCATGACTTTGGCTGAGCTCTACACCTGTCTCCGTCTCAAAGTCCACATGCAATGGGGCCACCTGGCAGCAGGGGATCCGTGATTGCTAAGTCAGAGAAGTAAAAAACAAGGCCTGCCTGCCTCCACTGCCTTTCTGACATTAGACATATCACTGGTATCCTTATAGTCCCGTTTCTTAATCTGTGAAAAATTGATAGTAACAATGTGCTAAGGACGGTAGAACAATGGAGGTGAAAAAGCACTTTGTGGGCTATTAGCACTATGTAAATGTTAGTTATGCTGATCTGCTCTTGTGTGCGTGTCTGTGTGTGTGTGTGTGTGTGTGTAGTAGTAGTAGTAGTAGTAGTAGTAGTAGTAGTAGTAGTAGTATGGTGGACGGTATGGTTCTAAATTTTACACTTCAGACGAGATCGGGCACGTTTAGGATGGTGGCCGTAGACCTAAATTTTACACTCCATAAATGGGGTGGGGTAGATGGGGGAGTCGCACTCCCTGAGCTGAAGGGTGCGGGAAGCCGTGACTGGGCAGGAGGCCGTTGCTGTGCGTGCTGGCGCACCAATGAGTACATACACTGTGTGGTACACTTGTAAGACTCCATGCTTCACTCTGCAGGCCATCTAATTGCTTACAAACATACTTGATATGGACCAGAAAAAAAACCTGATGCCATTTTTATTCAGGATTCAAATTGAAAAGCATCACTGCAGTAAGGCTTCAGTAAGAAACTTAATCATCTTAACAAGTACTTACTATGGTTGTTGTAAAAAATAATGGAATCGTTTAAGTGAGAGCAGAGCAGAGGTTTGTCATTTTGGAGATATCATGAATAATTGTACAGCCGCTGCCACAATAGTTCCCTGTGTTCTGCATTTTCCAACATACCTGATGAATTCTTTTCCCCACACGCTGCCTGTGAAAGAAAGGGGCACAGAGAAAGTTAGCTGTAGTCTCTCCATCAGCTGTCAGTCCTACAGGCACATCTTCATCAGTATGATCATCGGTGTTCATGCACAA
Organism: Suricata suricatta; assembly: GCF_006229205.1. Classification (NCBI taxonomy): domain Eukaryota; kingdom Metazoa; phylum Chordata; class Mammalia; order Carnivora; family Herpestidae; genus Suricata; species Suricata suricatta. The sequence continues at coordinate 47,438,122 of NC_043704.1, forward strand.
CCCCAAAGTGCCTCCCATACCCTTAGAGAAAAATGTTCCGAATAATGATAGGTTTAACTGCCTGTTGTGTTCTCATTCACTAAAAATCTGAAATCTGACCGTCCTGCCTCCCTTTTATAAGAACGCTTTTGATTAATTGGGCCCATACAGACAATCCAAGATAATCTTCCCATCTGAAGATCCTTAACTTAATCACATCTGCACAATCCTCTTTACTATGTGAAATAATATATTCACAGGCCCCAGGGATTAAATCATGGACACTTTGGGGGTCCAGTATCCAGCATACCACCGATAGTTTATTGTATTGTCATTACTTTTTCTCTGAAGGAAAATAATGCATTGGGAGCATAAAAAATTTGGTCAAATATGTCCAAAGAGCCTGTGGTAGAGTTCTGCAATCATTTTGTCCAATTCTTCCTGCCCGCATGAGTCTAGAGTAAGGTTTCTCACCCGTGGCACTACTGACATTTAGGGACAGGTATTTCTTTATTGTGAGGGGCTGTCCTGTACATTGTGAAAATTTTAGAAACACCATGGCCTTTACCCACTAGATGCCAGCAGCACTGCCCCACAGTCGCGACAACCAAAAATGTGTTTGTACTCTGGGCGGAAAAAACTCAACCTCAGTAGAGAAGTATTCATCCAACAGAAAGCAACCAGATTATTGTAATGAACTCTTTATAGGCAATAACTCAAAGAATGAAAAGATCTAGTGGTATTAATTGATGGCTAATTTTAAGTGGGACCTGATCACCTAAAATCGTTTGCTGGAGCTAATATCTCCTGAAGCGCATGAACAGACAGCTGTTAAAATTCATGGAATTGGAAAACAGGCATTGTCCTCAGTGGACTCTTAACTTTCTCTTCATGCATAGTACATAAACCTGCAAGGGTCATTCTATCCAAGATTAGGCCATGAATTGAAAATTAGTTAATCTGTCGAATTCAGTTTTTCTAGCAACTACTGAATATGATTTGAAATGAAACTGTGAGAGTGAATGGGATAGTGTAGCCAAAACACAGAGTGGCTCCAGAGAAATGTGAAGCCACGAAATACTATCACCCAACGTTCTATCATGGGAAAGGTTAGAAGCGCTGTAGAAAGTGACATTGTCATCAAACCGCTGGTGATAATACCAGAAATTGTTATTCAGGGTGCACCACTCAATTATTGTGTAAGTTTGGGAAAATCAATTGGCCTGTGTAGGACCCACTTTCATCTGTTGAATGAGAAGGGGGGTGGGGGGAAGTCATCTAGCTCTTCGCAACTGGGAGTGTGGTACATGGACCAGTAACATCAGTATCGCCTGGGATCTTGTTGGAAATGTAGAAACTCAGCCCTCACCCCAGACCTGCTGAGTCCGAATCTGCATTTTAACAAGATCCCCAGATGAACTGATACGCTGGTTTTCTAAGTTTATTCCCAGCACCTAAACTACCTCTCTACAAACCCTCACTGCCACCCAACTATCCCTGTGCACAGGGATCCTAAGGGCAGAATTAGCAGCAAGCATTAACTTTTTTAAAGCTCAAGTAATCCAACCTTTCCTTTGACAGGTAAGGAAACGGAGACCCAAAGAAGTAAAGCAGGTTTCCTGAAGCCACCTAGCCAATTAGTAGCAGAACACAGATTTTATTATTAGCTTTTCCAGTGTAGTTGACTGTACTGTTACATAAAAATGTTACCAAAATGGTGGGATTAAGTTGCCAAGTGTTAATGTTACAACAAATGAACAGGAATGCTTTTCTTCTCTCGGAAAAAAAGACTTTTTTTTTCAAGTTTAAAAACGACTGCTTTTTAATGAAATTATGTTATTCCTGGAGGTACTTAGAGAAGAATCAAGTTACGGGTGTCTCACTCCTGATCCAGGCAGTGAGAAGGCGTCTGTTCTCAGGCCAGACACCTCCTTTCCCCTTTCCTGCCTCTCTCCGCACCCAATCACTCCTCCCGCACAGCACGCACACTCACTCCTCCATGACGGCGTGTAATTCAATTATGAATAACTGCAGAAACCACATGAGTCCATGGTCGAGGATACTCACAAGCCCAATTTTAGTCAATATCCCCTTTGCAAACAGCAGCCTTGACTGAGACAATGGAAACGTTCTGTGGCTTGAAAACCAAATATATTTCAAATAACCACAAAGAAATGGATGGATGTACAGGTTAAGAGAGTATTGTGTTTATATTTAAACAAATTTCACTAATCCAACACTGAGTATACAGTGGTCCCCCCTTATCCAAGGGGTTCACATTCCAAGACCCCCGTGGCTGCCTGAAACCACAGAGAGGACCGATTCCTATATACGTACTATGTTTCTTCCTATACATACACACCTATGATAAAGTTGAATCTATTAATTAGGCACAGAAAGAGATTAACAATAATAGCTAATAATAAAATAGAACAATCATAGCAATATACTATAATATAAGCTATGTGAATGTGGTCTCTCTCTCTCAAAATAGCTTATTGTATTGTCATCCTCCTTCCTGTGAGGACATGAGAGAATAAAATGCCCATGTGATGAGATGAATGGATGTGAATGACATAGGCATCGTGACAGTGTTGGGCTCCTCCTAACTTCTGATGATATGTCAGAAGGGGGGTCATTTGCTTCTGGAGGGCGGACAACTCAAAATGCCAGAAGAGATACTGTAGAGAAGGAGGAAGGGGAGTGCCTACTGTAAAAGGCATTTGTATGTTCCCCAGTGACAAGTGTTCTCTTTTGATTTTGGGGCAGTCTTTTCTTTTCCATTGTGTTCCCATTCTTGTTCTCCCTGTTGTCATTATGTAATGACCTAGAAACAAGGGATCTCAGTATGACCACACCTAGGAAGAATAACAAAACCATTTGAACGAACAATGGAGGATACTGTATTTGGCCTCAGTATACTGTCAGATACTTTCTTTAATTTGCCTCCAGACTATTCTGGGTTTTGCCTGGAATAAAAGTCCCAGGAACTGTATTTAAAATAAAGGGGGGAAAATAATTTCATGGTGCCATGTTTACCCTTTGAAAATGATCTTTTCTTCTCCTTCATACCGTTGTATCATCTGAGAAATGTCAAACCAAATGTGTCAAACCAGAAGTGCATTTCACTATTTCTTTTATGCTTGATAAATCTAAAATATCTTTTGCTTTCTTCAACTCTTTACTATCTAGAAATCTTTGTAAATGTGGGGGATTCTTGTTCTTGGTCTTTCTTCCTATACCAAATTGTGAGGCTTCTTGATAGACCAGCAGGACTGAGTGTGACAAGATTAGCTAATTTATAATGTTTAGCCAAATAATACATGGATAGGAAGCAAAGAACAGATCAAAATGCATAATCTCCTTTTTGGAAACATTTTTGACTACTGACAGAAGTAAACACTGCAGTGGATTTTTATAAAAATATGTTGAGATATAATTAACATCTTCTCCAGCCCAATTATATATTTTTTCTTTAGTCATAATTATCAAGGGTGTACATCTTAAACCACAATCCATCCAAATAATGAACAAATTTTCATACCAAGATTCTATAGCAGTCAACTCAGTAGAAATATAAGAGCCACATATATAATTAAAATTTTTCTGGCAGTCACATTTAAAAAGTCAAGTGAGGGTGCAGTGAGGGTGCCTGGGTAGCTCAGTCTTAAGCATCTGCTTTCAGCTGGATCATGATCTCAGGGTTCATGAGTTCGAGCCCCACCTTGGGTTCTGTGCTGACAGCTCAGCCTAGAGCCTTCTTTGGATTTTGTATCTCCCCACCCCCTTGACCTCTCCCCCACTCATACTCTGTGTCTCTTTTTTGCAAAAATAAATAAACATTAAAAATAATTTAAAAAGTCAAGTGAAACAGGTAAAATTAATTTTCCAATATAATTTATACAAACTACTATATCTAAGATATTATCATTTCAACAGGCAATCAAAATTAAAAACTCTCGGGGCACCTGGGTGGCTCAGTCAGTTAGGCATCAAACTCTCGATTTTGGCTCAGGTCATGATCTTATGATTTGTGAGATCAAGTCCTGCGTCAGGCTCTGCACTGGGAGTGAAGAGCCTGCTTGGGATTCTTTTTCTCACTCTCTCTGTCTGCCCCTCCCCTGTTCATGCTGGTGCACTCTCTCTGTCTCTCTCAAAATAAATAAATAAACACTTTTTAAAAATTATTAATGAAGTTTCACATTAGCGATGGTAGTCTCCACAAAGCATGTTAATCTTAAAAGATTAGGAGGAGAAAATGGTTATAATTTAGAGAAAAGTATGAATTATTTTTAAGCAATTAAAAAAAACCATTCTCAATAATAAACTAAAATGAGCCCTAAGATAATTGAATTGTAATGACCTCTTGTTTGGGGGTTTTTGTATCAGTGTCTCAAAAAGCAAAAAAAACTAAAGGTTTTTCTCATCACTGCTTATTGTATGAGTGAGACCTGCAGTTGGTAGTCTGGTTCTCCATTAAAAGAATTAAAAATAAAACATAATTTACAATCATAAGACCACTTGTACGTTCTCTCTCTTCCTCCTTCCCCCATCTTCTTATTCTTATGTTTGTTCCCATCATAGCAAGACCACAATTATTAATCATTTCACTTATTCTTCATTTCCTTTCTCAACTGTGTCCCATAGAATATAAGCTTTGTTAGGGGATGATCCACAGGTACCTGCCCTCCTGCCTGGCACATGAGAATCTCTCAATATTCGTTAGGAGAACTTAAATAACAGATTAAGGAGCATCAGCTATGTCAGTAAAAGGCAAAGATCTTTTTTCATTAATATCATACCTAGAATTCTAAATATTACTCATCCTAATACCTGAATTGAAAAAAAAAAACCAGAGACTCAATTTGGTATCACAATTTTCAACTTCTGTAACACATTCCTGGATAGTTAAAAATAACTTCTTCCTCGAAATGTCAAGATTAATGAGATTTAAAGCTTATCTGGGTCCCACCCCCAGGGTTAGGAAGGACTTCTTAGGGACACCTACATGAAAAGCCTGGAGCAAGGAATAAGGTCCTGAGAGTTCAGGTACTTTCACCAAGAGCAGCCAACAGCAGCCAGTCAGGGGGAAACCTTGAAATAAGGTCAAAGGGGGAACCAAAGCAGGGCTGAGTGACCCTCCAAATATCCATCTGAGAGGACAGGCAGAGGACAGTGTCTGGAAGGATTGGAGCTCTGTTCGCATGTGGCCAGTGGCTCACCAGAGACTGGACCTGCCAGGCCCCTCAGCAGGAACACCCAGAAGTCTTTCTTCAGGTCCTGTACCATCATACCGGAAACTGCCACCAGTCATGCTCACGCCAGATCATGACTACCAGACCTTCAGGTGGTAACTAAAGTAGAAACAGGGGTATTTATTTTGGAATTCATGTGACAGATTTCAGCATAACTTATTCAGATCTCTTTTTTCGTACTTTTACCATCCTTCTCTCAGACCCACTTTTTTTCTTAAGTTTGTTTTTTATTGTTGTTTTTCATTTGAAAAATTTCCTGTGTAGTAATTTAGTCAGTTTGCTTTAATCCCCTCCCGAAATATATGAAAATGTAAAACCACACACAAAAGTCTGCAGGCTTATTTGAGGTATGAAATGTTTCCTGTCAACTCCATGAGAAATTAAAGGAGTAGCACCTCTAAAGAAACTTTTGGGATGATTAGATCTGCTAATAAACTTTACAGGTTTATTACTCAGAATTAAAGTAGTCAGATTAGAAAGTTAAAAGGAAAGCAACCAAATTGTTTAAAATGCTGGCATTACCTAAAAAGATCAAGGAAGCTGAGATAAAAGCCTGTTTCAGGGAGTTAACTGGAAATACTTTGGCACGAGACGTAGTTAGAGAATCTTTCAGCACCTAGGAGTGACTGTAGCTTGAAAAATACACAATTTTAACAATGAGGGTTATAAATTCTCACTGACCACAGACAAAGAAAGGAGTCTTGAGATACTCGAGTCATGCAGCTGCTTACATCTGGAGGACCAATTTCTTTCGGAAGATTTGTGAGTACACGTCTGTGCATTTCTTCTTCACTTCCTAACATATAACCCTCTTCATACCATACCGTATTTTTCCTCCATACTGATAGCACTACTGCTATCTGGCCATCCAAGAATACAGATATTAGTATAAAGGAAGTACCTGAGTCAATGATAGAAAAGGATCTAGGGTAAAGCATTCAACACTCATTTATTCAAAAAAGAAGTGTCATAAGCTCTTACTCTGTCATCAGTAGGCTGCTCCGAGTTATGAGGGATGCCAAAGTAACATGAAACTGGCCTCCCCTTGATGAATGTATAGTCTAGTTGGATAGAGAAAACAGTTACAAGCTACAGCACTTCATTTAAAAAATTCAGTACTACCTCCCAGTCTCTATCATCACTGTTTTATTGTCACTATCTGAAATTGCTTTGTATATTTTTTATTGTATCTTTATTTGTCACTTATGATGTGTCTCTCCCATCAGAATCTAAGCTTTGTGTAGAGAGGGACTTGGTCTGTCCTCCGAGCACCTAGAAACAGAACATTAGTTGAATGAGTATATCAATAATGAATAAAACAGATCACCTGCAGCGGTAAATCATTAAGTACTTGATGAGCGATAAGTGATAAGGACAGTAAGAGCTCCAAGCAATCGGTGGAAGAGCAGAGTGAGATTTTATTGTCAACAAAAGCTCCATAGAAGAGGGAGAAGCCACTGAAGATGTTAAATTTGAAGTAGTGCAGAAGGACCATTGCCAAAATTAGGTAGGAAGTTAAAAACAGAAACAAGTGCCACAGGTAGGATAGTTACAGTTAAGCTCCCAAATTTTTCCACGTGATCAATGTTCAGTGCTAAAGCCTCCCCTGGCCACATTCTTCTGCTCGTTAAAAATGCTATTCTTTTGGGGAGCCTGGGTGGCTCAGTTGGTTAAGCTTCTGACTTCAGCTCAGGTCATGATCTCGTGGTTCATGAATTGGAGCCCCACATCAGGCTCTGTGCTGACAGCTCAGAGCCTGTAGCCTGCTTCAGGTCCTGTGTCTCCCTCTCTCTCTGCCCCTCCCCTGCTCACACACACACACACACTCTCTCTCTCAAAGATAAATAAACATTTTTAAAAATGCTATTCTTTACATCATTTATGCTCACAATACTGTGGCCACCTACAACCCCTGTCCACCTTCCACTACTGTCCTAAAGGCAAGGAGGGTCCAAGCTCTAAAGACTATTCCAGCTGTTTCTCTTTCATCTCTACCCTATACTCACACTGCCAACATCTTGATCAAGCCCTCATTAGCAAAACCCTCAATCTACTTTCTAAGACCTGATTTTTTTTTGTCCCAGCTCTGCATCGAGGTTACCTGTGTGACCTTGGGCAGAGTCCACAAGTCTGTATATGCCTTAGTCTTTTCATCTGTACAGAGAGGACCTGGGATGGACTTAGACCATCTCCATGGTCCCTTCCTATCCTCAGACCTTAGAATCTTAGAATCCTTGGATCTCTGTCCTCTACAGACCTAGCACTGTGCTTTGGACAGAGGGAATGTTTAAAGCTTATTTAACTTAATGTAATTGTGTTCTATTTTCACATACTATTGAAAAATTTTCTTAGAATTTCAAATAAAAAATCCTTTAAACATTTCTTTCCTAGGGTTTATTTTACTTTCTCAAATACATTTTTATTCTAAGCATAGGACTATCTTCATTCTAAGAAAAACATAGTTAATTTTCCATTCTAAGCAAAAAAAGTCAAGCTAAGTTTAAAAATCTCATTTTTAAAAACCTGGTTAATTCTCCCTTCTACACAAAAATCTTTTCCCTCATTCCATGTTACACACACACACACACACACACACACACACACACACACATTGTTTCTTACTCCTTTTAAGTGTAGATTAAATAATCTAGTCATGATCAATATAGAGTCATGCTTATAATGTGGTGAAATTAATGATTGTAGGGCCACTGGGGTGGCTTGGTCAGTTAAGTGTCCAACTTTGGCTCAGGTCATGATCCCCTGGTTCTTGAGTTGGAGCCCCACATCGGGCTCTGTGCTGACAGCTCAGGGCCTGGAGCCTGCCTCAGTTTCTGTGTCTCCCTCTCTCCCCCTTCCCCACACGGCTCTGGCTCTCTCTCTCTCAAAAATAAATAAACATTAAACATTTTTTTAAGAAATTAATGATTGTTGATGAAATAATTAGATGAATAAAAAAGATCATTAAACAATGCCTTTTAAACATCAATGTGCATATGAACCGTCTAGGGGTATTGTGAAAAGACAAATTCTGATGCACTTAGTCTGGGGTGAGGCCTCAAATGGCACTTCTTTTTTAAAATTTTTTAAAAATGATTATTTTTGAGAGATAGAGAGCATGAGTGAGGGAGAGGTAAAGAGAGAAGACACAGAATCTGAAGCAGGCTCCAGGTTCTGAGTTGTCAGCACAGAGCCCAACGCAGGGCTCGGACTCACCAACCATGAAACCATGACCTGAGCTGCAGTCAGACACGTAACCCACTGAGCCACCCAGGCACCCCTCAAATCGTACTTCTAATGAGCTCCCAAGTAATGTAGATGCTGCTGCTCTAAGAACCAAGGTGCCCGTGACTAGGTGTGAGAACACTAGGGAACCTTAGAGACTGGCATATTAAGCTTCCTCATGTCCCCAGGAAAATTGAGGCCTAGACTGGGGAAACACCACGCCTCAGTCCCTCCAGTTATACTGGCAGAAGTGAGACCGGCACAGATGCACAGACCTCCCACTCAGGCCAGCAGGCTGCCCAATGCTATGCTGCTAGTGCAGAGCGCAGCCCTGTGCCCTCCTCCCGTGTGACCTACCTGCTGTGAGAGGTCACGTTTTTGCAAGAGCAGCATGTTTCTTATCACCGTCTACTGTGAGAGGAGCTTAAGTCCTCAAATCTCATCTTCATCACTTGCTAGCATTAACCTCCAGCCCACCAATGACGGAATCAGGAGGAATATTCTTAGTTCTACCAAATCAGCTGGGCTGTCTTTTCTCTTTTTTTTACCCCAGCTGTACCAAAACCTTGAGAGAAAATATGACTTTTTATTAAACCAGTTGATTGTTAAATACGAGAGGCCCAGACTTAGACACACTGTCACTACTAAGCCACATTGCTGAAGCATCCTTTGAGTTGTGTGTTACATGTGACTGAATACACACACACACACACACACACACACACACACACACACACATGCACGCACGCACCCTAAGTTTCTTCTCCTGCAATAAGGACCAGTGGACAAGTTCACTGGAGAGGACCAGTGAGGGCCTAGGTAAGGGATCTGGGAAACAGAGCACTCATTTTCAGTTGGTCTAGTAAGCAAAATATCAGCCTTGAATTCATTTGGTTTCAATTTACTTTTCACAAAACACATATATAGTGAAAGATCTGTTTTCCTTTCTGCTTGCAGATTTCACCCAATTTAAAACATAAAAGGAGAAAAATAAGGGTGCTGACCAAAGCCAAACATAACATGGTATGGATGGACACAGTACAGACTCTCCCTTAGAAAGCTTTACCTCTAGACTCCATGGGTAAGACTTTTTCCTACTGGAACAAGAGAAGGGTGTCCCCTGGCAGTGGAGTGTTTCAGTGTCTATAGAATACAACATACACCTGAAAGGTCTTTGTTCTCCTTCATTCTCCAGAATCCCACCCTCTATAGTACAGAGAGGAAGTTAGACACTGAGGAATCCGGTTCGCTACATGAGACATATTATCCCCCTAATTTTATCCTCTTGAAAATAGGAATTTAATGATTATTCTTGAGTTGCCAGATTCCCTCTCAGGCTGCATCTGAATCCCCCCATGGCATTTACAAAAACTTATGCCCACTCTCTCTTACCCTTCATTAACAACAACAACAACAACAACAACAACAAAATCAGCTATCAACTTGCACTTAGTTATGGAATTCAAGAAACCATTAATTTTATATCTTATCTGGAATATTAGCAGCCACCATATCCCATGCATGTGTGACTGAGGCCCTTAGGAGTGAAATATTAACATTTATTTTTTTATTTAAGTGTATTTGTTTATTTTGAGAGAGACAGAAACAGTGCAAGTGAGGGAGGGGGAGAGAGAGAGAGAGAGAATCTCAAGCAGGCTCCAGGCTGCCAGCACAGAGCCCAACATGAGGCTTCAACTCACGAAACTGTGAGATCATGACCTGAGCCAAAACCAAGAGTCAGATGCTGAATCAACTGAGACACCCAGGTGCCCCAGAAATATTAATATTTCTTAATTCGAGTTAGGGGCAGAACTTCTAAGTCTCATTTCTATGCTCTTTTCACTGCATCAGTTTCACATTAAAAAATGAAAGCATTAACTGAAGAGTGCTTAGGTGTTATTGGAGTCCATTACTGGCCTCTGCCCTCCCATACCTGTTATTCAGAAAGGAGTAAGCTTGTAAATCAAGAATGAGGTGATTAAGGCCAGCAACTGTGCATGGGCCAGAGAAATCTCCCTAATTATGTCACTTAATGTGCAGTGGGAAGATTTTCCTGTGTGCCTCCCCAGTTCCAACATACTTCATCACGTTCCCTCCATTTGGGATTCTGAGCCTCAGGGTAAATATTACCTTATCCCTGCTGTCCTATCTTAAAATAAAAAAATTCTGAGAGAGATGACATTTTAGATCACTAACTGCTAACTTTGAACTTTTTTTATAAGACACCTCTCCAGGATGGGAGAAATAAACCTTGATCTAAGTAACAGAAAACTCAGGAAAGAGAAAAGTTCAGAAAGCAGAGATAAAATATGCCAAACTTAATCTGCTTCCATCTTGCATAAGCCAAGCCTTGACCATATAAAAAACATTGTTGACATATAATATACAAGGCACCAAATCCACATAGCTTCTATTTGTCTCTATAACTAGCTAAGGATTGACTAGTGCCCAAAGAGAATATAAATATCAGTTGTCATTTCCAATTGAATCAAGATTTTTTTTTGGCAACTAACATTCCAGAGAAAATCCAGGGGAGATTGCAATTCATGTGAGATAATAATAAAGATGATGATGACAACGGGTAACATCAGGTGTGGCAGATACTATTCTGAGTGTATTCATTCATGCATTCATTCATTCAACAAATGCTCACTCAGTACGACTTCCTATGTGTAAGGATGCTGGGTAGTCAGGGGTGAAAAAAAGGGGAAACTCTCACTTGGATGAAGCTTGCATTCTAGTGAGGAGGCAGATAAGAAGTAAGCAAGTAGATGCATAACATATCAGATGGTATAAAGTGCTATGGAGAAAGGAAAGGAAACATGTTGTCCGATGGAATTGCTTTTTTTCTTTTGTTAATTAATTTGTTGGATAGTTATGGGAAAGGAACTAACAACGGGGCACATATTCCAAGATCGTTAAACTTGGTTAGGTGCTCTTTTTGGAATAGTTTTTACTAGTTAAAACATTTTTCATTCAGTTTATTTAAACTTAAGAAATTCACCCATTTCGTACACCCCCCCACCTCTTACAAACCAGTCTGTTGTCTGTATCTGTGAACTCAGATTTTGTTTGGTTTTTGGATTCCATGTGTAAGAGAGATAATATGGTATTTGTCTTACTCTGATTTATTTCACTTAGCATAATGCCCTCAAGGTCCAACTGTGTTGTCACAAATGGCAAGATTTCAATCTTTTTTACACACACACATATATATGCATACGCATATGTAGTACATTTGCATATTTACATTGCCATCAACAATGCAAAAACTCCCTTTTCTCCAAATCCTCACCAACACTTGTTATTTCTTGTCTTTGCAATTATAGCCGTTCTAACAGATATATCACGTTATGGTTTTGATTTGCATTGCATTTCTCTGATGATTTATGACGTTGAGTATCTTTTCATGTACTCGTTGGCCATTTACATGTCTTGGGAAAATGCTTATTCAGATCTTCTGCCCATTTTTAAATCAGATTGTTCTCTGGCTATTAATTTGTAGGCATTTTTAAGATATATTTTGGATATTAGCCCTTTATGAGATATATGATTTGCAAATACTTTCTCCTGATCAGTAGGTTGCCTTTTCATTTTGTTGATGGTTTCCTTTGCTATGCAGAAGCTTTTTAGGTTGATATCCTGCTTGTTAGTTTTTGCTTTTAGGGTGAAATTCTAAAAAGCATCACCAAGATCTGTGTCAAGGAACTTACTCCCTATGTTTTCTTCTAGGAGTTTTATGGTTTCAAGTCTTATGTTCAAGTTTTTAATTTTTGTGTATAGGGTAAGATAGTGGTCCAATTTTCCCAACACCATTTAATGAAGAGACTGTCCTGTCCCTATTGTGTATGTTTGGCTTTTTTGTCACAAATTAATTGACAACATATGTGTAGGCTCATTTCTGGTCTTTCCATTCTATTCCATTAATCTATATGTCTATTTTTATACCAATATGATACTGCTTTAATTAGTAGCTTTGTTAATATAGTTTGAAATCAGAGTGAGATGCTTCTAGCTTTGTTCTTTTCTCTGAAGTTTGCTTTGTGCAGGATCTTTCATGATTCCACATAAATTTTAGGATTGTTTGTTTTATTTCTGTGAAAAATATCATTGGAATTTTGATAGGCATTGCATTGAAACTCTAACTCTAGATTGCTTTGGTAATATGGATATTTTGACAGTGTTAATTCTTCCAATCCATGAACACAGAATATTTTCTCATTTATTTATCTTCTTTAATTTCTTTCATTAACATTGTAGTTTTCAATATACAGATCTTTCACATTCTTGTCTAAATTTATTTCTAGGTCTTTTATTCTTTTTGATGCAGTTGTTAATTTCTTTTTCTGATTGTCTTGTTCCTAATTTTAGAGGAAAAGCTTTAGCTTTTCACCATCGAGTGTCATGTTAACTCTAGGCTTGTCATATATGGCCTTTATTATGTTGAGGTACATTCCCTCTATACCTACTCCCTTTGTTGACAGTTTTTATCATAAATGGGCAGGGAATTTTGTCAAATGCTTTTTCTGTACCTATTAGGATGATCACATTATTTTATCCATCATTTCATTAATATGGTATAACACATTTACCAATTTATAGATGTTCAACCATCCTTGCATCCCTGGAATCAGTTTTACTTGATCATGGTGTATGACCCTTTTAATATATTAGTGAAATTTGAGTTGCTAATATTTTGTTGAGGACTTTTGCATCTATGTTCATCAGACATAATGGCTTGTAATTCCTGTGCGTGTGTGTGTGCGTGGCATCTGTGTCTGATTTTGGTATCAGGATAATGCTAGCTTCATAAAATGTGTTTGGAAGAGTCCTCACCCCACCCCCACCTCATTCTATTCTTTGGAAGACATTGTAAAGGACTGGTATTCATTGAATGTTTGGTGGAACTCACCTTTGAAACTGTCTGGTTCTGGTCCTGTACTTTTGTTTATTGGGAAGTTTTTATTACTGATTCAATCTCTCTGCTAGTTCAGATTTTCTCTTCATCATGATTCAGTCTTGGTAGGTTGTATGTTTCTAGAAATTAGTACATTTTATCTAGGCTGTCCAGTGTGTTGGCATACAAATGTTTAGAGTAGTCTCATGATTCTTTGTATTTGGGGGATATCAGTTGTAACATCTCCCCTCTTGTTTCTGACTTTATTTGAGTCCTCTATTTTTCTTGATGAGTCTAGTTAAAGGTTTATCAGTTGTATTTATTTTTTCAAGGAAACAGCTCTTAGTCTTATTGATCCTTTCTATTGTCTTTTTAGAATTTATTTCACTCATTTCTGTTCTAATCTTTATTTCCTTCCTTCCAACCTTGGGCTTTGTTTATTCTTTTTCTAGTTCCTTGAAGTATAAAGTTTGATAGTTTATTTGAGATTTTTTTTTTATTTCTTGAGGTAGGCATTTATCACTATGAACTTCCCTCTTAAAACTGCTTTTGTTACATCACATAAGCTTTGGTATGTTACATTTATAGTTTTGTTTGTCTCAAGGTATTTTCTGATTTTGCTGTTGATTTCTTCTTTGACTCACTGGTTATTCTTAGCATATTATTTAATCTTCACATATTTGTGAACTTCCCAGTTTTCCTCATGTAATTAATTCCTAGTTGCATACTACTGGGTTTAGAAAGATGCTTAGTATGATTTCAGCCCTCTTAAATTTATTGAGACTTAATTTTGTGACCTAACATGTGACCTATCTTGGAAAATGTTCCTTGTGCACTTGAGAAGATGTGTATTCTGTTGCTTTTGATGGAATGTTCTGTAAATATATGTTAAGTCCATCTGGTCTAACATGGCATTTAAAGCTGATGTTTCTTTATCAATTTTCGGTCTCTATGATCTATCCATTGATATAAATGGGATATTGAAGTCCACTACTAATATTGTATTTCTGGGTACTTTTCCCCTCAGGTCTGTTAATATTTGCTTTATATATTTAGGTGGTCCTATATTAGGTGTATAAAATTTTTTAAATGCTATATCCTTTTCTTGGATTGACCCGCTTATCATTATATAAAGTCTCTCTTTGTCTATTATACAGTCTTTGCCTTAAAGTATTTTGTCTCCAGCTTTATTTTTGTTTCATTTGCATGAAATATCTTTTTCCATCTTTTCCCTTTCAGACTGTGCATGTCCTTACATCCAAAGTGTGTTTCTTCTGGGCAGCATATAGATGGATCTTGTTTTTTTTAACCCACTCATCCACTGTATGTCTTCTGATTGGAGAATTTAGTCCATTTACATTTAAAGTAATTATTGGTAGGTGTGTGCTTACTGCTATTTTGTTAATTATTTTCTGGCTGTTTTTGTAGTTCTACTATATCTTTCTTATTTTGCTCTTTTCCTTTGTGGTTTGATAATTTCTAGTCCTTTGTCTTTTGTGCAATTGCTATAGGATTTCAAGAGGCTTATATATAACAACTTATATTTATAACAATCTATTTCAAGCTGATAACCACATAAGTCTGATCCCGTTCTATGATTCAGTATTTTTAGTCTCCCCATCTCATGTTGTATGCTTATGTTGTCATGTTTACATCTTTTTATCTTGTGCATTCTTTAATTAATTATTATAGTCATAGTAATTCTTACTATTTTTGTCTTTTAACTGTCACACTAGTTTCATAAGTATATTCACTTTTCCAGTGAGATTTATTCTTTCATATGTATTCTTGTTACTAATTAGCACCCTCCCTTATCATATTTTTCTTGTAAGGCCAGCTTAGTGGCGATAAACTCCTTTAGCTTTTGTTTGTCTGGAAAACTCTCTCTCCTTTACTTCGGAATGTAAACCTTGCCAGGTAGCATATTGTTGGTTGGACGTTTTTTCTTTTAGCACATTGAATATATTGTACCACTCCCTTGTGGCCTACAAAGTTTCTGCCAGAAGAATGCTGATCATTTTATGGGAGTTCTGTTGTATGTAACAAGTTTTTTTTTTCTTGCTGCTTTTAAGTTTCTCTCCTTGTATTTAACTTTTGACAGTTTAATTGTAATGTGTCTTGGTGTGGGTCTCCTTGGTGTGGCACACTAACAGGATTTTTGGATCTGGATGTCTGTTTCCTTCCCAAAGTTAGACAATTTCAACCATTATTTTTTCAAATAAGATTTCCACTCCTCCCTCTCTTCTTCTGGGAGTCCTATGATGCAAATATCAGCTTATTTGATGCTATCCCATAACTCAATGTATCTTCACTGTTTTTCTTTTTTTTTTTCTTTTTGCTGCTCTGATTAAGTCCCCCTGTCTTTCAGTTTACTAATTCTTTCTTTTATTTTGCCTAAGCTGCTGTTTAACCTCTCTAGTGTATTTTTCAGTTTAGTTGTTGTGCTCTTTCATTCTGTGACTTCCGTTTGGCTTTCTCTTATGTCTTTCAGCTCTTCGTTAAATTTTTCACCATACTCATCCATTCTTTTCCCTAGTTCTGTGATCATCTTTGTGGCCATTAATTTACACTCTTTATTGGATAAATTCTTATCTCCATTTCATTAAGATTTTTTTTTCTGAAGTTTTATCTTGTTATTTCATTTGGGACATATTCCTGTTTCTTCATTGTGCTTACTGCTCTGTTGTGTTTTTTTATACAGTAGATGAAACAACAGCTTCTCCCAGTCTCAAAGGAGTGACCTCATGTAGGAGATGAACCTTTTTTCAGCCCTGCTCCAGCCCTTAATCATTTCTCAAACCTTTGTACTTGTTTAAGCAGCCTAATATATTTTTAATAGTTGCTAATAGTTGAGAAGGTGCCAAGATCTACCAATCAGGTAGGTGAAGGTCTCAGCACCTAAGTTCAGGCTGACTGGAAACCAGATCTGTAGGTAGCAAGGTTAAAGTATGCAAATATATATAGTTGTAAGGACCTTCAAGCATAAGCCCTGCAGGCCACCAGAGCCAAGCAATCTGGAGGTGTTCTGTGAGCAATGGCCACAAATATTAGGAGTGTAGGTGAGTGTAAAAGCTCCTTTATGGGAGTTACTGGAGAGCTAGAGCAAAGAAGAGGGAGACTGTCAAGGTGGCATCCATAGCCTACATTTCTTGAAAGTAGCTCCACCAAATGTGTGCCAAATCTGAATCATGCCCCTCAGTCCAAAGCCCCAGGACAAAGTCACCTCCTTCACAGAAAGACTGAAATGTGTGCATCAGTCCACTATCTGTGCAGTGCCCTGGAGGTGGTACCCTGCCCTGCCAAGAATAGTCCCTCTGATTGCCATTGTCTTTTGGGACCCAGGAACACAAGACCTTCTGGCCACCAGCGCCGTGTGATTAAGGGGCATCCCCTAGGTATCAGTCATAAAAAACAGCTACCAGATGCATGTAAAGCTCCCTCCAGCAGACAGTGGCACTGTGGAGCATGGTACAGAGTGAGCGTGAAGCTATCACTCACCCTCCAAGGTCTCTGGAAAGGACTGCAGTCAGCCTCTTTGTGTGTGTTTAACTAGAAGCCTGTCCCTCAGGCCACAGTCATTATAATTAGCTAATAGGCCTCTTTCACAGAAAGACCAAGTTCCTAGATCTGTTGCCTTTTACTGTGCCCTAGAAGGGTAGTAGCTGTTTACAAACACTTTCTCCATTGGTTAGAGTCATGTGGGACACATGAGCATAATCCCCACTGGCCACCAGAGCCAGGAAGTATACAACTGTACCCTGGTAGCCGTCACAAAACTCAGCATACCAAATAGGGTTATGAGCTCCTTTCTGGGTGACACAGATTGTTACAGTTGCATATGACCAGGAACAGAAGCTCCCCTGGCCTCCAGAACCAGGAAATCAAGAGGCATCCACTGGGTAGCAGTTGTAAAACAGTGTACCACACACATGTAAAGGCTCTCTTCCAGGAGATACTGGTGCTTTGGAGTGTGGCAAAAGGGAAATGAAAACATGATGCCCACCAACCTGTCTCTATCTTGACAGAATATTTCAGCAGGCTCCTGGCTGTGTATATTAAATTAGATGGCTGCCTGTCAGGCCAGGTCTTTAATATAAGCAGGTGAGCCTCCTTCACTTCAGCTCTGGGTGCAACTTGCTATTTCTGAGCTGAGCTCTGGAGCAGGTGAGTCTGAGCACACAGGGCCCTTTAAGACCTGTCTTCCAGATTGCTAATATTTTGTGGGTCTTGGCACATCTACTCTATTGTTTTTTCAAAATTAGATGTTTTTGGCGTAAAATAGGTGAAGGGGATTAAAAGTACACTTATCATAATGAGCATTGAGTAATGTGTAGAATTTTTGAATCACTATATTGTACACCTAAAACAACACTGTGGGTTAATTATGCTGGAATTAAGATGATAGTAAAGTAAAATAAAAATAAAATAATAAAATAAAACAAAATAAAGTAAAATTAGATGTCTGGGGGACTCATCTCTCAAAGGCATGTCTTAAAGGTTGGGGTACTGATTGTGTAGTTTAAACCCTTTTCTCCTCAGGGAGGAGCTTCGGGCTTTCCATTCCCTCTCAGTTTTGGGTCACTGTGAAGGGAATGGGATTTATGGCAAGATTGTGTCCCAGCCTCTTTTACCTGCTTTGATGTGATTTCTTCTCATTTGCCCAATATATAGTTGTCACTCAGCCTGCTTCAGGGTTTTTAAGAGAAGATTGTTCCATATGTAGCTGTAGACTCAGTGTGTGTGGAGGGGATGAGTTCAGAAACCAGAACCTGAAGTTGCTTTTTTATAGACATAGTCAAGGAAGACCTCAATGCAAGGGTCAGAGATGAGGAAATATCTAAAAGAAATAAGGCAAGGAGCTATGAATACTTCTAGAAGGAGTGTTTCAGGCAGAGGGAACAGTAAGGACAAATTCCCCAAACATTTGCTTGGTGTGTCTGAAGAACAGCAAGAGAGCCAGTGAGACTAGAGTTCAGTGTGCAAGGGAAGAATGGTAGAAACCGAAGCTAGGGAGGTCCAAGAAGATACTTAAACACCATCATCAGGACTTTGCACTTTCACACTAACAGAGATGGGGATTCTGTGAAAGTGTTGAATAGAAGAGAGGAAGGATCTGAATCATGTTTTAAAAGACTCACTCTGGCTCTTCTGCTTAGATTAAACTTTAAAGATCCAAGGACAGATGCCTGTATTAACTCATTAAGCACCATGAGTTATGAGATTCGTACTCTTTCCCATTTTACACATGACAAAACTGAGGGGGGACACACAGACTGTAAATAGCAGAACCAGGATAACAGCCCAGGCCACCTGGCTCCACAGGTCATGCTGTTACTCTCTGCACTCCACCGCCTAACAAGAAAGATGTCAAAGGCTGAGGCAGGGAAAACTTACGCAAATGGCATCGAATGGAGACCATGAGGGATAGTCCTAATTGAGAGAAAAAGCTTCATTTTGCTTCATTTCACCTCCATTATTTCATGGACTGTATTGCACTTTCTAAGCCACGAGTCAGAAATACATGCCTGTGTCACATTGTTTTTTCACACAAAAAAAAGTCTAATACAAGTCAGGAATATAGGTGTTATTAACAGAACCTAATAATAATTTTGTAGCGGGTATCTAAACTTTCAACTGCTAGAGGGGAAGGGGCCCTTGTACATTTCTTTGTCTGCACAATACACAGTTAAGGGAAACATAGAAAGGGCTGAATTTCCTTTTCAGTGATCATTCTGTTGATATTATTCATAAGTGATTCTCAGCCCTCATTCCCAGGTAGCTATTATTTCTCCAATTATTTAAAACTTATAAAGAAATTCTTTACAAAATTTGTATTATAACCATGTCAAGTCTCCTCTTCAACTCTTTTATTTATTTTTAAAAGGACATTTTGTTTTAATGTTTGTTTATGTATTTTAAGAAAGAGAGCACGCACGTGCGTGTATGAGGAGGAGAGGCAGAGAGAGAAGGAGTGAGAATCCCAAGCAGGCTCTGCTGCTGTCAGCACAGCTGAACACGGGGCTCAGTCCCATGAGCTGTGAAATCGTGACCTGAGCCAAAATCAAAAGTAGGTTGCTTAACCCACTGAGCTACCCAGCTGTCCCTCCCCTATAAGTCTTTTAAAGATTAAACACTTGAGTGTGAAAAGTTTGAAGAGAAAGTTATCTTCATTAAATTTTTTAACCACCACCTTTGAACACAAAGAAACATAACTAAATTAGCTCCTTCTATGATATCCAGAATTTTAGAACTCTCAAAATTAGAATTCATAAGATTAGTAAAAAGCCATCTTTTTTACATAAATAATTATGCTAAATAATTAGGCGATATATACATAAATAACTATGTAATAAAGATTGTACTTCAAGCATGATGGATTTTGTCTCATTTTTTAGACATTGCCAAGACAATTAAATGAATCCCACCAGATAACTAAAACCCAATTCAGCTCAAAGAGAATCTGTTGAATGCCTTAACACTTTGAAGGGGAAGCTGAAGAAGCACTACGTATAGGGTTTTTGACACTCAAGCAATTTACAACTTGGTCAAGGGACAAAGTTTATATATCATATATCCAAAGGAGGGGGAAAATGCAAAGATAGTAGTTAATAACAGTGTGAAGTATGTAGGGCAGCTGCCTCTGTTCCCCGGCTTTCAGGATGATCTGACCTACCTCAGCATTCACTTCTTCCTTCCATTCACATAACTTCCACTCTCTCTCCAGACTCTCCAGACTACGAACAGGCTGGATCATTTTACATTATATTATTACACTTCTGCACTGCCCTCCTGAATCTTGTAAATTACTTATGTATACCTCTAGGAGTCAGAGGGCCCTTCCACTGATAAAGCAGGAGTTTTGATTGACTTGAGGGAAGAAAGACTGAGCCCAGCAGTTTTGAACATGGATACCCTCAATAAGTATCCATGATGGTCTGAGGCAAGGTACCCAGGAGGCAGCTTAGAACAGCAAGAAGGTAGGTACTAGACCTCAGGAGTTTGGGAAAGAAGATATTAAATGGTAGAAAAGTTGCCCAGCAAGCCATGTAGGGGGTTCTCTTTCAGATTTGACAGGCATGACCCTATACTTAGGAAACATATGGCAATTTATATGTTATTCTGCTCCTGGCCTCCCACAAAATAAGCTAATGATAGAGTTATTTGATTCCCAAACCTCATTTCCCACTCTAATCCTCAGGTAACTCTAATGTACTGACTCACTGTGAGAGTTTATTTATTCACTTAACAAATTTATAGAGCCTCTGTTATGAATTAAGTGTGCCTCCGAGAACCAGATTGGAGCCCAACCACCATCGTTTCTATAGGCCATCTATGTTCTGAATTCCCAACTACTGATTTATACCTTTGGGAACTCTTCTCAGTAGTAAATAGAGTTCTTTACATTTTTCCTCTATTAGAATTTGCATGCTGCTTGCTCCTTAATTTAAAAACAATATGAAAGTCCAGAAGAAGGGTACACACCACTTTATTTCTCTCCCTTCCTTTGTGTTTGAATTATTTGCATGCTGCACATAAGCTCATGTGACAGCATTTTTTTTTTAAGTTCCCAAGAGAGAGATCTATCACAGTGGGGACTGAGAAAACTATATACGAGACAGAACATTTGATTTATAAAACAGTCTTCACATAAAGAACATGGTTTATGTTTCAAAACTTGGAAGAAGTCAAAAGTTCACTTTTTTTAAGAAGTAAGGGGACTTGATTCTGATTTGCAGGGGTGAATAAACTCCTAGAGGTATACATAAGTAATTTACAAGATTCAGGAGGGCAGTGCAGAAGTGTAATAATATAGTGTAAAATGACCTAGCCTGTTCATAGTCTGGGTATAATCCGTTTAGGGGCATAATAAACAAAGTAAAAGATGAATAATTTTTATTTATTCATTTCACCCAATTTTAATATCTTTCCAGCATAGAACAAACATTATGATAACTAAATACTTGCTTCAAAATGTCAATATATTTTTTCACAGTACACATTATATATTTGTATCTCTTTCTATGTTTTTAGAAACATCTTAGGCATTTTAGGAAAAAGTCCAAATTGTATGGTTCTTAATAATAACTACAGTGAACTGAGTGGCAGGTAAATAAATTATTGTTAGATCAGGAAAAATAGGTAGGCTGTGTACACACTGCAGAAGAGAAAAGGGCAACCTAGTTTGTCCTCTTTACAACACCCCCCAAAAAACACACAGACATTTGTGTTTGCAGTTGTAAACTGGAAAAATAGCAACAGCATAAACTCTTGACAGAAATATCAGAAAAGATGTTAATCTCCAGTTCAGGTCTTCTATTTTCCTGACATAATCTTATTTGGAAGAGCAAGGAAATTTTTCTCAATGAAAACCAGCTTTGTTTCCAGAGTGGTTTTCTTCTCTCTCTCTCTCTCTCTCTCTCTCTCTCTCTCTCTCTCCCCCTCCCCCCCCTTTCTTTCTCTCTTTTTCCTCCTTAATTAGAACCCAGCTAATGAGAGTTACAAATTCAGGGTCATTTTCTAAGACATATGGTACTCAACCATACTTGATATGGTCATTCTCCCAAGGAAATAGGGAGAAAACTTACTGAACTCTGGACAGAATTCCAGAGTTAGAATTGCAAAACTCTAAACACATTTTCAGACTGATGGCCTTATGTTCTTACCAAATGACCTTTCTGTTTGATCTTGATGAACATTCCTGACTCCTTGGCTGGTTAGGACAGTTAAGTTTGGAACTTGTCAGCAGCCTTCTCAATAAAACACAAGTTACATCAATTCAGTCACCTAAATGTTCATATTTTTGTGTCATTTCTAAATTAACTCAGACCTGACCTTTACATCTCTGCAATAGTAGATTCAGTGACTGCTTAACAAAGGTATATAAACGTGGCTATTCATGAGTAATATCTGAGCTTTCTTGGAATCACTGCAAAAGGGATATTCTCTTATATAGGCAAACCAAAAGAGACTCTTAACTATAGAGAACAAACTGAGGGTAGCTGGAGAAGAGATGGGATGGGGGTGGGCTGAATGGCTTGTTGTGATGTGCACTGCATGTTGCATGTAAGTGATGAATCATTAGATTCTAATCCTGAAACCATTATTACACTAAGCTGAATCTAAATTTGAAAAAAATGAATTGAACTAAGAAAAATAAATATAGGAAATATATATAAATAATATATAATATAAATAAATAAATAATAGAAAAAATAAAAAATAAAGTGTCAAGAAAGAGAATGAAATGTATGTAAGGGAGCTGCCAGGGTATGCACCAATCTCACTGAGAGACCAGTGCCTTGGATTGATTTACAGAATATGTGCTTTTTAAATGTTTAACTTTCCTTGTTCCTTGGGTCAGCTTATAGTGATGCAGACAATGCAGTAGGATTACATAGACTACAGATAAGTGAAGAAGATGGGTCAAAGAGGAAATCAAGTTAGAAGAGTAAAATAGAGTACGAAGAAAGAAGGTACACTGAATTTGCATCATGACAGTCTGTACAGTTGCGAGAGGCAGGCCACCTAATTGAGAGCCTAGATCTTTCTAGCAGGCCATGTGTAAAAGGAAAACATGATTGTTATGAAAATTCACACACACACACACACACACACACACAACTCTCTGCTCCCACCATTGCTGACACGAAGGGGTAGAGCTGTGCTGGTCTGAGGAAAAGGATTACAACACACCAGTCTGGATGGACTAACTAGGCCCTCAAGTTCTGAGATGGTGTCAGGTACTCGTTAAATTTCATATTCAACAGAGGAACACCTTCCTCTTCATATTACAGGTGAAACCAAAAATCTCTAAAACTTCAGCGAGCTGAACATTATCCTTATCCATTCTGTAATGACCCATTATTTCTTACGGAGGGCAAGTACACAACTACTTCCCCAGCAAGCCTTGCGAGTGTGTTCAGAAGAGGTCACTGCTGTATCCCTTGCTTCCATTTTATTTTGGTCCTGATGCATTAGACACAGGTGTAGCAAAGTCAGACTCATCTGTATGATGCAGCCCAGGCCCTAACTTAGGGCACTATTCTGAGAAAGAAATTTGTAGAAAGTGCCATCAAGTAAGAAAAATATAAAATAGGGGCACCTGGGTTTCTCAGTCAGCTGAGCATCTGACTCTTGACTTCTGCTCAGGTCATGATCGCAGGGTCATTGGACTGAGCCTCATGTCAGGCTCTACACTCAGTGTGGAGCCTGCTTAAGATTCTCTGTCTTGCTCCTCTTCCCTGCTTGCGTGCTCTCTTTCTAAAATAGAGAGAAAGAAAGAAAAATACAAAATAAATAAAAACAAATCAATAATTAAGTTAAATGCTTGCTAGTCTTTATCAATGTATATATGTTTAATAAAATTATAGTTACATCTATTAAGCACTTGCTATGTGCTGATACTGCTCATTCATTTAATCTTCCCAATAACCCTGTAAGATGGATACTATTGCATGTACTGTAGATGTAGAAACGGAAATCACACAGCCGGTAAGAGATGTAGTCAGGATCAGAACCCTAAGGGTCTCACTCCAGAGCTGCTCTCCCATCTGTGAACTCCAAAATCCACTTCTCAGCCTTCACACTTTAACACACATTCCTGGGACAACCATTTTGGACTTCCTTTCTCCTTGGATTAGCCTCCTGATTCCCCTCCATTAAAAAAAGGGAGGGGGAATGTTAAGAGAAACCCTGGCGTATCCTGTGCTGCCCATATCTCATCCCCAACGTCCTTTTCACAGATATGGTGGCTGTTGATATGTGGTGAGAAGGCATCTGAGGAAGCATGAGCAAGTTCTGTTCTAGAACTGAAAATTTAAAAAGATGCCAGAGGCCTCAAGACAGTCTGTGGTCAGGGACATAACTCAGGATGAGTGGCCATGCCTAATTCCTGATTTCTCCTTCATCACTCACTGGGTCTCCATTCCTCTGCCTCACACCAGAAACAGGATACTCACTTCTCTCTCTTGGCCCAATGACTTACCTTACCAGAAACTCACCAGCCTGAATTATTCTGATGGTAAAACCTTCCTCCTGAGGCTAAAGCCCACTTCTTCCACCCTTCTTTGATCTCTGCAGAATTTTTCTTTTTGGAAAAACCATATTGGCAAACACACCAAACTCCTTCCACATACTTGAGATTTTACAGTGGCTTTTTTGGAACTCTGCTGTATTTTACATGTCAGTCGATCTCTGCTGGAGAGAGCCCCACAAAGACCTGTTGACACCTCACGGAAGAATTTCACAGAATGTTCTAGGAAGAGATAATTTTCTAATTATACCACCAAATTCTGCTTATGAAGGCATTTTCCAACCACTCCATTTCCAGTGGTGGGAATGTCTGAGGGTGAAATTAGACCCAGGGTGCATACTTTCCTTTCCTTTCTCCCCCCCTTTTCTTTCTTTCTTTCTTTCTTTCTTTCTTTCTTTCTTTCTTTCTTTCTTTCTTGTTTTTTCTTCCTTCCTTCCTTCCTTCCTTCCTTCCTTCCTTCCGTTCGTTCTTTCTTTCTTTCTTTCTTTCTTTCTTTCTTTCTTTCTTTCTTTCTTTCTTTCTTTCGCATTTTGATGTTAGGAAGTATTGCCTGAAAAACTGGGCCTTGTTTTTCAAGTGCTCATCTAAGAAGGCAACCCAACAAAAAA